>NC_041391.1:268454788-268481125 GCF_002162155.2 Triticum dicoccoides
ACGATGGACGAGGTGGAGGCGGCGGCGGGCGATGGCGATCCGGGGCGACGTCGATCCCTTCCCCGATCCAGATCGGATCGGGAGGTGGGGAGGGCTGACGAGGGGGAGTGGGGGAGTGGGGGAGTGGGTGTCGGTGGGTGGATTAGGTTATGGGGGGAGTGGGTATAAGGGAGTGGGGGTGGGCCTTGGCCCAGTTGGGCAGGCCAGCTGGGCCGGAGCCCAGTGGGGAGGGGGGTGCTTCCTCTTTTAATTTTTTATTTTTGTTAGCTTTGTTTTCCCCCTTTTTTCTGTTTTCTTTTGACTTTTCAATTTTTTTTTAATTTTGTGAAAATATAATTTCAACTCCTAATGTTAGCATTGCCACTAAACTCACTGTCGTAAAAAGTTTTACCCAAAACAAAACAGTTTAATATTTTAAATAATACAAAAGGCATTTAATTAATTGTTTTATCTACAGTTTTATTCATCTTATAGTATTTAAATATTTTATAACAGTGTGGTTTCTCCACCATAATTACCTACGCATTATTTGGCACAACCCGAACATTTTAGTTTTATTGTTTGAAAACTTTTGTTGTTTGCCTATATTTTAAATTTGAATTTGAATTGTTTTGAACTAACACGAGTTTACCAACAGTAACCAAGGTGACGTGGCATCATTAGCAGAGGGTTGTTGTAGCTTAATTATCCGGGCGTCACAATTCTCCTCCACTACAAGAAATCTCGTCCCATGATTTAAGAGGGGGTCTAAGGGGGGAAGGTTTGGTTACGAAATTCTAATGAATCTTCTCGGTCTTGGTTGCTCTTCCTGAAGTAGTTGTTCCTCCTTGTTCATGTCTTTATTTCTCTGCTTCAGGTCATTATGGTGAAGTCGGCATCCTTTCTTCGGAAATTCCATCGTACTTATGAAAGAATAAAGGGGGAGTATTCCGGGAGAACGAACCTTGGCAACATTGACTATCTGGTCGATAACATCGAGGAAGGTGGCGGGAGGTAACTCTCGAATTGAAACTTAAAAAAATATCGAGAGCAAAGTAAGGAGATATCATGGGAAGTTCCGAGCGGGCAGGCAATCATTCAATGCCTGAAACAGGGCTTGAAAGGGGCTCAAAGCAACGGAAATAAGTATTGTGTCTGATACCAGTATTGGTGATCTCTTGAAAGGTGGCTCATGAATTACATACGAGGCCACGCGCGAGGAATAACTATGGAAACATGGGGTGTACAGGGGAGTCAGGTTTCGATCCTGTGGAACTGTGGGTTATGGTCCCACCATGTGGGTTAAAGTAGAAAGGGGGTCGACAACTTGCACGGTCACGATAGCAAGGCATGTCAGAGGGTAGTCTGTCAGTTATGTCAGCAACAATGTTGGTACCAAGGGCGAGGGACCAAGAGAACCATCTTCCTGCTCGTTGAGCGAGGCGGACCAATAGGCAAAGTTCTCGTCCATCAGTGGTTACCGGAATGTCATCAACAATAGTAACAGGGTCTTATTGAAAGAGTGGTCCACCAAGGTGTTTACATAAGCAGTGAATTATTACTGCTTAGATCATATAGATCACAAAAAATATTAAACAAAATAATGGAACAGAAAAGGTGATCATCAGATTAAACAGAACAATGGAAAGGAAAATATGTTTAAACACTTATTGCAGGGGTATATCCTTCCCAAGGGCAAGCACAGCATGATATCCATGACGGGATATTACGTAGAAAACCCTTTAGGAAAGGGGAGAGAAATTTCATGCCATTACCCATACAATGGTGTTAGGGTAATTGATAAAGAAAATTAAGCATTTGTGCTTCAAATGTTCTTATTGAAAATCGGAGCACCACAGACATGCTTCGAGATAGCATTGACGTGGTCTTCAAGAAAAGGTCAGACTTCGGATACACGTAGGATCCATCAGGAACAACTTGTAGAATAAGTTTTACAATTTCCTCATGGAAGAATGGATAGCCTTGCTAAAAAGGTAATTATAATAATGGGTCCTCCGGTTAGGTGTGCTAGGCATGACATCACCTTACCGGGTCATATGAGGACTAATGTTATAACTCTTGAAAATATGTTCCAACCATCATATCTGACCGAGGTTCAGATCCGATTGGTGTCAAGGTACCTCAGACTCAGGACGCCTGAGAACAAAAGGTGCAACGCAATTGACGAGATGACATTATAAGATTCTCGGGCAATGAACTATGAAAGCGAGTTCTAAAACAAGAGTTCATCATTAAACCAAGGAGAGGATGAGGAGGTGGCTGATGGACTCAGCGGTAATCCATCAAAATTTCCAAAGGATGGATTTTCACAATTACGTGAACAAGAGGATATCATTTGTCAGATCAAATGATATAATGAGGTACACTCAAGGAAAACATACCCAATTAAACATTGGTTGTATGGTGCACCTGAGATATGTGCTTAGGTAGAATGATCAATGTTGGATGGTGATTTGATAACCAATGGTCTAGGAATGAAATGTCGACCATTAACTTCAAAGCAATCGGGTCGCTAGAAGTACATAATCCAAACAGCACCGTTCGCTTGTTGGTATCCTAGTTAGAATCAATATGAGGACCAAAAAAGAATGGTGATGGTGAGAAGTACCACTATACCAAGAATTCTTAAGAGGTGGTGAAATTCTCACGACATTCTTGGCATAAAAGATGGTAATACTCCAAGGTAAAGGAGAACAAATGCTGGATAGCAAGGATCTGAAGGTACACACACAACGCGAACAAGTTTGTGTTGAACAGAAGGCAATCAGGTGGTCGATGATAACACAAATCATCGAGGGAAAGGATGGTATTTCTCATCAGGAATTCAATTGATATCCAGGAAGGAGTCAAGATGTTGATAATGATCACAAAAAAATTTGTCGAGAGATTTCAAGTTGTAATCAATCGACGATGACATCAAGTCAAAGGAATGATGGAGCAAAAGGTTAATGGATCCAGGGGTACGACACAAACTCCAAACCAAGCTTGTTGTCCAAAGAGAAATGATATGATGAGGAAGATCAACGTAAGCTTAGCTCATCGTCGATAATTGTGCTTCGGAAAGAAGGACCAGATAGCACAGTTAAAAAGCTGCACGATAATGATATAGCTGATCAGACTAGGAATGACTTGAAGGGTTATTAAATCATAAGCAACGGAAATTACTTAGAGATATTGAATCGGAGTGTGGAATCGATTCACTTAACGGTGTTCTCGAGTGACTAATAACTCAGAACCCGAGGGAAATTGGAATTGGCGAGAATAATAGTTGATGAATAACTCATAAGAAGTTATGTAGTTCCGTGGTATTCTTGAGATACCAGGGTGTAATGCTCGACAGTAGATCAAAGTAAGGGTTGGATAGGTGCAATGATCAGCAGAAGACCAGTACTTCAACTTGTCCGAGAAATGGTATTTAAAAGGAGAACATGGCTGGAACAACGATTGCAAAATGCCAGATCCCAGATATAAGATAAACTTATACCAAGGTAATATTTATTTGAAGAGAAGCTTTAATGATACGATCTACATTGTTTCCATGGGCATGAACACAAAGTTCAAGGTCGACTCCCACTTCTCCAATGCGAGACCATTCATTCACTGCTCTATTAAAAATGATTTCTGTGTGAAATCCTACCAGGTGAATTACTAGAGGAGTATGACCCGTGAAAAGTTTTCGGGTCACATAGATTAAGGAAGGCATAAGTTTCAATCCATCGGGATATCTTAGAAACATATACCACAAGTTCCAAGAGTAAATATCACCAGCTCGAAAGCAGAGCATGGTTGTCCAAATCAGAGAATAGGATTTACTAATGGCATTATGTATCAGGGAAGAATTCACAAGGCGGTTAAATATGAAGGACATTGCCGAATAATAATCCAACAAAGGATTTGATGGTTGATAGCGGAGCTGATGTGAGCATCGGCACACAACCAGTTGAAGAATGAATGCATGGGCATCATATTATAGAACATCTGAATGATTCGATGCTTAGATATCAAAGGAATTAAGAGTTCCAAACCGAAGGATCAGAAAAGGACGCTCTGATCAAGGGTGGATAAGTTCAACAGACCTAAGGGTCCAATTGACGACAAATAGATTGGTCAAGAACAAGCTCATGTTTAAAATGACGTCTGAGCCGGAAAGATAATTTAAAAGGATCAACTGATGATTGCGTGCATTCGCACTCATGTTGAATCAATAGGATCAAAATGACGTTGCCTAAGGTTACTAACGAATATTGCCAGACATAGGGAAAGCATCCTTAATGCAAGTAGACAAGTATTGCAGAGCAATAAGCTACTAAGGATTTCAAGAGGATCGAATAGTATTTCGAAGACCATTGTCAATCACATGAACAACTAGGGATGAACGGCTACTCGATAAGTATGAGGAATTATTTGCAGGTGTATTCATGTGGTAAAGAACTGCAAGGCAGTAAGCTTAGAGGATTCTCGGGACAACAGAGAGTATTTCGGGGCATCTTGTAATAACAAGATCACCGGGGAATGATCGTATGAATGGCAAGTGTATGGAGTTTTCATAGGGGTTGACGGTGGAAGGAAATCGCAAATGCGATGGCACAAAGACTCGAGAGGACATCATAGAGTATCTTCCGAATCTTCTGGTGCAGCAGATGGTCATCGATAACAAGGGGCTCTCCGGGTGGAAGTGATCACGAGATCCTAATGTTCGAGTTAGCAAAATTTATTTAACCCGAATAGAAGAGAGATTAGAGTCCTAGAGTATAGACAAGATCAAAAGATCCTAATACCACCCAATGGCGACGTGGGCCCATGGGATGCACATACATGTTAGTAAAACAATTTTCATCGACTAGACTCAACTTCGGCCAAGGGGTGTGGAAGGGGGATTCCTACAGGCAGTCGGCTCTGATACCAACTTGTGACTTTAGTCATAATCTGTATAGTATGTATATATGTATAGTATATACCCGTGATCACCTCCCGAGTGATCACGGACCGATAGTATAGCAAGGCAGACTGACAAGAATGTAGGGCCAATGATGATAAACTAGCATCCTATACTAAGCATTTAGGATTGCGGGTAAGGTATCAATGACTGTAGCAACAATGACAGGCTATGCAACAGAATAGGAGTAACCGAACAGTAACATGCTAAACTACTCTAATGCAAGGAGTAGAGAGACGAATAGGCGATATATGGTGATCAAGGGGGGGGGGCTTGCCTGGTTGCTCTGGCAAGAAGGAGGGGTCGTCAACTCCGTAGTCGAACTGGGCAGTAGCAGCGTCGGTCTCATAGTCTAGCGAAGAGAAGAGGGGGAAGAAACAGTAAATACAATGCAAACATAAGCATGACGATGCATGACATGACAATGAGCGGTGTTAGGTGTGCCCTAATGCGGTAGTAGGTGGTACCAGCAAAAGGGGGAAACATCCGGGAAAGTATCCCCAGTGTTTCGCGTTTTCGGACAGGTGATCCGGAGGGGGAAAGTTGCGTGTTCTATATGTTAGGGATGTGTGGCGGACGAACGTGCTCTGTGTCAGGATTTGTCTCGTCGTTCTGAGAAACTTTCATGTACAAAGTTTATTCATCCGAGCTATGGTTTATTTTATATTAATTTAAAAAGGATTTAATCATTTTAAATTATTTTTAATTCGAAAATTAAATGTTAAATTGCTATGGGTACACAGAAGTGTACCCACAGATGGGATTGTGTGGCTGACCAGTAGGCCCAGTTGACTTGGTCAACTGCACAGTCAGCAGAGGCTGACTGATGGGGCCGGTCAAAGTCAACAGCCCAGTCAGCATTGACCATTGACTGGTCAAATTGACTAGTGGGTCCCAGTTGTCAATGACTTAGGTTAACTAAACATGATTAGTTAATTTAATTAAGTGATTAGGTTAATTGTTCTTAATTAGTTAATTTAAATAGTGTTAATTGAGTTAATTAATTACTGTTTTAATTATTATTATTTTTTATATAAATTACTTTTTTTTTAATTTTCGTTCTGAGGGGTGGGGCCCCCTAGTCAGTGGCCTAGAGGGCCACCGCGGGGCGGTTGCTAGCGGGCGCTGGGGCGCTAGCCCGTTTGGGTTATGGGCTTTGCCAGTGCGCGCGCGGAGCTAGTGGGGCGCCGGCGGCCAAGTGCCCGGCCGGACGCGCCGACCGGACCGACGAGCGGGAGGCTCAGTGGCCGCAAGGGGGGCACTGCGGCAGGATGAGCAATGGGAGATGATCAGCACCAGGAAGGATAGATCAATTGCATCTTTCATCCAGGAGTTAAACCAGCACATTCACCGCTAGGAGAACCAGATGTGTGCAGGCATGATAGATCTGAAGAAGGCAATGACCAAGATCACGGAGCTAGAGGAAGAACTCAAGTCTACACGCGATGGATATGAGGAGGAAATGACGACACTCGTGGAGTAGAATGATGATCTGAAGAAGAAGCTTAAAGTATTTATGGGATTCCCCATGACTGGAGGAGAAGATGATGATTGCACTTGCCCGGAGAACTAGATCATCATCGACGACACTGACTCAGACCCTGACGATAGCGATGATAACTTTGTTGATGAAGCTGGAGTAGATATTATGGAGTCTTCGACCGATCAATTTTTCTAGTCGACCACTATAACAGTAGTAGTATTTCCTCATGTGTATAGTATAGTCCGAGCACTTTTGTAACGATAGCTAGACCGTTGTATGCCCTTGTTTGAATTGATTGAAGTGATATTGATTGTGTTTGTCTCATGTGCATATGGGTAGTGTTTTCTCTTTAGACCTCATTCTATTCTATATTCTCATCTTTTCTAAACCCTCAGATGCCTCCAAGACGTGACACTGGATTTGCTTCCCACCGGAGCTCACTCAGTTCATCCAGTAGCAGAATGCATTGATGCAGATACTAGTCCAGAATCAGAATTAGGGTAACAACAACAACAACAACCCACCACCACCACCATCTGTTGATCACTTAGCCCGGTTCTTGAGGCTAAATCCGCTGGTGTTCTCCAGTAGCACCGAGCTGATAGTTGCAGATGATTGGCTCCGGAAGATGTGAAGGGAGTTGACCAATGCAGGATGCATAGATGCGGAGAAAGTACATTTTGCCGCACATCAGCTAGATGGATCCCCGCAGCATCATGGTGGGAGAATTTCACAGCGACCTACTCAATCGACACTGTCACATGGGACCAGTTTCAGCAGGCTTTCCATACTTCCCATGTTTCAGCAGGAGATATGGCCATGAAGAAGCATGAGTTTCGCAACTTGCGCCAAGGAGGACGTACAGTTGGCCAGCATGTGGATGAGTTTAGTAAGCTCGTGCATTATGCCCCGGATGACGTTGCTACGGATGAGTTTAGTAAGCAGGAGAAGTTTCTGGAAGGACTGAATGATGAGCTTATCATGCAGTTGATGGTGGCAACCTTCAACAATTTCCAGCAGTTGGTAGACCGAGCTCTCATGATTGAAGAGAAGCAGCAGCAGATTGACAGCCGCAAGAGGAAGTATGGACAAGGGAAGTACTACTCAGGAGCTCAGCAGAAGCCTCGTTTTACCCCGAACTCGGCAGGTCCTTTTCAGCATACCCATGGAGGTCACAACCACAACGGAGGGAGTTCGCATAACCACTGTGGCCCCAAGAATGGTAATGGGAATGGGGGAAGCAATGGACAGAACTGTACAAACCCATCAACACCAGCCAAGAGGGATCTAAGCCACATTACCTGTTACAAGTGCCAGAAGACTGGACATTATGCCACTGAATGTCCTGAAGCTTAGAAGGGAAATGGCGATGGAAGCTCTGGGAAGAAGCCTAACCCTTTCAACAAGGGATAGGTGAACCATGTTAACGTGGAGGAGGTTGAAGCCCAGCCAGATGCAGTAATAGAAGGAAGAAGGATCAATTATGTATCCCGGCATGTGCCGAAGAGGACTCAAGCGAATTCCTCATCAAGATTTGTACAGGAGGAAGTACCAGTGGTGAAGGATTTCCCTAACAAATTTCCGGAGGAGTTGCCAGGCATGCCACCAGATAGAGACATTGAGTTTTTGATTGAACTTTTGCCAGGCACAGGGCCAATATCTAAGAGACCGTACAGGATGCCCGCAAAAGATTTGGAGGAAATTAAGAAATAGATTAAGGATTTACTAGATAAAGGCTATATTCGCCCAAGTTCGTCACCTTGGGGATCACCAGTGCTTCTAGTGGAGAAGAAGGACGGATCATTGAGGATGGTTATTGATTATCGAGGATTGAATGAGGTGACAATCAAGAACAAGTACCCACTGCCAATGATCAATGATCTGTTTGACCAGTTGCAAGGAACTAAAGTATTTTCCAAGATCGATCTGCGATCAGGATACCACCAGCTTAAGATTCGAGAGCAGGATATACCTAAGACAGCTTTTACCACCAGGTACGGGCTATATGAGTATACCGTTATGTCTTTTGGTCTGACTAACGCACCTGCCTATTTCATGAACATGATGAACAAGGTGTTTATGGAGTTTCTATATAATTTCATCGTGGTGTTCATTGCTGATAGTTTGGTCTACTCGAAGAATGAAGAGGAGCATAAGGAGCATTTTCATTTGGTACTTGGGAAGCTTAGAGAACATTAGCTATATGCCAAATTCAGCAAGTGTGAGTTTTGTTTAAAGGAAGTTGGATTCCTCGGACATGTTATATCCGGAGAAGGAAAAGCAGTAGACCCCACCAAGGTTGTCACTGTGACAAATTGGGAAGCACCCACAACCGTTGGAGAGATCCGGAGTTTCCTTGGACTCACAGGATAGTACCGGAGGTTCATTGAGAATTTCTTGAAGATTGCAAAACCCATGACGGAGTTGTTGAAGAAGGACACCAAGTTCAAATGGAATGAGGAATGTGAGGCCAGTTTCCAGGAGTTGAAGAAATGTTTGGTTACATCACCGTTATTGATTCTGCCCGATCAGCGCATGGATTACGAAGTTTATTGCGACGCTTCTCGTCGAGGACTTGGAGCAGTGCTTATGCAGGAGGGAAGAGTTGTTTCGTATGCCTCACGACAACTTAAGCCCCATGAGTTAAATTGTGCCACTCATGATTTTGAGTTAGCAGCCGTAGTGCATGCATTGAAGACATGGAGACATTTTCTCATCGGAAACCATTGTGAGGTGTACACGGATCACAAGAGTTTGAAGTACATCTTCACACAGAAGGAGTTGAATCTCAGGCAAAGGATATGGTTGGAGCTCATAAAAGATTTTGATATGAGATTGCATTATCACCTCGGATAGGCTAACGTAGTAGCCGATGCGTTGAGCCGCAAGAGTCATGTCAACACACTCTTGACCGGAGAGTTACCAAAGGAACTAGCCGAGGATCTTCGCGAGCTATGTTTGGAGATAGTTCTGAGAGGCTATGTAGCAGCATTGGAGATTCAGTCTACTTTGATGGATAAGATCAGAGAAGCTCAGAAGACACATAAGGAGATTGCCGAGATAAAAGAGAAGATGAGCAAAGGAAAAGCTAAGGGATTTCGTGAGGATGAGCACGATACCTTATGGTATGAGAACCGAGTTTATGTGCCTAATGACCTGGAGAGTAGGAAGTTGATTCTACAAGAGGCCCATGATTCACCGTATTCAATTCACCAGGAAATACCAAGATGTATCTGGATTTGAAGGACACTTTCTGGTGGACCGGAATGAAGAAGGATATTGTGGAGTATGTAGCAGTTTGTGATGTATGTCAGAGAGTGAAGGCAGAGCATTAGAAGCCAGCAAGATTGCTACAGCCATTACTGATACCCGAATGGAAGTGGGATATGCTAGGCATGATCACGGGATTGCCCAGGACTCGTTCAGGCTTTGACTCGATATGGGTTGTAGTCGATCGTTTGACGAAGGTAGCTCATTTCATCCCAGTGAAGACCACTTATACAAGTGCAAACTTGGCAAAGATATACATGACCAGCATTGTATGTCTGCATGGAGTTCCGAGGACCATTGTATCACATAGAGGAACCCAGTTTACCTCAAAGTTTTGGAATCAGTTGCACAAAACTTTGGGTAACAGGCTAGAGTTCAGTACAGCCTTTCATCCACAGACAGATGGACAGACCGAGAGAGTCAATCAGATTCTGGAGGACATGCTGAGAGCTTGTGCGCTAGATGAGGGATCTAGTTGGGACGACAATTTGCCATATGCAGAGTTCTCATACAACAAGAGTTATCAATCCAGTCTGAAGATGGCCCCTTTCGAAGCCTTGTACGGACGAAGGTGCAGGACACCGTTGTCGTGGGACGAAGTTGGAGACCGTCAGTTGTTTGGACCAGATTTGATTAAAGAGTCTGAAAAGAAGGTGAAGTTGATTCATGATAGGCTCAAGGTAGCCCAGTCCAGGCAGAAGAGCTACGCAGATGCTAAACGCAAGGAGACAGTTTACAAAGTCGGAGACAGAGTTTATCTTCGTGTGTCCCCACTTCGAGGAGTTAAGCATTTTGGAGTTAAGGGAAAGCTAGCGCCATGTTTTGTGGGACCATACAATGTTTTGGAGCGTATGGGACAAGTTGCTTACAAGTTGGAATTGCCCGAAGGATTGTCAGGAGTTCATGATGTGTTCCACGTTTCCCAGTTGAAGAAGTGCCACGTAGTGATGGTTGATATACTGCTAAGAGATACAGTGCCACTGGAAGCAATTTAGTTGGATTGCGATTTGACCTATGAGGAGAAACCAGTCAAGATTCTTGAGTTTGCCAACCGATTAGCGCGCAGCAAGGTTATCAAATTTTGCAAGGTTCAGTGGAGCCACCATACCAAAGATGAAGCCACCCGGGAGCGAGAGGAAGACCTACTAAAGGACCACCCTCACCAATTTTCAAGCCAACCCGAATCTCGAGGGCGAGATTCATCTTAAGGGGGGGAGGTTTGTAACATCCCAAATTTTCAATTTGGAATGTTATACATTAGATCATCATTGCATATCATATTTTATTCCATTTTGGCTTGATCCTAGAAATTCTATGCAACTCAAGGACCCACGAAGAGAGTTGGGGATTTCGTTATTTTCATATTTGAGTTTTTCTCAAATTTTGAAAAAAAGGATCATTTGATTTTAATTATTTTATCTTCGAATATTCCTATTAAAAAAATAAGAGAGAGGGAATCAAATGACTTTCCAAAATAAAGACATATTGGAGATTTAATAATAAAACCAAATAAGATTTTATTTTCGAGTTTTACCGCTATTTTATTTGAATTAAGAAAAATACATGTTTTTCAAAATTGGATTTTAGGCCCAAATAAATGTTCATCTTGTCCGACTTATTTTTAGAGGACGGGGAAAATTTATTTCGGGATTTTTGGAGTCTGTTTAGTATTTATTTTCTTTCTTTTTCTACACGTCGTAATTATTTAAAAAAAAAAGAAACCGACTCTGGGCCATACCTGAGCGGGACTCCGCCAGAGGGGGCTTTATAAGCTGCCACCCCGGCGCCCGAAGCCCACATCGCCAGCCTAGCCCGCCGCGGGGCCCCGCGCCACCGCCGCCCGGGGCCGCCCCGCGCTACCGCCGCTGGAGCCGCCGAACACCACAACCGCCTCGTCGGAGACCTCGCCGAATCCGAGGTAGCCGCCGCCGGTTTTCTTTTATAAAACCCGTTCGTTTTAAAAAAACCCTAGATCCGTTTTTTAGATCGGTTCGTCGGTTTTCCTCAGTTTAGTTATTTAGCGGACGTTTGTCCGTAAGTTCATTTTAACGAACAGTTTTCGTTGTTTAGCCGCAGACAGCGAACATTCGTTCATTAGCCTGTTCGTCAGTTTTTTTTTCTCGGATTTTTCACGATTATTTCCGATCGCAATTTCTGATCCGATTTTCGCTTCAGTATAACTTTTTGCTCGTTTATCTGAATCAGGCGATTCAAGCGCCTAGACTTTCGTCTCAAAACCCTCTTTCCATTTAAACAACTCAAACAAATTTTTGCTACCGTAAAATTTGACTTAGGTCCAGTTTAGTAAATGAAGCTTGTTTCTTTCGCCGTTTGAGTTTCGTTGCTTCGTTTGATTTGATTCTTTTTGCAAACCGGAGTTATTAAGTTGAACTTTCTAGTTAGATATCTTATTTGAGTTTTACATGTGCATTATATGAGTGCTTATTGTATGCTTGTTTGTTTGCGATAGAGTTCTCGGAGTGCGCAGCTTGCTACTACGAGTCTCTAGGTTTCACGGATCATCAGCAAGGCAAGTAACACTTTGATCATACCTATTTACTACCCAGTTTTATTGCATTAGATCAGTCCTCAAACAATTGCATGGTTAGGATCTGATTAATATGTGGGTTTTGGGAAGTAGATGAGGTAGTACCTATTGTCCTGTTTATTATCAAAACTTTGGGACTTACTTCTACGTTTGCTTATATTGCTATGCTATGCTAGTAGACGTGGATTGGGTGATTGTGTATCCATGACAGATGTGAGATTGTTAATTAATGGTTAACTTAAGGTGGCAACTTTAATACACATGTGGGTGGATTGAGGCACCTCGGGAACCTAGTGTTGCTTCTATTTTTGGAAATCCTGGGGTACCGTGTGATTCTCCTATGGACCGCCACCCAGGCTCAAAGGGATCATGAGATTATTCATGCTAGAAACTTTTGTGTGCAGCCGCAAGCTACTATGGGCTCTAGCATAGTTGAGTATGTTGCGTGACCTGTTTCAGTGGTAGACTAGCAGATGTAGGGGATGTAGGTTGGTACTGTCTACCAAGAGTAAAGAGTTAATGCTTCTGAAAGACTGTGTATCGGTCATCCGTTTCTCAAACATCATGTAGTGCGAGAAATCCAACGGAGGAGATCGAGTCTTGCGGGGAAAAGTGCGCAAACCTCCGCAGAGTGTATAAAATAATCATGGTTAGGCGTGTCCCCGGTTATGGACGTTTTGAGTATCTAGTTACTTGGATTATCAGGTGAATCTCATCATGTTACTTAATTTAATTTTGTTGGGTTAATGATGATGCTTAATTGGGATTGAGTGGGAGGAACCTTCTCAATGTTTAACAAACACCTTGATAGTTAAATAAAATTTATTCCTTTGTTGTAGGGAAAAATTGTCTTTATGCAAAACAGTAACCATAGAGCTTTCGACCAGCGATATATGCATGTAGTGATAGCATTATTCTGTTCATTACTCTCTATGTGTTACATTGCCAACATATTCCATGTGCTGACCCATTTTCGGGTTGCAACATTCATGTTGCAGACTTTTCAGACGACAAGTAAGGTGCCTTAGGTCGTGATCTTTCACTTAGTGATGCCGGTGGAGTTGATGGACTCGCTTTATCTTCCAAGCTTTCCGCTATTATCATATTTAGATGGCCTTAAGCCATATTTATTGTAATAAGTTTTCTTTTGAGACGTTCGTTGTAATAAGTGTTTGATTGCTACTCTGTTACAAATCCTTCGACTACTGTGCGTCTCAGCATTACCGATCCAGGGATGCCACCGATGCACAGAGAACAGATTGTTTAAGGTCTGGTCGCTACATTGTCGTTCTAGATGTAAATTTTTGGGACATTTACATCTGTGCCCCTAACTCAAACCCACTACTCAGATTTGCCCCTAATTTTGAAGCATGCTCAAATTTGCCCCTTCCGCCGTTAAGTCACTACTCAGAAATGCCCTTCCGTAGAGTACTGTAGCACTTTCCATCCAATACTATAGCACTTTCCGTCTGCTACAGTACACATGGGCCTTTGACGGTCAAAGGCCTTGGACTGGACGGAAGGACATTTCTGAGTAGTGACTTAACGGCAGAGGGGCAAATTTGAGCATGCTTTGAAATTAGGGGCAAATCTAAGTAGGTGGTTCTAGGTAGGGGTATAAATGCAAATGGCCCTAAATTTTTCTCCACGTACATGGTCAAAGTTTGTGATGTTTGACCTTTCAATAAATATATATTCTATGGATCGAAGAGAGTGCCTAAGTCGAGAGAGATCAAGTGCGTGTGAAGAAGAATGAGTGAGTGTGCAAAAAGAGTGTGTATGTGAAAGAGAAAGGGATAACAAATGATGAAATAGAGAGAGTGTGTGTGTTTGTTTCTTATGCAAACATATCACGCATGCTTCTTCGTGATAGAAAACGAGGTGAGGAGATCACGAAGATAGCTAGTGCATGATTGTTTGCAACGAGAGAGACACCCCTATGGCACATGTCCAATAGAGATATGGCCAACAACGGGCAAAGGTCGAGAAGGACACATGGAGAAGATGGACGCATGAGAAGAACTACAAAAAAAAAGACACATCCGTGACATTTTGGGCCAAATGAATTTTTTTCCTGTCATACTTATGACACTTCTATGACGACAATTGTGACAAAACCCGGTATCATCTTAGATGTGGTGGGCTCCTACTTCTATGACAAAAAACATGACACAAAATGGGCTTTTCATCCTGGGCGGGCTGGAGACGCAGCTGCATGACATTCTTTGGGCCGTCCATGATGGAAAAAACCGTGGTAGAAGCGAGTGCGAGGAAAATATCGGGGTGTTCCCGGTTATGGTGGGTGGCCGGGGCCGAGCGATGAATGGAGGTTTGCACATTTCTCTCGTACGCACACGCATGTGGGTGCAAGGCGTTGGGTTGCAACTGAACCTGAGCGAGGTGTTCGCCTACTTAACCCGAGCGATTGCACTGCAGGCTACATGTTACTAAACCTGAGCGATCGACCGATGGCTGTTAACTGAACCTGATCGAGCGATTCCTTTGCTACTGTTGCTAACTAAAGCTGATCGATGCTCCCTCTGGATGAACGGTGAGCGTTGTTGGGGGGGGGTTGGATGAACAGTTCCCGGTGGGGGTTGGATGAACAGGACTCCTTGGTGTTGCCGCTGGATGAATAGGATCCCGATCGATCGAGCCGGTTGGGCATGGATGAACAGGACCCCGTGGAGGGCTGGATGAATAGGACTCCGTGGAGGGAAGGTTGAACAGTAGCCGGTGGAGGGCTGGTTGAACAGTAGCCGGTGGAGGGCTCGATGAACAGTAGCCGGTGGAGGGGTGGTTGAATAGGACCCCGTGGAGGGGGCCGGTTGAATAGTAGCCGGTGGAGGAGCGCATGGTGGAGGCTGGATGAACAGGAGCCCGTGCATGAAAAGTTGCAGGTGGAGGCTGGAGGGGGTCGATGGTGGATGAACAGTAGCCCATGGAGGCTGGAGGAGGTCGACAGTAGAGATGAACAGTATCCCATGGAGTCCCGTTTTGCGGTACGCCACACCCCTCCCGATGAACAGGACCCCCGTTTCGACCGTAGCGCTCCAACACAAGTTCGTTTCCTCTGTTGTGCGGTACGCCAGACCCCTCCCGATCAACAGGACCTCGTTTCAACCGTAGGAGGTCCAATAGAAGTCTGTTTCCTCCGTTTTGCGGTATGCCAGACCCCTCCTGATGAACATGATCCTGTTTCGATCGTGGTCGGTCGAACACAAGGCCGTTTCCTCTGTTCTGCGGTACGCCAGGCCTCGTTTCCATCGTTTGTTCCGTCCAAGCCCCCCCCCCCCGATGAACATGACGACACATTTCGTTCCGCCCAGCCGCCTGGATCCCCATGAACACGACGACGACACAGTTTCTTCATTCCGACCCAGCCATGCACACGAGCCCTGGCCGTATGTATGCGCGATTAGGCGTTTGAGACCCCGCCCGTATGTACGTATGTGGCCGTATTTACTTTCTTGCCCCCTGGCCGCTGTACGTATGTGTACTTGCTACGTGGGCGCCTCTACTACGACACGTGCGCGCCCCTACATCAACCAGTATATACATACACGTTCGCGACCGGAATGACAATGGTACATATGCTTCGACCAGGTGGGTCCCGAATGTCAGGCACTTCCTTGCGTGCGAAGATGTGGCTGGTGGGTCCCAGCAGTCAGGGGGCGAATCATTATTTTTTGCCCGTAATATGGATGCACTTCCTTGCGTGCGAATATGTAGCTGGTGGGTCCCAGCAGTCAGGGGGAAACGTTTTTTCACGAAATACGGTGGCCCGTCCGATGGGTCCCTGTTGTCAGGTGGAGGAATCATTATTTTGCACGTAATAAGGAGGCACTTCCTTGCTGCTGCTATTGACCCAGCTGTCAGCCTCTCCACGTACAGTACTCTTCCAATGGAAGTCGTTCCTTGACCACGTTGACCACACCACGCCGAGAGCACCAGGGCGGTGGATCACAGTGAGGCCTAGGAAGGGGACGACACGGAGCTGGGGAAGACGCGACAGTGGAAGCCCACGCGGAGAGGACTTCGAAGGTTCATTGGTTCGGCTGCGGTGTGAGGCTGCCATCGCTGCAGAATAGCAGGGGGTGTGGGTGAGTGGATGGCCTGGCCAGAAGTGGGAGTAGTAGGGGGCGGTGAGGCCTCCGCGGCATCACAGCTGGCCACGGGAGGCAGGAGCATGTGGCACGACCGGTGCTGGTTTGGGCGGCTAGAGCAAGAAGACCAGAGCTAGGTTGAAGAAGCACTACGGCCGTTGGATGGACATCGTACGGTCACTGGAGCTAGAATCATTCATATTGACTAAGTTGACAAAGCCCTCCGTCCCCGTCAACTTAGTAGGCCCACAAGTCAGCCTCCCATAGCGGTGGGTCCCAGCTAGCAGGGGTATTCATTCTTTTGTGCGTAATAAGGATGCACTTCCTTACGTGCGAAGATATAGCTGGTGGCACTACAAAAAAATAGACTTCTGTGATGATACATGTTTGTCATAGTAGGTCATATTTTTTTTCATGCATGTACATCCATGTTGATTTTATTACAGAATCAAGATAGTCATACCTGTGCTGTCGTAGAAGTGTTCCATGACATTACCAAAGTTATCATCACGGAAGTGTCCACTTCCATGACGATAAATCGCGCGTCACAGAAGTGCTTTCGTCAAGGGTGACTGACACATGTCACCCACCGTAACGGGACGCTGTTAAGCTATCGTGTCCGCTTTTGGATCCAATAACCCGTTAATAGCCAGGACCAATGGGGCTTTTCCACGTGTAAAATTCTCATTGGCCAAAGGAAACACGTGTTGGCTCACCTTTGGGACAGATGTCATCCACTCATTGGACAGGAGGTGCCTATGATACGTCGACACGTGGCACGGCCCAACAGAGGCCCAATCTGGAGAAAAGGCTACTTGGTCAAAAGGTAACGGGCCGGCCCACGAAAAGCCTGTTAACGGCATGTATGTACATAGCCCATTTATGGCCCACTAACTCCTGGCCCGTTACGGCCTATAGGAATTAATCCCAATACATTCATCTGGGCCATCCAATATGATTCCAGCCCGTTGTAACTTTCGTCTCATGTATGGCCCAAGATGTCTTTCGGACCATATGATGCCCACTATAACTCTAGGCCCATTAAAGGCCCGAGATGAAAATGGCCCATAATGAACAGTGTATCGCTTTATACCCATTAACGGCCCATTATCTCATCGGCCGTTTCCATCCCGTGTTAACTTTTGGCCTTCTAAGGGCCCATTTATTCTTGGCTCATTTCTAGAATTCGGTTAGTTATAGTCCATTACTGGCCTGTTTCGTTTGTGGGTCAAATTCAGCCTGTGGTTACATTCGGCCCGTTTGTGGCCCGTTAACCCGTTGGGCTGTTTTCATAGCATTATCAAATGCGACCTATTAACGGCCCGTTATGGTCCACGAATAGTACGACCCATGTTTTGTGAAATGGTTATACACCCCATAGAAGGCCCATGGATCCTACGGCCCATAGAAGACCAATGGATCCTACATCCTGTAGAAGGCCCATGGATCATACGGCCCGTAGAAAGTCCATGGATCCTACGGCCGGTAGAAGGCCCATGGATCCTACGGCCCGTAGAAGGCCCACAGATCCTATGGCCCGTAGGAGGCCCATGGTTACAAGAGTCTATGTGTTGCCATGATTATTGTGGCCTGGTTACCAAAAATAGGTTATTGTGGCCACTAGAAGAACGCGGAAAAAGAACTACAGTGACTACAAGCAAACAACTAAACAAGACAATAAGGAAATAAATAAGCAAGCAACTAACTCTAGCGTATTACAGCTATTACACATATTACATCAACTGGGCATCAAAGTTTGCCAACAGTGCAAATATAGGGAACAAAGCAACATATTACATACACTAGCCATCAAAATTGGCCACCAGTGCAAATAAACGAGACAGCAAAAAAAGTCCATGACTAAAACAACTTTAGTAGAGCTCCAGAAACGTTGGGTATCTACCATGCTGGTAATAAGCTTAGCAAGCTTATTAGCTTTGTCCTATTTGGCGCTAAAATCCTCCAACGCTTGCTGTTGCACCACAAAGTATGCATCTAAATGCTCCACGGACTTCCGCAGTCCTTCCGCTTCTTGTCGCAGCACAGCTGATCGATGTCTTTCAGCTTCTAGTTGAGACTCAGGAAACCAAACTGATTCAGATAGTGAGTTTGAATAGCTTGTGCAAGCGGTAGTGGCGAGTAACTCGAACACTAAACCAAGAAAGGACTTTGGGGTTGTCTCACTATCTTCAAGATAGTCTTCCTTAGCTATTTTATTAGCTTTGTTGGAGACCAACAAGGATGTCTCACTATCCTAAACCTTATCTTCATTACTTCCTTTACCATTGTTTAATAAGGCACTCTTCCCCAATATTCTGTCAGCATTCTAAAAGAAGAACCAAGCAGACACATAACAGGTTTAGCATGTACTAGTATATGAAACTCATTTCGGTGAACCAGTTTATTAGTAAGGTGGACATGATTAAACTACAAATTCTTCTGTTGCCAAGTACTAGTACATAATAAAAGCATCAAAGAAACATATATCTATGTCCTATGTTCACTACATTGTCTTGCCAAATCAAAATAGAGACACGGTTCAAATCATACCTATTCAAGACAAAGCAGCAGTGAAAGAATACAAAGCGTGGGAAACTACAGGGCACAACAAGATTTCAGATGGGTACCATGGGTCTACATGTACAACAACACTATTGGCTTTGTTGTGATGCTAGTAATGTGCATGATATGAGAAGTCAACTATATACACAATTGAAATTGAAATCAACAGAGCTATTGATAAGAGCAAACCTGTTAAAGAAACATGCGTGAACATACCTTCTGTGCCATTGGAGTTTCGGTTGGATCCTTCAATTTAAAAATAAGTTTGTATGAGTAAACACAATGATACAAGAGCAAAGCGGTATGCACGATAGCAATGGAATCTTACATTAGAATAGTTGTTCGTTAGGTTTAGGCACTTGTTCTACATGAATAGAGTACAATAAGACGCAATAATATAGTACTTAACAATAGAAAATGAGCTCATAGACCTTACCACATTCTTGGTTCGGGACCATTACAGAACTAGGCGCTCCCAGTCATCGTCCAGTAAATGTGTCTCAGGAGAACATTAGGGAATTTGATGAGTTTCTTTGCCGGTGAATTACGTTTTCTTCAGATAATTTCGAAACTGCCACCAAGCATTCTTGAAGATAGCAGAGGTATTAGCACAGGTTACCTCATCCTGAGTTTCCAAATCCGTCCTTCTCTATAGAGAAAAATGGGAAAATTTGTTGTATTATAACCATCATGGAGGTAGGATGTATGGGACAGAGCAAAGTAATTGCCATGAATAACATTACTTACACCTAACTCCTGGACAAACACCTTCAACTGGCATTTTCCTTCATCTTCAGTATAATATTTCCAAGATGTGAAGATATACACATAGGATTTAACAACATCAAATATGATAGATGCTAAACTACGACTGGCTGGTTGTGCTTCCTCCATAGGAATAGGCGTACTAACTGGTGGAGTTGGGGTTTGCCGTGGTAGTACTGGCCCTTTGGGCACTGGAGTTGCCTTACTATCTGCTCTTGTTTGGGAGCTCTATGGTGGAGATGGTGATGTGTCAACAAGAACTGGTTTACTATCTGCTGGGGCTGGGGTTAGATTGGGTGAAGCTGGTTCTCTGTCCATCACAGCAGGGGTACAATCTACGAGAGTCTAGGTTATGTATGGTAGGGCTGGTTCTTGTGCATGTACAACCGGGGTGCTATCTCCACCAAGAGGTAACACTATTTTATTCGAAGACCGTGTTTTTACTCTGCTAGATACTGGCATCACCCGCTCCAATTCAAATAGCTGATAAACAGGAAACATAGTTGAATGTACAAACATTTTATGAGAGACAGATTCAATAGATAGTGTGGAAAAAAGAGGGCATGAAATGGTTGACATGTATATTGTTTAATTAAAACGGATAGCATGACATAATTTCACATATATGATGTCTATCTAATCTGGATAGCATAGCATAACATAATTCAAAGATATGATGAATAAATAAACAAGATCGCATGTAATAATTCACCTACGTGTTATCTAGGTAATCAGGATCGCATGATTCAATTCACTTATGTGATTTATATGCTAAACAGAGGGCATTTGGTATGATGTCTGAACTAAGAACATGGTGTTGAATATTGTGTATATGATGTCCAAACTATGCAATGCAAGACACCATATGCATGATATGAGCAGTATAACCGTGCCAAGTTAGAGCATACACCTCGGTGGCGGAATAGGACTGGTCATCTGTCTCTGAATCCATCTCTGAGGAGTTACCGGGACCCAACAAGAGATCTGCTTCGACAGGTAGCACTGTCTGCTCTGAAGGCCTTGTTTTCACTCCAGATTTTTCCATCTCCCACCCAAATGGCTGATTCACAGGAAGAGTAGTTTAATGTACAAACATTGTTGAAAAATGGAAATGTAATGAAGAAAAGGATGGACAAGATATCATTCAAATATATGATGCCTGGTTAAACATGATGGCATTGCACATTTCACATATATTATGGCTGGCTAAAAGACATGAGACTGCATAATTCCCATATATGATATAGAAACAAAACAGGTGGCATTACAGAACATGTCTAAACTAAGCAGATGACATATATGATGTCAAAAGTAGGCACTGCAAGGCAACATATGCATGATATGACTAACACCATCATGCCAAGGTAGAGAAAACACCTTGGGGGGGGGGGGTAAATAGGAGTGGTCAGCTGCGTTTGAATCCGCCTCAGAACAGATATCTTCCTCTGGATTACAATCTGGAGAGGGGAGAGGGTTTGCCATTGAACCCACCATGGAGCAATGTCTGCATGATATTGTATTGCCACGCAAAACTCTTCTCTTTTTATCTACATGTTCAGCATGACTATGTACAATATCTGACATGTATACAAAAAAATATGTCGAGATTATGTAAGGAGAGCATGCAGAAATTTAGAGTGATGGTAACAACCAGTGGATGGATCCAAAAATAATGATAGCAAGCTGATGGTTGCTTTAATTTAATAAAAATACATATGATGGTTGCTTTACTATTTGTTTCCCACCCAAGATGAACAACATGGGCATACCCTTGGTGAACCAGATATTAGACAGAGGTACTACTCATTGCTGCCTCGATATGTGCCCCACAACTAATTCAGAACTCAAGTTTGAACAATAATTTGGACCTGACTTCGATTCTAAGAGGTGAACAGGAGGATAAAGTAGCAGATAATTTTAAGCAATGCATAACATAAGCAGAAACAAAAGAGTGCGACCTCTCTTGTGGATCCATGTACTCCTCAGGTTCATCTGCTCAGTCGATGATGGTGATGCCGTTGCGGTGGGTGCCGGTGGCAGGAAGGAGATCCGAGGCGGAGAAAGAAGGTCAGGAGTCGTGATGTCTGGTTTGGTGGATGCTTCTGTTGATGGAGCAGCTCAGGTGAGGTGGACGACATCGCAGCAGGAGCAGAACAAACCACACAAAGTTCCCTTCGACACCTACCTGTAACTGAAGTAATTCTGTAAGGGCTCATTTGGCTTGCATGATTCTAAAAACGCAGGGATAGGAAAAACACCGGAATAGGATAGGAATGCACATGGTAAACAAAGCATTTGTAAACACAGGATTTCTGTCAACTTGGGTGTTTGGTTCACAGGAATTGGAAGAGTAGTGGAATGCAAAGAAACATGGCCAGAATAAAGTGAAACCATATGAAAGCATGTACAGTTAGAATGTTATTCTATCACTAATGCACTTGGTCTTGTTTTCATGCATAGGATTTTGAAAAGTAGGTCCAGTTGGATGTTTTGCTCCATTCCTTTCAACAAAATGCATGAATAATTGAATAGTAGAGTGCCATAGGAAAATTCCCTATTGCTATGTTTTTCCATTGAACCAAAATAGCCCTAATGGATCGACATGAATGTAGAGTAATAAGTGATGCAACAAGTGTACAACCTCTTTGCCGTAGCCGTGTCGACCTCAGCATCATTGGGTTGGTCGCTGATGAAGTTGAGGCACAAGTGGCTGTCGGAGGTGTGGAGAAACATTTGAGGAATTTGTAGATGGCGTCCAGGGCACTGCTCTGTTGTGATGGATCGTTCTGTCATTGGAGCATCTCCGGTGAGCCGTAAGACGTCAAGGCTGAAGTAGCACAAGACAGACATCGTTAATCTCAAGTGGGACTCTAATAGCATCTCCAATAGATGATGTAAAATAGATGTAAAATTACATCACCAAAAACAATTGACTAGAATAGATGAGGTAAAAACTGTTGACTCTGAACTTAACTGTCGAAATGGAAATTTACTTTGGAATCTGAATGTTACTATTGAAACTGAACGCAATGGTAGCAGAGAGGCAATTGTCATGTAGTTTAGGCAGGGCCTGCAGTTCATCTTCAACCTGCACCCCCTTGAGCCGCCAGCCACCACTAGCCGAACCGCCGGCCCCAGCGCCGCCTTGCCGCCCCGAAACATCTCCCCACCGCCGGTCCGCCGCCGCCCCGGCCAACCCACTAGCCCCCCCGCCCCCACCCTGAACCCTAAGATAGATAGTGGGGTACCTCTCGGGTGAGCCCCCCTCCCCGCTGCGGGTTGTTCTTCCTTAACTCCGGTGAGCCCCCCACCCCCTGAAAATCGACTAACCCAAAAGTCGATTCAGTCAACTGAAGTGTAGCTAAATCGGAGCACAGCAGCAGCCCTGAGCGAGGGGAAGAGCAGCAACAGCGCGAGCCGGAGCAGCAGCAGCAGCGCGAGCGAGCGAGAGCCGGAGCAGCAGCAGCAGATTCGGCTGGTATGGCCGCCGCGGAAGGGGCCTCGCACTGGGGGAGAGCAGCTGTGGAGATTTCGCCTGCGGCACCGGCTTCAAGGTAGTCACTCCATGGGGGTGCGGGATGGAGCACCGTCGATGCCGGCAGGTCGAGTTAAGGAGAAGGTGCAATGCGATGAGTGTACAACCTCTTTGGTGGCGCCGAGTAGACCTTGGCTTCTTCCGAGGAGTCGGTGAGGATGTTGCGGTTCCTATGGAGCAGGTTAAGGCGGCACTGTGGGGATGCAGCAGCCGCGATAGACAAGGCGATCTTCGGAGCAGCTCCTTGGAGGTGGAGGACGGGGCGGCTGAACCGGCGGGATGACGAGATGGACGACGGATCCACATCTGGGGAGGTGGACAAGGGACGTCGAGCTGTTGCAGTGGACGACGTCGTCGGGGAAGAGGCTCCGGCTGCGTAGCAGTGAGGTGGCAGACGGAGGAGGGTGGGGTTTCGCGGCTGGAGCAGAGAGGTTATGGCGGCCTGGGATTTCGAATGGCGAAAAGGAAGCGATTAGAGAGGGTGAACCATGACTTAGGGACGCGCTTGTCCAAAATGTAGGGTGTGTTACAAAAGTATCCTCACCAATTTGAACTAGCGGCACTTTCGGCTCAGGGTTAGAAGGGGGATTTCGCGTGTCGGGATTTGCCAGCTGGAGGGAGTTTTCGCGTGTGTTGTAATTTCGGGATAGCAAGGTGCGGGTTGTGAAGGCGCCAGTTTTGGAAGCACAAGATCTGAATTTTCGGGATATAACAAGGAGCTGGTTGAATTTTAGGGACAAGCCTAATGTGTAATATTGTACTTGTACGTACCAAATCAATTCGCACTTCCCTCAACCAAAAAAAACGAAAAAATAAAACTATTCACACCACACAAAGAGAGTCTTGTCCCATTTTACTATGCAAATGCTATTCAAAGCTAATCCCTCCTTCCATCTATATAGGGCCTAATGTGTTTTTCGATGCTAACTTTTACCAAATATTAGAGCAATAATATATGACATGCAACTTACACAAAGCACACCGTTAAATTCATGTGTGATAGGAGCTTCCAATGATATAATTTTCACATTGTGCATGTCATGTACTATTAATCTTGTCAATAGTCAAAGGCGGTCTTAAAAAATGCATTACGCCCTATATAGATGGAAGGAGGGAGTATGAATCCATGTTATGTCCAATTAAATTCTTTCGCTGGCTGTATAATGCATGTAACCTAGTCATACCAACATTTTAGTGCATTCCAAATGTCTATACTACCGCTGCAATTCGAACTAAATTTGAATTCGTTTATCTATTTCAATAAGAATCTACAATCATGATTGTTGCCAACTTCGACCATCATTCGTGTATTACCTTAATAAGACACCACATGATTACTATAGAGATAGATATGAACTATGTGTACTATATGAACTCGAATTCTATTTTTTGAATACACTTGATGTTGATTCCAAATAATAGTACATTTGATGTACTAACTATATATTCATATTCTAAACCATGTTCCATACGTACACCATGTTTATCACACAAAGTATAGTGCCCCGCCCCCTACATTATGACAAGTATCTAGCCCTAAGCTGCAAAAGCCACACATTAGCACAAAATTATAATCAATGTTCTATATATTATATGTAGTACTAGAAAGATGCCCATGCATTCCACGGAACATCAACATGATCAAGGTGAGGCCTTATTTGCAAATATGGAGAGGGGTGTGGGTATCTTTTTCCAAAATTGCCATAGTTTCCTTCCTATCCGTCAGATATAAATCGAACGACCTATATTGCAGGATGGCAGGCACACCATCATCAACAACTCTGTTTTTTATAAGAGTAGAGATAAAATATATTATATGTAGTATAACATGTTCATAACCAGACCATGTGTATCACCATTATATATATTCACACATGCATCGGTTTAAAACACTATGATAAATTCTTCAAATATCCGAATTTGCTTTTTATAATGAATTATGATCTCTATTCGTCTTTTACACCCACACAATCCTCTTATCATTGTAGCTAGCGCTAACTTTCTCTTGTGCATGCACATGCCCGCATCCCTCTCACCCTCCCCCAGCATTCTCTAGCTCCATCGTGCAAATTCGTCTTTTCACTTCAGGTCGTTCACCCATGGTGTGTGTAGGCCCCCTAGCTACTTCTTTATGGCACACATCGATCTATATGCCTCTCTAGCCAGGTGTGCCTAGCACAAACACAAGCTTCCTCTCTTCTCTTATCACCGTCCATGCCTCACTCCCACCACTCTTTTCATCGATCTCGTACTCGCACACTCCTTCCCCCTCGATATAGTATGCCTCTCGCACCACCTCCTAGATGCATCCCTCTCTCTCTCTATCCTTCTCCCCGTGCCTTATTTGCTTCTAATACATACATGCATGTATACCGATCGATCTCCCAACATATACCTAGGTCGACTTTAACTACTTTCCCCCCACCCATCGATCGACGTACCTCACAAGTTATGTCTCTCCTTTCTCTAACAAAGGCAATTGATCTTCCTATGTAGTTATGTCTGCTTACCACAGCCATATCATCCCCCATCATCATTTGTGCCTGCCTCCTGACCCATCTCTCACACGCACGTGCACAGACAGGCAGCCATCCCCTCTCTTATTGATATTGCAGGCATGCCCTCAGTTTGTCTAGCAAGCCTCTCCCACCATTTGTTAGAAGAAACTCCACTACAACCCCCTCCAACACTCTAGCTCTATCTCTCTCCCAACCTTATTCCTCTCCTACACATATGCAAGGGTGCCGATCGATCTCCCTTAATACATGAGGTAGGCCTCTCTCCTCCTCCACACATATACCAACTATTGTACCTCTATAGTTATGTAGGCCTCCCCCCACCACACACCGATAGTCGAGCGATGTAGGTAGGTATCCATGCCACAAAGATAAACTGCACCTGTCCCCTCTCACGTTCTAGTAGGCCGGCCACTCTGTATCTTTGACGTGGGCACACACAAATTCGATGGCACTCTTTATCAATCGCGCGCGCGCGCACACACACACATCATCCCTCTCTTCGATTCTATGGACACCTCAAGCCGATGATACCTCCACTCTCTTCTCGTGGATCGCCCCCTCTATATATATGATATATCCAAGACTCTATTTCACACACATTGCATATGTTACA
>NC_041391.1:268481357-268530218 GCF_002162155.2 Triticum dicoccoides
ACACTATATCTCTCTATGTTTGTATCTCTCTCACACAACCCCCCGTAGGTGGTGTATGTACACAAGAAGAGAATAGGTGCACGTACTCATGCTTCGTGCCCAGCCACACCCGCGCAGGTACATGGGGGAGCTCATTTCTGTACTAAATGGCAACCCACATGCTAGTTTGAACGCGTGTAGCGGTTGTTTACCCACGGATGTCGTGTACCACACGTGCACGAAACAAAGTCCGACTTGATGCATTGGTGTGTTATTTTTAAATAAAGTTATATCGCTCAATGGCACGTACACAAAATATAAAACAATTTTAATGGAGAAAAAGGTAGTCCGCTCCACTATACACAATGGAGCCTGCCTGCCTGGGTTTGTCTCTCTTCACAGTATCTCAGACAAGGTTGCGGTGGCCTCTCTCTCTCTCACCGTTGGTCACTGATCCGGCTGCATCCCGTCCGCCGGCGGAAAGGGAGGATGTGCATCGTTTCTCCATTCGACGGCGCCGAGGTAGCACGTCCTGATCTGCGGTACACGACGTTCTCTCTGACAAAGCTCCGGCGCGGTAGGGCCTACGCCACCTGCTCGCTGCCGCAGTATGGGCAGATCCCGCCCGCCGCCACTCACCTAGTTGCATCCTGACGACCTCCAGGTATCCCCTCTGGCCTTGCTCCACTGCCCTTCATCCCATGTCGCTGCCTGTGGAAAATCTTGCATGTGGATCTTCCCTAGTTCTTTGCCCAAAACGTAGCTCGACCGACGTACTTTCCATATTGCAATCTCGTCCTCACACCATTTTAGACAAACACAACCGTGTTGTTATCTTCCCTTAGGACAAGGAATATGCTTCTTTTTGTCGTCGCATGTGTCATCAACTGTTATTGCCTAGTAATTGTTTCCTTTTACCTCTTTTTGGCAAATAGGGCTATCCATTTCACGATGTTGCTATTGCGACCTTTTGGTGAACTGCACAAATCACTTTTTTCTTAAGAGTGTTTTGTGCAGTTGTACTAAAATGTCACACGGGCAACGTATCTACATTTCAATGTGACTGCACAAAGGGAGATTGGTTTTGCTCTATCCTCCTCATCCAACTCCGAGACTAATCTTCTCCAACTAGTTAGTCTTATGAGAGACTGCAAAGGTGAACGACTTCTATTTGTGTGTTTATTGTTTCATCAACAGTCCTCTATTATTGCAATCACACTTAATATCTTTGGAACAGGGACGCTCAGCTCTATTTTAGTGGAACTGCACAAAATGATCGGAATGTTGCATCTCCAGATAGCTACTTTTTTCCCAACATGCCTTGTTGATTTAGACACAGCTGGGGGGACGTTGCTGCCAACGAAAGCATGGATCAATTTTAATTTAACACCTTCTCACAACTTTGTCTTTAGTTTTGATGTAAATATTAGCTCTGATCTGCTAATAATTGAGATGCATTAGCAAGGAAGTTAGTTTTTTATTGTTTCCGAAAGAGCATCGATGGCAAGACACACGAAACAAAAGCTGAAAGCTCAGAGCATTATATAATTTCATGTCGCTAGAAAATTATTTGTATAGTACATCAATTATGTAAACAAATGCTGGAAGCTTGATAGCATTGCCAGAATCCTCTTCGGCATCCGAGTCCATGTGCCATGCACAAAATTATACTCCTCCATTCCTAAATATTTGTCTTTTTACAAATTTCAAATGGGCATATTTTAGAGTGTAGATTCACTCATTTTGCTTCGTATGTAGTCACTCGTTGAAATCTCTAGAAAGACAAATACTCTGGAGTATATTTAAGAACCGAGGGAGTAGTGCACAACCGCATGGGAGACTCAGCCCGGTCGTGCGCCACATTAATAGTGAGTAATGAGCAGTGAAATCATAAGCCCCACCTTTCCCACTATAAGTTGCTCGGAACAAGCAACCATCAATACGCTCTTCTTTGAATCTCCTCATACTACGCCATCCGTCACTGTTTATAGAACGCGCTTCAAAAAAATCTCTAGGACCAAGGCGACTAGCGATCAGCCTAAAAAATAGCATTGGTAGTTATAGCACGACGTCTATTACTAGAGGAAATAATGCATACACACATGCATGCAATGCTTCCACCCTGGGTACACACATGCATGCACTTACTCCACTCTGTAGTACATCGAGAGAAAATTGTGGACTTGATTGCGGTTACCACGCCCTAATTAATTGAGCATTCAAACGCATCTAAAGTCTCTCTGGTGGTGGAAATGCATTGAGAGAAATGCATCATAATGAAGCGTGCCCCATAAACTATAACGGAGGGAGGAGTAGTATGAAGGTGCAAAACCAAGTACGTGTATGGCCGGCGGTCAATGCACCTCCTCTTGGCATATCACTGACATGTGGGACCGGAGTGTGAGCTAACCAACCTCAATTGACGGCAAAATGGACAACCCGTCGTTCCTTGAGAGAGACGAGGAGCGAGAACACACAGACGGGCTCGCACGGAGGCCAAGATATATTCGAGCATGGTTGATCGATATCATCATTACATGTTTGATATTTTTTAATACTATACTATTGGGCTGCCGTTTTTCGCCCTTCTCCCGAATAAATGTGTACTTTATCAGAGATTAAAAAAATAAGAGTACAGACTCTCCACCATGCGGTTCTAGTAGTAGTACTACTCGTACTACTAAACCTTGCACTTGGCTCTTCGCCTCTTCGTGAAGTTGAACAATGATGGTACTCTACATGTTGGGTACTACAGTGTATGCCTCTAGCAATCTGACACCGAATGAACTGATAGATGTCCATCGCCTGGGCGAGGGTAGGTTGCATTAGTCAAAAGGCTTAAGCGAGCTTCACCTTGTTCTACAAGCTTCTCCTCGTTCTGCGAGTTGACGGGACACACCAAAAAGTAGTGCTAGTGCATACTCCCTCCTTTCCTGTTAATATGGCTTAATCTTTTTTGCGGGTAAATGAGAGAGCTTTATTCATATATAATCATTCTTAGGACGATCAGCCAAGAGACTGGGTACTAGGAAGCGAGGTACCCCGCAAAAAAAGAAGTAGGAAGCGATGTGTTTCATCAAGCCAGCTCTCGGCCACATTCAAAGTGCAGCAAGCACGATTCGTACAAAGATGCGCTGCAAGGTTTGCTGACCCGTTTACCTGCAGAATAACAAAAAAAGAGGAAATATTACCGAGCACTCCTATTTGTAACAGGATATGAGCCAGAATTAAGCGAGAATTGTGGCGAGTGTTCCATGCAATCAACTTCCATTATCACATGCGAGAACCCTCGAAGAGAACCAAATTGTTGAAGATTGCTTTATCACATTTTTAAAATATAATAAGAGTGCAGACGCTCCTCCATCCGGTTCCTAGTAGTATAGTACATATCTCTATAGACTATATTAGTAGTATGAGTACTAGTAAACTTTGCGCTTGGCTGTTCGCCTCTCCGGGAAGTCGAACAATAATAGTACTAGTATAGTGTTCGCTTCTGGCAATTTGACACCGAATTACCTGTTGCACGTCCACTGCCTGAGCGAGGGAGAGCTTGCATTAGTCAAAAGTTTCTCCATGTCGTGCGAGCCACTGCGCGCAGGCTTCTCCCATCCTGCAAGCTTCTCCTCATTCGGCAAGTTGACGGGACACAGCAAAGTAATTCTAGTCCATACTGCCTCCTCTCCGGTTAATATGGCTTAATTTCAAACGAGATAAATACACTATCTATCACTGTATATTTTTAAAAATATGGTCAGTGGACTTCATAATACGCTCATTGCACTCAATATATACATTTTCTAGTGTTTATACGGTCACTACCTCACCCTGGCTGAGTATGTGTGTGCATGCACGTGTAGGTTGAGCACTTGAGCGTGACTGTGTGTGTTCCTTCGTGTGCTCGGACATGCATGCATTAGGGCATCGTGCATATTTTTGCGTCCATGTGTACGTGTGACTGTTGCATCCATGCACGGGGTTGTAGTCCCTTACATTCACATGTTCATAAGTCAATGCTTTGTCAAAATGTTGCAGACAAGGTTTAATCATTCGTTGTTCATGCATGCATTCCCTATATTAATATGTTGGTAAAGACAATTTTCATGAGGAAAACGAGCCCATGAATTGAGTACAAAGGGGAAAAATAAGCCAGGATGGAGGGAATACCAGTAGTGAACCGGAAGGAGGGAGTGGGGACTAGTAGTACAGTACTACTACGTAACAATGTGCAGTAACAAAATTCCACTATGCACATCATGTCTACGTGTCATGCAAGAAAATAGAGATAAGTACAAGTGAGACGCAGGAACGGTCGTACACGTAGGGGGAGTACGTGTAGGGGCCAATAAGGAGCAATCAAATCACACAGTAAGTTAGTCGAAAGAAGCAACCATCATTTCACTCTTCAATGACACGTACGCAATATAAGATGGCTGATATGGAGAGAAAAAGAAAACCACTATATATACACTAGCAGGAGCCTAAGCTACAATCCTGCTTGCTTGGGTTGCTCTCTTCACAAGCATAGAACGATGGTGGTCACACCGCTGGTCACATATCCGGCCTAATCCCGCAGCTGGGGGAAGGGAACAATGTTCTGCGTAGACGCGGTCAACATCAGCGAGGGAGAAAACCCACAGTCGGTGCGTTCCAATCGGGGGTCCCTGTGGTATGGGCTGATGTCGCGTCCCAACCACCCTTCTAGCTGCAGCCTGATGTCCCAAGTAGTACATCTTCCTTTTGGAGCCGGCTTGCTCCACTGCCGCAGCTCCCCACGTACATCCATCTCCATGTCGATCTTTCTCTACTTCTACCGGCTTCTATTTGTGATGAGTTTATGTCTCATGAACAAGTGCTGTCGTGGTTCTAAGATTGACAGTAGAAAGGGGGGTAGGTATGGAGAGGCAAGATCTCAGATACGCACAAGATTTACGAGTTTAGGCCCTTCACTGTGGAAGTAAAAGCCCTACGTCTCGGTGCCCGAAGGTGGTCGACTGGATTATATGTGTGTGATGTTATAGGGGGTGCCAAATCTTGTCCCAGAGGAGGGGGGTGGCATATATAGAGTGCGCCAGGACCCCATCCATCCTCCATTACAACGGGCTTAATGTACACAAAGTAGGGACGTTACTGATAACACCAGCCATAAGTGCTATTAATGACCATAAATACTACTGAGTGAATGTCTGACCGTTGCAGTGCTGAGTGACTCCTGGTCTTCAGTAGGTCGAGTGACAACAGGTAGGAGGGGTACCCGAGTGATATGATTGGTCGAGTGGATTGCACTCGACACCTTTGATTGAGGGTTCTTTGTCGCCTCTTGGACTTCTTATCTTCTAGGGTAGTGACCTTGGGTAGGGCGTATGGGTCAGGCCTATGACCCTATCCCAGCTCTGTACCCTTATCAGTAGCTCCCGAATGGATAAGGTTCAAGTGGGAAGTAGGTTGAAGTTGAACTTGTTCCGAGCTTTGCATCTTGAGAATGTTTCACATAGGACAGAGGACTCCTATTGAAACTTCAGCTTCGATTCACTCGCCTTGATCAATTCAGAAAATCATCGAGTGAACTGGTGACATCATCTATCGAGTATTGCTTTGGGGCGCAGGATCTTTGGCGCGATTGGTTGCAGTGTATCCCGGATTTCACGGGATTCAAAATTTCAGGGTAGCACGCGGGACGGAGCGTGCCGAAGTAAGCGGGGTGGATAAATAGGAGCGCCTCAATCTCCACACCACCTTTTTCGCCATGTACGACGCGCGCGACTGTTGCGGGAGATAGGATCGCCGGGTCCCATGCGTCAGCCACTCGGAAGTGGTCCTTTATAAGGCGACGGAGCCGAGGCGTCTGTATTGTGTGCGTCTATTTTCTCTCTTCTCCCTCCGCTTCCCCACCGCATCCGGCTCCTCCACTCTCTACGCTGCAGGTCCGCTACAATGGTGAAGGAGAAGACGGCAGCGTTGGAACACATGAAGAAGACGACGGGGGCGGCGAAGGGCAAGAAGCAGAATCGCGGGTCGTCGTCACACTCGGGCCTACCGCCAGGTTGGATCCAAGGTGATTGGATCCGGTCTTCGCTCTGGCAAGAAGATTTGGATGAGCTGGTGGAGTCCGGGCTGATCGCCAAGGGTGCAGCAAGGCTGCCTGATGGAGAGTCGAAGCCGCAACCTCGACCGGGTGAGTGCGTATTGCTCGCTACCCACGTCGACCGGGGCTTCTCACTTCCTCCGCACCCCTTCTTCCAGGGATTCTTGAATTCCTTCAGTGCTCAACTCCATCACTTTTCTCCCAATACCATCACGTACCTTGCTACCTTCGTGTCTATGTGCGAAAACTTTCTTGGGTGTCGATCGCACTGGGGTCTTTTCAAGCATATTTTCACCATCCGTTCTCAGTCGGTAAAGAAAGAAAATACGAGCGACGAGAAAATGCATGTCATTCAGATGTGTGGGGGTTTGGGTATCCAAAAAAGGCATAGGACCTCTTTCCCTTCCATGACTCTCCCTAAATCGGTTAGAGGCTAGCATTTGACCTGGTTCAACTATCAGGATCTCGCAACCCCAGGTCAGTCGACCGGACTTCCCCACTTCACCTTTGACCGTGTATAGACTCCTTCCTCGCTGAAAGTGACTACTGCTGAGAACGTGGAGACAAACATGCTAGTTTAGAGGGTGGTCCAACTGATCAACGAGGGTGTCACTAGTATGGATCTGCTGGAAGTATTTGTCAGTCGACGCATCCAGCCCCTCCAGGCTCATGACCATCCCATGTGGATGTACTCTGGGGCTGACGATACTGCTCGGGTTCATCTAGAGGAAGTGCCAACCAAGACCGTGGCCATGTGGTTGAAGAGCATTATAGGAAACAAGGACAACCCCAGAGGAGCCAGGAGAGTCGTCCCCTTCAGTGATGACAATCAGCCCGACAAGGTGTGTTCTTCATTCCGACTGTTTTTGCATATACGTTCTGACTGCTCTTGAGCTCAACTGACTTCCACTCGACTTCTTGTCTTGTAGGTTTTTACGGACATGTATTCGATGCCCAATGGTGAACAAGCTCTAGAGCAAGGCAAGGAGGGAGAAGCCAGTGCGGAGGAGAGCGGTGAGTGGGAGTCTTCAGACGATGATGACAAGGAGGAGAGCGAGGAGTCAGACGACGAGGAGGCTGTCGACTCGCCGCCCTGCTCCGAACGTCGATCCAAGCAACACAATGACCCGGTAGGCGGGCGCGGAAAGAGCATGGCTCCAAGCACCCAAACGCAGAAGCGCACTCGTACGTCGACTCCGGAGCCAGCAGAGAAGGTCGCCAAGCAGCCCAAGGTCTCTCCTCCTAAGACTCGGAAGACTCTGCCGAGGATCAAGATGGACGTCCCTGTTGCCTCAGGGTGAGCATCTTTCTTGTGTTTATCCAGGCTGACTGATACTTCCTTTCTGAACGAATGGATCATGTTCCTTTCCAGGCCAACCTCTGCTGCGACTGACATGGATATTGACGAGGCTCCAGGAGGCGAGGATACCGACGACGCAGCCACCTCCCAACCAGGTAAGTCCGCTCGACCAGAACTCGCTTAGTCGACTGAGGCGTAAGTCAGTTGAATTTCCGATGTTTTTCTTTTGCTGCAGTTCCACGAGACATCGTCATGCCTCCCGATGAAGAAGAAGAAGAAGTGCCTTTACAGGAGAGGAGGAAAAGAGGCAGGGGTTCAAGTAGGAGAGGGCTTGAAGTTCAAGTCCCTCAGTCGACGCCAGTGCTTTAGGTGGTGGTCGAGCGATCCAAATATCTCGTTCAGACCAACATCACATTCGCCAACCCACTGACAACTGATCACCCGTCAAGGTCGACTATTATTGCTCCTGCTCACCGGTGCAACTCCACGCATCTTACCCTGCTGCTGCTTCAGCCGCCTTGGAGCCATCACTTTTAACTGCGTACCAGACTCCGGATGACTCGCCAAGTGCTGCCAGGGAGGCTCTTCGCCAGGTGAACCTTGTTATGGAGCAGGTGAAGTTGATGCATGAGGCCAGCCAGGAGGCCTATGACGCCAGCACTGCTCTGCAGACCAATGTCAAGGTCAGTTATCTCCCGATTGAACTTTTGAATGCTGTCCAAAATGTGAACCTACTATCATGAGTCTATGTTTCATATCCGATCACCCACTGGGGTGTGCTTGCTTTAGAGTTTTAAGAGATCTTCCACTCCACTTGACTCGTTCTGAGTCTTAATGTTTTGTCCGAACTAGTGGGGGCACACAGAGTGCACCCACTGGGTATAGTCCCCGAGACCATGGTCGACTGCTGGCAGTCGACTGAGGTTTGAGAATCTACTTTTGTTGTTGTTTTTTTGACTCACGTTGGGCAGACCATGCTGAGTGTTTTTCTAGGTCAGTGGGGGCACGCTAAGTGCACCCAGTGGGTGTAGTCCCCGAGACTACTGTTGAATATGTGATTCGGCAGTAGTCTTAGAGTAACTTTCACTGTCATTGTCTTTTGTTTCTGTCGACTGATATATCTCTCTCGCCGACTGCAGAGGTCTTGTGATCTTGGAGCTCGACTTTCAGAGTTATACAAGAAGCACATCAGCCTCGAACTTGATCTTGAACTGGTGAAGAAGAACCTCAAGAAAGCTCAAGGAGAAACTGCCACCATGTGAGGTAACCAATCGACACTTGCCCACCTTGTGGCTCGCGCTTTTCAGTGTTTTTTCTTTCAGTCTCTTTGAACTGAGTGACTTCACACGAGCAGATGTGCGTAGTGAAAACCGTCAGCTTCAAGCTTGTATAAAGAGTGTTGTTTCTTTAGAGAAAATGAAGGAAGCTCTGGAGAAGAAGGATCTGGATCTTGCTGCTGCTCAAAAGGAAGCACGAGAGAAGACAACGCTTGCGGACAAGAAGCTGGCTTTGGTCGGCAAGTTGGAAGAGGAGAACACGAAGCTGAAGACTAACATCTCTGAAGCCAATCGGGAAGTTGAGCAACTGAAGAAGGACAAGGAGAACCTGACAAATGAAGTTGGAGGCCTCAGAGCCAGGACAGGCGAGCTGGAGTTTTATCTGGGGCAACTTGCCGCAAAACTAGTCCGGAAGCTTGAAGGTACCGCCGCTCGACTGGTTAGTTGCCGTCGACTGAAGTATCTTGTTATATTATAGACTCACTATTTTTCCTGATTGTGCGGAACTTTGTCAGGATTTTGAGGCTGAGACCGGGCGGGTCGAGACATGTCTCGACCCCATCAATTGTCCTATGAAAGATGACGTCGCGATGAACTTGCTGCGATTGGAATCACGCTTGGACGGCGTCGTTGCTTATCTGGCTCGACTGAAGGCGGCGATGACTCGGGTTGACGCCGAACTCTGGCCTCAGGAGGAACTTTCACAAGATCTCGAGTCGCTGATTACTCGACTAAATCAGATCCCTGGCCGAGTGCAGGAATGGAAGAAGTCGTCCACTCGCTGTGGCGCTGACGTCGCCCTGTCATTGGTCTGAGTGCACTGCAAGGACGCTAGAGAAGACAAGTTGGCGGCTCTCAAGGTTGTGAATACTAAGAAGCACACCTTCCAGTCCTTCATGGACACCTCCCTTGAGGCTGCCACTCATATTGCAGATAGCATTGACCTTGACAGCTTCTGTGATCCAGCCAGCCCTTCTCCTAACGAGTGATCAAAAAAACATTATGCTTCACCTTTATTTGCCTCGGAATGCCGAGTGATTTTGTAATCGTTGAAACTCCTTTGGGCCTGACGCCTGAGCACTTCATTTCACGATTTGGAACCTCTGGATTTATTTGAACCTGGTTTATCTTTGAATATGTTGTGTTTTGTCTAAGAGTGGAACTTGTTCTTCACTCGGGTTAGCTCTTGTATTTTTGACGCGGTTCTGAGGAAGAGGTCGCAGTCGACCTGTTCCTCATCGTCCTTGCAGGCCAGATTGGAGCAGCCGTTGGATGAGCCCTTCGGCTGCATTGATCAGCTCATCAGCAAGGCACTTAGCAATGGTCTTGACGTTCCTGAAAGCGGTTCGCCATGGCGTTAACTGTTGGATGAGTTCTTGGCAGCTTTGATCAGCTCATCAGCAAGGCACTCGTCAATGGTCTTGACGTTCCTGAAAGTAGCTCACCGTGGCATTAGCTGTTGGGTGAGACCTTGGCAGCATTGATCAGCTCATTAGCGAGGCACTCAGCAATGTTCTTGATGTTCCTGAAAGTGAGATTGCTTGGCAACATGCTCAATCTTGTCCTTCTTCTTGATGGTGCACCTCTGAGGAGGGGGTCGAGGCCGACCCGCACCTCGATGTCCGTGTGGATCGGGATGGAGCGTATGGCTAAGACCCCGAGTGGGAGGATTGCTCACCACTCGGTAGGATTTTTCATACTTAGGCGAGTACGGGACTGCAGCTAAGCCCCCAGTGGGAGGATTGCTCACCACTCGGTAGGATTTTTCAAACTTAGGCGAGTACTGGACTGCAGCTAGGCCCCCGAGTGGGAGGATTGCTCACCACCCGATATGATTTTTCAAACTTAGGCGAGTACTAGACTGCAGCTAAGCCCCCGTGTGGGAGGATTGCTCACCACTCGATAGGATTTTTCATACTTAGGCGAGTACTGGACTGCAGCTAAGACCCCGAGTGGGAGGATTGCTCACCACTTGGTAGGATTTTTCAAACTTAGGCGAGACAGATTCGCAGCGAAGCCCCTGAGTGAGAGGCTTTCTCACCACTCGGTAGGATATTTCTTTTCAACTTAGCCGAAACGGATTCGCGACTAAGGCACCCACTAGGGGATTTAGAACATGTAAAAATGAACAACAATCATTTGGAAGACTATAAAATCATGTCTTTGATAATCAAACTAGAAGGTATTTCTTATTACATCTCAAAAGTCTGAATGCTTAAGAATAAAAGGGGCGGAGCAGCTCCGCATTCCAAGCGCGTGGCTTGTCTTTATTGTGTTCGATGTTGAAAAGACGATATGCTCCGTTGTGGAGCACTTTGGTGATGACGAAGGGGCCTTCCCAAGAAGGAGCAAGCTTGTGTGGTTTCTGCTGGTCCTCTCGAAGAACCAAGTCTCCCTCCTGAAATGCCCGACCCCTTACGTTTCTGGCATGGAATTGACACAAGTCTTGCTGATAAATGGTCGATCGAATCAAGGCCATCTCTCTTTCCTCTTCCTGGAGATTGACTGCATCTTTTCGAGCCTATTTCGTTTCTTCTTCTGAGAAAATTTCGACTCGGGGTGCATTGTGAGCAAATCACTCGGGAGTACAACTTTAGCTCCATAAACTAAGAAGAATGTAGTTTGTCCAGTCAACCGATTAGGAGTTGTCCTCAACCCCAAAAGTACTGATGGAAGTTCATCGACCTAGGCTCCTGCTGCATGCTTGAGGTCACGCATCAATCGGGGTTTTAGTCCTTTGAGAATCAATCCATTTGCTCTTTCAGCCTGCCCATTTGACTAAGGATGGGCAACTGAAGCGTAGTCGACCCTCGTGCCTTGGTAAGCACAAAAGGCTCTGAACTCGTTAGAATCGAAGTTTGACCCAATATCAGTGATGATGCTGTGCGGAACACCATATCTGAATGTCAATTTTCTGATGAAACTTACGGATGTACTTGCTTCAAGGTTTTTAATGGGCTTGGCTTCAATCCATTTGGTAAACTTGTCGACTGCTACCAGCACATGGGTAAATCCACTCCTGCCAGTCCTCAGAGGTCCAACCATATCCAATCCCCAGACAGCAAAAGGAGAGATGAGTGGAATAGTATTCAGAGCTGACGCAGGTTTATGGGACATGTTGGAGTAAAACTGACAGCCTTTACATTTGTCTACTATTTCTTTCGCCATCTCGTTGGCGTGTGGCCAGTAAAATCCGGCTCGGTATGCTTTGGCCACCATGGTCCGAGAGGACGCATGGTGACCACAGGTCCCCGAGTGAACATGATTGAGGATCATTCGGCCTTCTTATGCCGTGTTGCATTTCTGGCAGACTCCGGTTACACTTTCTCTAAAGAACTGACCTTTTATCACAGTAAAGGCTTTAGATCATCGGACGATCTATCGAGCCTCTTCTTCATCCTCTGGAATTTCTTTCCTAAGAATGTATGCAATGTATGGCACTGTCCAGTCAGGAGTGACGACCAAAACCTCCATGACTAATTCGACCACGGCTGGGACTTCGACTTTAGTCGGATCCGTGGCACTCTTAGGCTGTGGGGGCTCTTCAGTGAAAGGATCTTGCTGAACTGAAGGTGAGTTAATATGCTCCAAAAACACATTACAGGGAATGGTCTCTCTCTTGGATCCTATCTTTGACAATTCATCTTCATCTTGATTTTTCAGTCGGGGTATATGGTGAAGCTCCAACCCTTCAAACTTCTTTTCCAACTTTCTTACTGCGTTGCAATAACCAGTCATAGCCGGGCTCCTGACGTCCCACTCTTTCATCACTTGATTAACCACCAAATCCGAGTCACCATAGACCATAAGGCGACGGACACCGAGTGAAATGGTCATACGCAACCCGTATAAAAGTGCTTCATATTCAGCTTCATTGTTGGAGGAATCAAAATGAATCTGGAGAACATAATTAATCTTGTCTCCACGGGGGGATACCAATACTACTCCAGCACCGGAACCATTCAGCATCTTGGAGCCATCGAAGAACATGGTCCAATGCTTCGAGTGAACTTGAGTCGGCAGTTGCTGTTCAATCCACTCGGCAAGGAAATTTGCAATTGCTTGGGACTTGATAGCTTTCTTTGCCTCAAACTTGATATCCAACGGAGGGAGTTGAATCGCCCATTTTGCCACACGACTAGTTGCATCTCTGTTGTTTAGAATTTCAGATAATGGTGCATCGCTGACGACTGTAATGGAGTGATCAGAGAAATAGTGTGCCACCTTCTTCATTGTCATGTAGATTCCATAAACAAGCTTCTGATAATGTGGATATCTCTGCTTGGATGGAGTCAAAACATCAGAGAGATAATACACTGGGGGCTGAACTTTATAAGCTTTTCCTTCTTCTTCCTGCTCGACCGTGAGTAATGTACTCACAACTTGTCTAGTGGCTGCAATGTAAAGCAGTAAAGGCTCTTTGTTGATCGGCACAGCAAGCACCGACTGGGTGGAAAGCAGGGTTTTGAGCTCTGCAAATGCTGCGTCAGCTTCATCAGTCCACTCGAACTTATCAGATTTCTTCATCAATCGGTAAAGTGGTAAAGCCTTTTCATCGAGACGAGAAACGAATTGACTCAAGGCGGCCAAAAAACCGGTAAGCTTTTCAACATCATGCACACGCATAGGGCGTTTAATTCGGAGGATAGCACCAACTTTTTCTGGGTTCGCGTCGATCCCTCGTTCGGAAACGAGGAAATCGAGTAACTTTCCACCTAGGACTCCGAATGTGCACTTCGACGGATTAAGCTTGATATCATACCTTCTTAGGTTGGCAAAGGTTTCTGCGAGGTCGGTTAGCAGGTCGGAACCTTTACGCGACTTGACCACAATGTCATCCATATATGCTTCCACATTCTGAGTGATTTGAGTGAGCAGGCACTTCTGAATCATCCTCATCAATGTGGCGCCGACATTTTTGAGACCAAATGGCATGGTGACATAGCAAAAGCACCTGAATGGGGTAATGAAAGCTGTTTTTATTTCGTCGGGACCATACAGTTGGATCTGATGATACCTGGAATATGCATCTAGAAAAGACAACTGCTCACACCCCATAGTCGAGTCAACAATCTGATCGATGCGAGGGAGAGGGTTATTGTTTACATTACCCTTGAGGTAAAAGGTTGTGGGGCAAAACTATAAGCTCCTATCTTTCTCTGTTGACATTACCCTGTGGCGTGGGCGGCTTCGCTCGCCATCCCTTTCTCCGGAGCCCTCGGCTTCGGCGTACAGGGGTAGCGGGAACGCAGGAGGTGGCCGCTCGTACCAAGGCCTCGTCATCTCCAGCCCCACGACTTCACCATGGCGGTGGGCCAGCCTCTTCTTCGGCGGGAGCGGATCAGGTCCCTGTCGGGGAGCCTGCCCCTTCTATTCGGCCGAGAATCTGCGGATCGGTGCCATTGGCGTGAAGAATGGAGATGGAGCAAGGGAGAAGAAGCAGGCGGAGCAAGAAGAGATGGGCAACGGGGGCTCTTGCCCCTCCTCATTTATAGTCCCAGGAAGGCCAACCGTCTACCACCACGTTCGTAGGTAATGATGACCCTTTTTGCATGCATCAGGGACTCGTCAAATCGGGTAGTTGCCGATGCAGCGTGGGGAAGCGGAGACGCCCACGTCCAATCAGTCGCCACACGTCGACCAAGGCCGCAGGCTATTGGGCCCGTGGTGCTCCGCACTTGTCCTTTCGCTTCACTGCTAAGCCAAGTCGGAGCGCGCCTTGGGCTCAGGGCTATTGTCAGCATTCTAGGAACAGGGGTCCCTAGACTTGCCTGCCTGTGGCCTGCTGTGTGGCTTCACAAGTGGCCCAGTATGGCCCGTCTTCATCAACCAAAGACTCAAGACCCTCGCGAGGGGCCACGCCTCGCGTGGTGGATGACGCAAGGCCTCCTTAGGGGCGGCCTCACCAGGTAGGCTCGTGAGGAGGCGGAGAGATCAAGGCAAGGGGTGCCTCGCGAGGTTCCTCTGATGCAAGCCATGATGATCAAGACCAGGTGGCGCCAGCCGGGCGCCAGCCTCGCAGTGTCCTCATTTCCCCTTTGGTGATAAGGGGCAAGCACAGGCGCGGAGTACCGAGGCATCAGGCAAAGGTTTCCATATCGGTGCAACGAGACCAAGACCAGCAGGACGGTAGGATGGAGGTTACCAAGGAGCCCAAGATGGTGTCACCACCAGCGCCTTTGGCAGGCGAGGACCATCTTTAGTCAGGATAGCTTGTACTGGCTGGACCCCGACTCAAAGCCACACCGATCTATCATGTAACACCTCATATCACTTTGCGGCCTCACGCACGGTATTCCCAGGGTGTCGCCTTACCTTGCCCGGGACCGTTTGCGCCTTTTGGCACACGTATATGATAGTGTCACTAGCATCCATATGACAAGGAGCCCGGGCTAATATAGCTAGTCGTACACCCAAAGTGACACTAACTTACAGGGACAGGCATACATGACCCAGCAACGAACGTGTCGGTCATCAGCGAGTGAATCCAGGATGTAGCAACTGGGCTAGCAGGACTCTGGTAGACACCGCGTGACATTTCCCCGAGGGGACAGACATAAGAACGAAGAAGGACACATGCCGACCAGCCTAAGTGTTATGGAGCAGTAGCAAGCTACCAAGGCTTAGTGGAAGCACTAGGAGACATTTCTCGGTAAGAGAGGCTACCAAGGATAAACAACTAGATAGTCAGATCCCACACATACCAAGCATTTCAATAACATACACACAATATGCTCGATATGTGCAAATACAACATGGCATCACAACATGACTCTACAACTCAAGTATTTTATTCAATAGGCTTCGAGGAGCGAGATATTACAAACATGGGTCTGATGACCCCACATTCAGAGCATACAAGTCAAAGCACAAGCGGAAGTTTAACATGTCTGAGTACAGACATCTACAAATAAAAAGGCTGAGAAGCCTGACTATCTACCAGATCCTTCTTAGGGCACAAGATCGTAGCTGAGGTAACAAGCTAAACATCGAAGTCCACGCGGAACTACTAGTGAGACGGAAGTCTCTCTGCAAAAACATAAAATAGGCAAACGTGAGTACAAATGTACCCAGCAAGACTTACATCAGAACTAACTACATATGCATCATTGTCAACAAAGGGGATGGTGGGGTTTAACTGCAGCAAGCCACCTTTGACTCAGTGGCTATCCTGAACTACGACTGCAATTATCTCTTTTGAGGTGGCGCACTCGAGTCCACACATTCACCATATCAATACACCACTATGGATTCGCTCCCGTCTCCCTACGAGAACGACATCCATAGCACTCACGCTTATATTGCGCATTTTTAGAGTATCCACTTTCACTTGCCTATGAACTGTACAGGCAACCCAGAAGTCCTTTACCGCGGACATGGCTATTCGAATAGATAATGTTAACCCTGCAGGGGTGTACTTCTTCACACACGCTCTCACCACTTATCGCCGTTTACACGACATGTACTTGGCAACCTTCAAGCGGAAGCCCAGCGAGGGTGTCGGCCACGACCTGACTAACCACGCAAGTCTCTTGTCCAGGTTTATCGCCTATTCGGGTTCCATCCGCAAGGAGATCCGGCCGGGGTGTCGCTCACGGCCCCAAACGATGTGTGCAGGGTTCCCAAGCCCACCTCGACGGGTGGATCTACGCTTGGTACACCATGCCACGGTGCCTAGTCTGTCCCAAGCCCACCTGTACCGGGTGCCACTTGGTAGACTACTAACACTACGTACAAACACCAGAAACTAGTTGCAACTCCTGGACAGAGATCAGGTTGATTAATAAGTCGAGAGGGGCACTTAAGCGTTCCAATGCGTGGTAGTAACTGTTCATGGATCACAAACACAGAACTCAGTTCCCGAGGACGGTTTCAATGAGACAACCCACCATGTACTTCTACATGGCCTCTCACCGCTACCTTTACCAAATCGTGTTCACACACTTAGCTCTCAACAATAGGACATGTTCACCACATTCCAATTCATCCCCGATGAATCAGACCTGACACAACTCTAAGCAAAAGTAGGCATGACAAACAAGCATGAATGAGTAGGCACATCAGGGCTCAAACAACTCCTACTCATGCTAGTGGCTTTCATCTATTTACTATGGCAATGACAGGTCATGCAGAGGAAAGGGGTTAAACTACTTCAGCATGTTACAGTTGAATAGTTGTTGTCCTAATGCAGTAAAAGAGAGCAGAGCGAGAGAGTGGGTTTGTGTCGGAATTAATAAGGGGGTTTTGCTTGCCTGGCACTTCTGAAGATAGTATAGCTCTTCATCGGTGTCATTGATCACACCGTCAGAACGTCGTCTACTGAGACGGAACAAACACCGATAAACAAGGAAGAACACAATCAATGCAATGCACAATATGATGCATGATCATGACATGACAAAATGGGTGTGTTGGGCTAATGCAACTACAACCAGATGGGTTTGAGTCATTTTGAACCAAAGATTCAACTCCAAACTCAAACTATGAATTCAAATAGTGCATTATCATGCTTTGATCTAAACAGTAAGGTTAAGTTGTTTAAGCATGCATGACACCAGTACAGATAGATAGATTGGATTTTTTTGATCATTTTTCATATATAACTTATTTCATTCTGAGTTATGGTTGAATTTATATGAATTTTAGAAGTTTTGGACATTTCTAGAATTTTCAGATATTTCTAAAATAGAAATAATCCAGAAAAGGGTTTATTGCGTTAGCACTGCGTCATCACTGTATCAGCAGGTCAACAGGGTCAAACTGGTCAATCCTGACCAATGGGGTCCACTGGTCACTAACCCAATGTCATTTGTGTCGTTGACAGGTGGGCCTAGTCAACGGCCACGTCAGCATAGTCAAACTGACGAGTGGGTCCACTGGATTAGTCCAAGTTAAATAGGGATTAAATCCTGAGGTTAATTAGGGCATGGAGCCCATCCGTCAGTGGCAAACGGGCTAAATTAACCGCGGGGTTAGTGACTAACCTAACCTGCCACATCAGCCCGTCGGCGTTTAGCCGGCAGCGCTAATCCGAGGACACTGGAGTTGCCCTCCCAGCCGTTTCAGGCGACGGGAGCTCGCGTGGCTGGGTTCTACAGACGCAGCGCATCGAGGTGCGTCGGTTGGTGGTGGTAGAGGTCACTGGGGTGGCCGGAATCAGCAACGGCGGCGAGCTTTGGCAGCGGTCGGAGCTATGGCTGCAGGGGCGCGAGGGCTGTAGCTCGTTAGCCAGAGAGCAGAGGGCCGCATCAGGATCCTGGGGACCCGGCGAGCATGCGGGAGCTATTGGAGTGAGCAGAAGAGCTCCAGGGCGCGAGGTTTGCCGGCCATGGTGATGGCCGGAGCTCGGTGCTTGCGGGGATGACAACTACGGCACGGAAACAAGCAGGAGAGGAGGGGGAAAACGAAGGAGTCCTCACAGCGAGGTCGTTGAGCATCTCATGCGGCTCGGGGAGGCCCTCTTTGGCACGAATCGACGGTGGTGATCCATGGTTGCCGGCGAGGAAGACGATGGCATGGAGGTGATGCAGAGCTTCCCGGCTCGCGTGGCTCGGCAGGAAGGACGGGGGCATCACGGCGGTTCTTCTGGAAGCAACTACGAGGCGAGGGGTTGGCAGTGGTCACGGCAATAGCGGGCGGCAGCGACGAGCTCCGCTCGGGCGCGTGCGAGGAAAGAGCAGAGGAGGGGGGAGGAGCGAGGAGACTGAAGAGAAGAGTCGGGGGGTCGCGTGGCATCGTCTAGAGCCGTCCAGAGCGAGCATGCAGGCTAGAGGTGGCCGGGCGTGTGCCGGCGGGCGTCGGCCACGTGCGCTCCAGTCCTTCTTGTGTGAGCTAGAAGAAGACAAGGGAGAGAGATGGGCTGGGACAACAGTGTTGGGACAACATAGTGTAGGCCAGTTAAGTGGCTCACGTACTCTCCTTTTCCTTTCTCACTTTTCTGTTTCTGTTTTCTAATATTTCAATTCTGTTTTGATTTGATTCACAGCCCAAATCATTTAGTAGCTTCTGAAAATATTTATGTGGCTTGGTGCAATATATTCAAAGCCACTCACAGGTTTTTCAGAATTGTTGGACTTGCAATTCTTTTATAGAAGAATTAAATCCAACCCAAATATTTATTGATTTAAATCCAAATGGACAAAATAATTCCTCAAAATTTTTCCATATTTTTGGTTTGGACGAAAACCCTTGCCAAAATTATTAAACATCATCGAAGAGCATTTTGGAAACACTAGATGCATTTTCCAGGGTTATTTGCCCTTCTTTTAATTAAAATTTTGAGGCTTTCAAATTTCCTCATGAGGGAGTCCTGGACTAGGGGGTGTCCGGACAGCCGGACTATCATCGTCAGCCGGACTCCAAGACTATGAAGATACAAGATTGAAGACTTCGTCCCGTGTCCGGATGGGACTTTTCTTAGCGTGGAAGGCAAGCTTGGCGAACGGATATGTAGATCTCCTACCATTGTAACCGACTCTGTGTAACCCTAGCCCTCTCCGGTGTCTATATAAACCGGAGGGTTTTAGTCTGTAGGACAACAACCATTACAACAATCATACCATAGGCTAGCTTCTAGGGTTTAGCCTCCTTGATCTTGTGGTAGATCCACTCTTGTACTACCCATATCATCAATATCAATCAAGCAGGAGTAGGGTTTTACCTCCATTGAGAGGGCCCGAACCTGGGTAAAAACATCGTGTCCCTTGTCTCCTGTTACCATCCGCCTAGACGCACAGTTCGGGACCCCCTAGCCGAGATCCGCCGGTTTTGACACCGACATTGGTGCTTTCATTGTGAGTTCCTCTGTGTCGTCACTGATAGGCTTGATGGCTTCTTCAATCAACAACAACGCCGTCCAGGGTGAGACTTTTCTCCCTGGACAGATCTTCGTGTTCGGCGGCTTCGCACTGCGGGCCAATTCACTTGGCCATCTGGAGCAGATCGAAAGCTACGCCCCTAGCCATCCGTGGGGACTTGATCTTCGACGGATTCGAGCCACAGCCGAGCGTGCCGCGCTGTCACGATGGGCATGATTTAGCTCTGCCGCCGGACAGTGCCCTGGTGGCCGCACACAAATCCGCTCCGACCCCTAGTTCGGAGACGATCGCGCAGATCGAGGATGGGTGGCTGGACACCGCCTTGGGGGCTGCGACTTCTACGGCGATGGAGCCGAATACTGACCCTGACCTTATAAAGCTCGTGACTCCGAGGCGCCAGACTCCTTGCCGGACTCCGAACCTCCTGCGCCCCTACCAATCGAATCCGATTGGGTGCCGATCATGGAGTTCACCGCCGCGGACATCTTCCAACACTCACCCTTTGGCGACATCCTAAATTCGCTAAAGCATCTCTCGCTATCCGGAGAGCCCTGGCCGGACTACGGCCAGGATGGTTGGGATGCGGACGACGAAGAAATTCAAAACCCACCCACCATCCACTTTGTAGCCACTGTCGACGACCTAACCGACATGCTAGACTACGACTCAGAAGACATCGACGGTATGGACGACGATGCCGGAGACGATAAAGAACCAGCGCCTACAGGGCACTGGAAGACCACCTCGTCATATGACATATACATGGTGGACACCCCAAAGGAAGGGGACGGCGAAGAAGCAGCGGAGGCAGATTCCCTAAAGAAACAGCCCAAGCGCCGACATCAGCGGCGCCGCTCTAAATCCCGCCAAAGCAAGAATGGAGATTCCGGCACAGGAGATAATAACACCCCAGAAAGTGCCGAAGACAATCCCCTCCAGCAAGATTCAGCGCAGGAGGATGCAGAAGCCAGCCCTCATGAGAGAGTGGCAGACGAGGAGGATGACAACTACATGCCTCCCTCCGGAGACGAGGCAAGCCTCAACAACGATGAATTCGTCGTGCCGGAGGATCCCGTCGAACAAGAGCATTTTAAACGCAGGCTAATGGCCATGGCGAACAGCCTAAAGAAAAAGCAGCAACAGCTTCAAGCTGATCAAGACCTGCTAGCCGACAAATGGACCGACGTCCTCGCGGCCGAAGAGTATGAACTCGAACGCCCCTCCAAAAGCTACCCAAAACGCAAGTTGCTCCCCAGACTAGAGGAGGAAGCATACAAACCTTCATCACCAGCACACAATACGGCAGACCGACCACCTCGTGGCCGCGACAGAGAGGCATCTAGGCCCTCCACCAGAACCGTACCCCGGCTCCGCTCAAAAAGTACGAAGCCACGGGGGAACGCGCTGGACTTGCGGGATGTATTGGAGGACAAGGCAAGACAATCCAGATCTATCTATGGATCACGTGGGCGCCCCACGACCCACGATGAATACCGTCGCACCAAATACAGCAACTCCGGCTGGGCCGAACACAGCAGACAATGCTCGCTTGAGCTACGTCGTGACATTGCTCAATACAGAGGTGCCGCACACCCACTATGCTTCATAGACGAAGTAATGGATCATCAAATCCCTGAAGGGTTTAAACCCGTCAACATTGAATCCTACGATGGCACAAGAGACCCCGCGGTTTGGATCGAGGATTATCTCCTTCACATCCATATGGCCCGCGGCAACGATCTCCACGCCATCAAGTATCTCCCACTCAAGCTTAAAGGACCAGCTCGGCATTGGCTTAACAGCTTGCCCACAGAGTCAATTGGGTGTTGGGAGGACCTGGAAGCCGCATTCCTCGACAACTTCCAGGGCACATATGTGCGACCACCAGACGCCGATGACCTAAGCCACATAATGCAGCAGCCATATGAATCAGCCAGACAGTTCTGGACACGGTTCTTAACCAAGAAAAATTAAATCGTTGACTGTCCGGATGCAGAGGTCCTCGCAGCCTTCAAACATAACATCCGTGACGAGTGGCTAGCCCGGCACCTAGGACAGGAAAAGCCGAAATCCATGGCAGCCCTCACATCACTCATGACCCGCTTCTGTGCGGGAGAGGACAGCTGGCTAGCTTGCAGCAGCAACCTCAGCAAAAATGCTGGCAGTCCGGATACCAAGGACCACAATGGCAGGTCGTGTCGAAACAAAAACAAACGCCGCGTTAACAGTGATAACAATGAGGACACGGCAGTCAACGCCGGATTCAGAGGCTCTAAACCGGGTCAACGGAAGAAGCCATTCAAAAGAACTACTCTGGGTCCGTCCAATTTGGACCGAATACTAGACCGCTCATGCCAGATACATGGCACCCCCGAAAAGCCAGCTAACCACACCAACAGAGATTGTTGGGTATTTAAGCAGGCAGGCAAGTTAATTGCTGAAAACAATGACAAGGGGTTGCACCACGACGACGGGGAAGAGACCCGGCCGCCGAACAGTAGAGGACAGAAGGGTTCCCCCCCACAAGTGCGGACGGTAAATATGATATACGCAACCCACATACCCAAGAGGGAGCGGAAGCGTGCACTAAGGGACGTATATGCGATGGAGCCAGTCGCCCCGAAGTTCAATCCATGGTCCTCTTGTCCAATCACTTTTGATTGAAGGGACCACCCCACCAGTATCCGCCATGGCAGATTCGCCGCATTGGTTTTAGACCAAATCGTCGATGGATTTCACCTCACGAGAGTCCTGATGGACGGCGGCAGTAGCCTGAACCTGCTTTATCAGGATATAGTGCGCAAGATGGGCATAGACCCCTGAAGGATTAAACCTACAAAGACGACCTTCAAAGGCGTCATACCAGGTGTTGAGGCCAATTGTACAGGCTCAGTCACACTGGAAGTGGTCTTCGGATCCCCGGATAATTTCCGAAGCGAGGAGTTAATCTTCGACATAGTCCCGTTCCGCAGCGGCTATCACGCTCTGCTCGGACGAACCGCGTTCGCAAAATTCAACGCGGTGCCGCATTATGCATACCTCAAGCTCAAGATGCCAGGCCCTCGTGGAGTCATCACAGTCAACGGAAATACGGAACGCTCCCTCCGAACAGAGGAACATACAGCGGCTCTCGCGGCAGAAGCACAGAGCAGCCTTCTAAGGCAATTTTCGAGTCCGGCCGTTAAACGACCGGACACGGCCAAACACACCCGGAGCAACATCAATCAAGACCACCTGGCACGTTCCGAGCACGCGTAGCAATGCGACCCCAACCCCAGCCCTCGCATGATTGCAAGTCCAGCCCTCCGCGTACATCATTACGCTCTAGAGATACCATGGGAATAGGGGGAGGGGCACGACCACAACAGACCAAGAGTGCGGCTCGACCACACCAGGGGCTCCCAAGTGTGTCGCTCTTTTTACTTTTATTTTCCTTCTTTTTATACGCAGGACTCCGTTCACCAGAGGCTCTGTCCGGCGGCGAACCTGCCGAACTCATGATGCAACAGCTAGGGAGGGACAAAGGCTGCGACAAACACTCAGGTGGTCTCCATTACGAGCATTAAATTTGTTAAATACACCATTCCGCAGCCTACCCCTGGAGGGGGACACGCTTAATTAGTCCAATCCCTTGCTTACCGCACTATTTGTATTGCTCTGCGCTAATAGCAGAATTTTTTTTGAACAAACAATGCAGCACTTTTTTCCTATAATTGCATTATGTTATATATATGTTCATCACTGACATCTCGCATCCGTATATTTTGGTACGGCCGAATACACCAGGGGCTTATGTTCCCCGCATTATGGTGTGATAAGTCCGAACACTTTCACAAGTGCGGCACCCCGAACTTATAGCATTATATGAATCAGCTCCGAATCATGTCTTGGGTCAATAGTTGGGTTTGCCCGGCTCCCATGTTTTGGTACCTTACGTTCCGTTCTGTCGACTAAGGTTGCACTGGGAGAACCACTGCGATTGCGCCCCAGTTGAGCTGGGCGAGCGCCTCAGTGGAGAAAGCTAAAACTAACTGTCATGATAAGGCAAGAGACTGGTCACTGTTCGAGAGGTCTTTTCGAGTCCCTAAAGACTTATGCCGCTTCGAGCGAAGAACTAGATAATGTCCGGCCAAGGCGTGGATAGCGCCCCGAACTCGGTCTTCCGAATACTAGGGGCTTCGCCGAAATTTAAAATTATAGAATTCTATGGGTAAGTGAGAGTGTTCAAGCATTATAAGTCCAGTTGCCTTGTTCGTTGTGTTGAGCGCCTCCCTAGATGGACCCAAAAATGGGAACAAGATTGCTCAAGTTTATCCCGAACACCCCTGCACTAGTGGCATGGGGGCTGAAGCCGACGACTTGCCATCTCTCAGATTTTATAAACGGCCGCATAGAAGGTAATATTTTAAATCAATAAGCGTTGCTTAGCGCATATGAACAAAGTTTTTAGTGCACAGGATAACACATTGCGAGTTTACTCAATAATTACATCTCTGGGGCACTCATCCGCAATCTTGCGGGCACCCTTCAGGACAGTCTTATAGTACATCTCGGGCGTACAATATTCCTTGCCCGCTGGCGGCGTGTCAGTGATAAGCGTCTCCGCATCCAGCCTGCCCCAGTGCACCTTTGCACGGGCAAGGGCCGGACGAGCACCTTCAATATAGGCGGAGCGCTTGATGACCTCCACCCAGGAGCACGCATCCACCAGCCGCCGCACAAGGCCGAAGTAGCTCCCAGGCATGGCCTCTCCAGGCCACAGCCGGGCTATGAGGCCCTTCATGGCCTGCTCGGCTACCTTGTGGAGCTCGACCAGCTGCTTCAGCTGGTCGCTAGGGGGCACCGGATGTCCGGCCTTAGCGTACTGAGACCAGAAGACGTTCTCCGTTGAGCTCCCCTCCTCGCCACGGTAGAATGCGGCAGCATCAGACACGCTGCGAGGCAGATCTGCAAACGCCCCTGGAGAGCTCCGAATTCGGGTAAGTAACAGGTAATTTACATTAACATGCTTGCTTTGCATGAAAAATGCCTTACCCGCCGCTATTTTCTTCACATCATAAACCTCCTGAAGGGCCTTACAGGCCTCGGCCTTGGCGGCTTTGGCACTTTCGAGAGTCGAGGCAAGCTCGGACTCTCGAGTCTTTGAGTCGCGCTCCAAACTCTCATGCTTTTCCATGAGAGCCTGGAGCTCTTGTCGCACCTCCGCCACCCGCGCCTCCTACTTCTCTCGCTCTGCCCGTTCCACGGCCGCATTGCATTCGGCCGCGGACACAGCCTCCTTCAGGGTTGCCACCTCGTTCGTGGCCCCTGCAGTACCCGCGTTATCCTTGTTATTTTTATTTGCAACCAAAATCCTTTTCTGTAAGGTACAAATTTTAAAGTGGTGTTACTCACCTTCTTTGTCCTCGAGCTGCTTCTTGGCAAGGCCGAGCTCTTGCTCGGACCGCTCGAGTTCCTGCTTCAAAGCACCAACCTCCGCTGTCAGTGCGGCAGAGGTCAGCAGCATAGCCTGCAAACCCATATTGACACAATTTTTAGTACTCCTGCGTATATCTTTTTTAGATCCTCAATCCGGTTTTTCTTCCCGAACATTGAATCGAGCATCAGGGGCTACTGTCTATGCGGTATTACACTACATATTTTAAACTTCTTACCTCAAAGCCTGCTAGAAGGCTACTGCAGGCTTCGGTCAGCCCGCTCTTGGCGACCTGAACCTTCTAAATCACCGCACTCATGATAGTGCGGTGTTCTTCCTTGATGGAAGCACCTTTGAGCGCCTCCAACAAGTTGTCCGGCGCCTCCGGTTGGACGGAAGCCGCCGGCGTCACGGTCTTGCCCTTCTTGCGAAGGGGCCGCCTGTCGGACTCCGGAACCACTGCAGGTTCCGGCGTGGAGTCCGGCGCAAAGTCCGGGAGGCTGCCTTGTGGCGCCTCCGGCGCCTCCGGAGCCTCCTCCTGATGGGTCCCTTCCTGGGATCCCACCTCGGCGTCCTCAGCGTCGCGAGGGGTGGAGGCAGTCGGGATGGAATCTACATCCGACGGAGCCAACGACCCGCTCGATGAAGCGGGGAGATCATCATCGGCCGGACTGCAGGCAGTGTGCGGCATTAGAAGGACACTATGTGAAGCAAAAGAGAAATTATAAATCATTTAGGAATCCGGATACTTACGATCTTGCCGGAGGCCTGGCCCTTGACGGCCACTCTTCGTCGCCAACGTTGGTGTTGGCGGAGCTGTCCGGGGGAATAGTCCTTCCCCTCTTGGACCCTTCGGCCTCCCCTGTTGGGGAAGCCTTCCTCTTCCTCTCTCCTTCCTCTGGGAGAGAGTCCTCTTTCTCCTCCTCGTCTTCGGGGGAGGAGTCAACCTCGGAGCCATCGGATGATGAGTCCGATATCACCTGGCGCTGGGAACTTCTTCGAGTTCCCGTGGCCTTCTTCTTGGCCTTCTTCTCCGGCACCACATAGAGTGCCGGGACCAGCAGCCCCGTTAAGCGGGCGTCCGCTGGGTCTTCGGGAAGGGGAGCCGGACAGTCTACCTGTTCGGACGTCCTCTGCCAGTCCTGTCAAAGGCATTGGGAGTTTTAGATCCCACATAGAGTCAAACTATGAAAGAAAACAACTGTCCCATAGAGGATAACGAAGCTTACCTCACCGGCCGGGCGCTTGGTGCTGAATCCACGATCTTCTGTCGTAGACGCGGTGGCTTCTCCGCCCTTGAAATGCACCCTCCAGACGACTTCATACGTCGTGTCGAAGAGCCCGCTCAGAGTCCGATGCTATGCCGGATCGAACTCCCACAGGTTGAAGGCCCGTTGTTGGCAGGGGAGAATCTGGCGGATGAGCATGACCTGGATCACATTGACAAGCCTAAGCTTCTTGTTCACCAGGGTCTGAAGACAGGACTGGAGTCCTGTCAGCTCCTCCGAACTTCCCCATAGCAAGCCCTTCTCTTTCCTGGAGGTGAGCTGCATCGGGATACCAGATCTAAATTCGGGGACCGCTACCCATTTAGGGTCACGCGGCTCGGTGATGTAGAACCACCCCGATTGCCATCCCTTCATGGTTTCCATGAAGGCACCCTCGAGCCAGACGATGTTGGGTATCTTACCCAACATGGCGCCTCCGCACTCCGCCTGATTCCCCTTCACTACCTTCGGATTGACGTTGAAGGTCTTGAGCCACAAGCCGAAGTGGAGCTGGATGCAGAGGAAGGCCTCGCACACGACGATAAATGCCGAGATGTTGAGGATGAAGTTTGGCGCGAGATCATGGAAATCCAGGCCGTAATAGTACATGAGCCCCCAGACAAAAGGATGCAACGGGAAGCCCAGTCCGTGGAGGAAGTGGGGAAGGAATACGATCCTCTCATAGGGCCTGGGGGTGGGGATGAGCTGCCCCTTATCGGGCAGCCGGTGCACGATGTCGTCGGAAAGGTATCCGGCGCTGCGCAGTTTTGCGATGCAGAGCCGGACACTATCCTGGTGTTCACAATCTTCTATGAATTATTCGGAGGAGGAACCCGCCTTGCAATGCCGAACAATATGCGCGCCGGACTATCATCGTCAGCCGGACTCCAAGACTATGAAGATACAAGATTGAAGACTTCGTCCCGTGTCCGGATGGGAGTTTCCTTGGCGTGGAAGGCAAGCTTGGCGAACGGATATGTAGATCTCCTACCATTGTAACCGACTCTGTGTAACCCTAGCCCTCTCCGGTGTCTATATAAACCGGAGGGTTTTAGTCCGTAGGACAACAACCACTACAACAATCATACCATAGGCTAGCTTCTAGGGTTTAGCCTCCTTGATCTCGTGGTAGATCCACTCTTGTACTACCCATATCATCAATATCAATCAAGCAGGAGTAGTGTTTTACCTCCATCGAGAGGGCCCGAACCTGGGTAAAAACATCGTGTCCCTTGTCTCCTGTTACCATCCGCCTAGACGCACAGTTCGGGACCCCCTACCCGAGATCCGCCGGTTTTGACACCGACACCTCAATTCAAGTTTCTTGAATTTAAACATGATGCATGGATGCAATGCCACTATCTGCAACCAAATTCTAGGGCTGAGCCATGGGGAGAGGACCAGGGCCTCTATAAATAGGGCTAACCATCACAGCAAAAAGGCATCTCATCTGGAGATGGAGGGAATCCTTCCGAAGCAGCACACCACACCCGCTCAAGAACACCTCTCCTCGTGAGGTTGTTCTTCCCTTGTATTGTTCATCATCAGCCCAAGAGGCAATCCACCACCACACATAGGAGTAGGGTATTACACCACAACGGTGGCCCGAACCTGTATAAATCTTGTGTCTCTTGTGCTGTGAGTTCATTGACCTAGCTTAGGGATCGCAGCGAGGCTGAAGGCATGTTTCGATAGGAATAAATCTTCGTGCGCACTCCAGTGTTCAAACCTTAAGGGCTTTGGCAGAACCCGATATCCAACAGTTAGTTACAGGAAGATGCATTACGGAACAAGTAAAGAGACTTGCCGGTAACGAGATTGAACGAGGTATGAAGACATAGACGATCGAATCTGGGGCAAGTAACATACCGATGACAAAGGGAATAATGAATGTTGTCATTGTAGTTTGACCGATAAAGATCTTCGTAGAATATGTACGAACCAATATGAGCATCCAGGTTCCACTATTGGTTATTAACCGGAGATGTGTCTCGGTCATGTCTACATAGTTCTCGAACCCGTAGGGTCCGCACGCTTAATGTTCGATGATGATTTGTATTATGAGTTATGTGTTTTTGTGACCGAAGATTGTTCGGAGTCTCGGACGAGATCACAGACATGACAAGGAGTCTCAAAATGGTTGAGAGGTAAAGATTGATATATTGGACGATAGTTTGATATACTGGACGATAGTATTCCGACACCGGAACGGCTTCGGAGGGTTTTGGATATTTATCGGAGTACCGAGGGGTTACCGAAACCCCGGGGAAAGCAATGGGCCAACATGGGCCATAGGGGACAGAGAGGGCAGCCCACAAGGGGTGGCGCCCGCACCCCCCCTGGGCAGTCCGAATTGGACAAGGGAAGGGGGCGCAACCATCCTTTCCTTCTCCCCCTCCCTCTCCTTTCCCCTTTCCCCCTTCGAAAGAAGGAAAGGGGGGCCGACTAGGACTAGGAGTCCAGGTCGGTTTCCCCCTACTCCCCCACATGGCGCGGCCCCTATGGCCAGCTTCCTCCCTCTCCTCCTTTATATACGGGGGCAGGGGAACCCCAAATCACATCAATTGTTTCTTAGCCGTGTGCGGTGCCCCCCTCCACCATTTACTCCTCTGGTCATATTGTCGTAGTGCTTAGGCGAAGCCCTGCGCGGATCACATCACCATCACCGTCACCACGCCATCGTCCTGACGAAACTCTCCCTCGACACTTTGCTAGATCAAGAGTTCAAGGGACTTCATCGAGCTGAACGTGTGCAGAACTTGGAGGTGACGTACGTTTGGTGCTTGATAAGTTGGATCGCGAAGACGTTCGTCTACATCAACCGCATTAAACTAACGCTTCCACTTTTAGTATACGAGGGTACGTGGACACACTCTCCCCCTCTCGTTGCTATGCATCTCCTAGATAGATCTTACGTGAGTGTAGGAAATTTTTGAAATTGCATGCTATGATTCCCAACAGTGGCATCCAAGCCAGGTTTATACGTATATGATATCCACGAGTGGAACACAAAGAGTTGTGGGTGGTGAATGTCATACTACTTACCACCAACGTTGTATTTTGATTTGGCGGTATTGTTGGATGAAGCAGCCCGGACCAACTTTACATGACCACGTTCATGAGGCCGGTTCCACCGACAGACATGCAACTTGTTTTGCATAAAGGTGGCTGGCAGGTATCTGTTTCTCCAACTTTATTTAAATCTAATTTGACTACGGTCGGCCCTTGTTGAAGGTTAAAATAGCAAACTTGATAAATCACCGTTGTGGTTTTGTATGTGTAGGTAAGAACGGTTCTTACTAGAAGCCCGTAGCAGCCACGTAAAGCTTGCAACAACAAAGTAGAGGACATCTAACTTGCTTTTGCAGTGCATGTTGTGATATGCTATGGTCAAGACATGATGTGATATACGTTATTGTATGACAAGATCATGTTTTGTAAAAGTTATCGGCAACTGGCAGGAGCCTTATGGTTGTCCCTTTATTGTATGAAATGCAAATGCCATGTAATTGCTTTACTTTATCACTATGCGTTAGCGATAGTTGTAGAAGCAATAGTTGGCGAGACGACAACGACGCTACGATGGAGATCAAGGTGTCAAGCCGGTGACGATGAAGATCATGACGGTGCTTTGGAGATAGATATCAAAAGCACAAGATGATGATGGCCATATCATGTCACATATTTTGATTGCATGTGATGTTTATCTTTTATGCATCTTATTTTGCTTGGTACGGCGGTAGCATTATAAGATGATCCCTCACTGAAATTTCAAGGTATACACTACAAAAAAATAGACTTCCATGATGATACGTGTTTGTCACAGTAGGTCGCATTTTCTATCATGCATGTACATCCATGACGATTTTACGACAGAATCAAGATAGGCATACATATGCTGTCGTAGAAGTGTTCCATGACATTACCAAAATTATCATCACGGAAGTGTCCACTTCCATGATGATAAATCGCGCATCATAGAAGTGCCTTGGTCAAGGGTGACCGGCACGTGGCATCCACCATAACAGGACGGTGTTAACCGCCGTTAACCTATCGGGTCCGATTTTTGGATCCGATAACCCGCTAACAGCCACGACCAATGCCGATTTTCTATGTGTAAAATCATCATTGGTTGGAGGAAAAACGTGTCGGCTCCACGTTGGTGTAGGTGTCACTCATCCAACGATCGAGATGGGCCTATGATATGTTGACACGTGGACCGGCCCAAAAATGTCCCATAAAGCTTAAATGGGTCGGCCCAACCGAAGGCCCATAAGATTTAGCGGACCATAATGGTGTTGGAGATATGCCCTAGAGGAAATCATGTATGATGATATTTCCTATGTGTTTATGAATAAAGATAGTCCTTGGACATTATCAATGACGTGTATCAGCAAGTACGTGACTTGTTTGTGGGACTATGCATTGTATGATGACTGTCCTAAAAGGTCCCTAGTCAAAAGGGTTGTGTGGATGCGCAGCCGACTAGACTAGCATATGACACGGTCGATGGCTTGGTCTCACTAGCCATGGAGCATTGGATGCTAACCAGATAATATGGAATTGGAAAGGTCTGTTCGGATTCAACATAGTCGGATCCGAGTCGAGATAAGGTCCGAGTCGGACAGACCCAACTATGAGACGCAGTGATATGTCATCTATGAGTCTCTAGTACAACATACGTTCTATGCCCTAAGACCTGAGCTGACGCATCTACTCGGGATGGTGACAGACTTGCTTTGGGCCGACCAAACGCTACTTCGTGACAGGGTAGTTACAAAGGTAGGTTGGGGCTTGTCCAAACCCATGCTGCAAGACGTGGTCGAGAAAGATGGGATTTGCCCCTCCGATCAGGAGAGATATACTTTGGGCCCCTCGTGTGATCTGTCCAGGATAAGCATGGCCATGCGATAGGGATTATGTGTCAGGACCCCGACTCAATGCCACATAGATCTAGCATGTAACACTTCATATCACTTTGCGGCCTCACGCACGGTATTCCCACGGGTGTCGCCTTACCTTTACCCAGGACCGTTTGCACCTTTTGACACACGTATATGACAGTGTCGCTAGGATCCATATGATAAGGAGCCCGGGCTGACATGGCTAGTCGTAAACCCAAAGTGGCACAAACTTACAGGGACAGGCATCCATGACCCAGCATTGAACGTGTCGGTCATCAGCGAGTGAATCCAGGCTGTAGCACTGGGCTAGCAGGACTCCGGTGAACCGGGCTGTAGCGGGCTAACAGGACTCCGGTATTCATCGCGTGACATTTCCCCGAAGGGACAGACACAGGAACGAAGAAGGACACATGCCGGCCAGCCTAAGTGTTCCGGAGCAGTAGCAAGCTACCATGGCTCGGTGGAAACACTAGGAGACATTTCCCGGTAAGAGAGGCTACTAAAGATAAACAACTAGATAGTCAGATCCCACACATACCAAGCATTTCAATAACATACACACAATATGCTCGATATGTGCAAATACAACATGGCATCACAACATGACTCTACAACTCAAGTATTTATTCAATAGGCTCCGAGGAGCGAGATATTACAAACATGGGTCTCATGACCCAACATTCAGAGCATACAAAACAAAGCACAAGCAGAAGCTACCATGTCTGAGTACAGACATCTATAAATGAAAAAGGCTGAGAAGCCTGACTATCTACCAAATCCTGCCGAGGTACAAGATCGTAGCTGAGGTAACAAGCTAAACGTCGAAGTCCATGCGGAACTACTAGTGAGACTGAAGTCTCTCTGCAAAACATAAAATAGGCAAACGTGAGTACAAATGTACCCAGCAAGACTTACATCAGAACTAACTACATATGCATCATTATCAACAAAGGGGATGGTGGGGTTTAACTGCAGCAAGCCAGCTTTGACTCGGTGGCTATCCTGAACTACGACTGCAAGTAACTCTTTTGAGGTGGCGCACACGAGTCCACATATTCACCATATCAATACACCACTATGGATCCGCTTCCGTCTCCCTGCGAGAACGCCATCCATAGCACTCACGCTTATCTTGCGTATTTTAGAGTATCCACTTTCACTTGTCTATGAACTATGCAATGGGGTCCAAGTTTCCATATCCGAGGAATCCGGCTATTCGAATAGATAATGATAACCCTGCAGGGGTGTACTTCTTCACACACGCTCCCGCCACTTACCGCCCTGTACACGTCATGTACCTCGGCAACCTTCAAGCGGAAGCCGGGCGAGGGAGTCGGCCACGACCTGACTAACCGAACAAGTCTCTAGTCCAGGTTTATCGCCTATTCGGGTTCCATCCGCAAGGAGATCCGGCCGGGGTGTCGCTTACGGCCCCAAACGATGTGTGCAGGGTTCCCAAGCCCACCAACCGGGTGCCACTTGGTACACCGGGCCACTGTGCCTAGCCTGTCCCAAGCCCACCTGTACCGGGTGCCACTTGGTAGACTACTAACACTACCTACAAACACCAGAAACTAGTTGCAACTCCTGGACAGAGATCATGTTGATTAATAAGTCGAGAGAGTCAATTAAGGATCCCAATGTGTGGTAGTAGCTGTTCATGGATCACAAACACAGAACTCAGTTCCTGAGGACGGCTGCAATGAGACAACCCACCATGTACTCCTACATGGCCTCTCACCGCTACCTTTACCAAATCGTGTTCACACACTTAGTTCACACACAGTAGGACATGTTCACACGCCTCTGATTCATCCCCGATGAATCAGACCTGACTCAACTCTAAGCAGTAGCAGGCATGACGAACAAACATGAATGAGTAGGCACATCAGGGCTCAAACAACTCCTACTCATGCTAGTGGGTTTCATCTATTTACTGTGGCAATGACAGGTCATGCAAAGGATAAAGGGGTTCAGCTACCGCAGCAAGTATCAAATATGTCGTTGTTGTCCTAATGCAGTAAAAGAGAGCAGGAGCGAGAGAGTGGGATTTTATCGGAGTGAACAAGGGGGTTTTGCTTGCCTGGCACTTCTGAAGATAACATTGAGTCTTCATCAGTGTCAACGATCACATCATCGGTATCGCGTCTATCGAGAGGGGACAAATACCGGCAACACAGAAAGGAACACAATCAATGCAATGCACAATATGATGCATGCTCATGACATGGCAACATGCTGGTGTTTTGAGCTAATGCAACTAGCAACAGATTAAATGAAGTTGGTTTGAATACAAGATTCAAATTCAAACTCCATATGTGATTATTCAAATGCCATTTAATTGATTTGTGCTAAACAGCAGCTATAAATTGTTCTAACATGCATGAAAATGGTACAGATGGATTCCTTGAATTTTTCTGATAATTTTTCATATATAAATTATTTAATTTGGAGTTAGGGTTAATTTTCTATGATTTATTGAAGTTTAGGGCATTTTCTGAAATTATAAATCATTTCCTAATTTATTTTAATTCCAGAAAGGAATTATTGCGTCAGCATGACATCACCTTGACGTCATCAGGTCAACGGGGCAGATTCAGGTCAAACCTGACCAGTGGGGTCCACTGGTCAGTGACACAACTAATTAACCAAGTTAATTAGCCTTAAGTTAATTCTAACTAAACTGTTTGTGGGGCCGGGGCCCACTGGTCAGCGACTAATCAGCTAACTAACCTAGGTTAATTAGTGTTAAACTAATACTAACTAAAATGTCAGGGGGGGTGGCCCACACGTCAGTGACACACGGGGAAGGTCAAACCTGGGTCAACTCGCCGGAGTTGACCCGCGACTCGTCGCCGGCGGAGCCAGAGACGGCGGAGGGGTGCGGGTTTCCTCCTCCGGCGACCAAATGGCCGGCGGAGAGCGTCTACGTGACGCGGGCGCTCGTCCGCGTCGAGTAGTGGCAGCGGCTGGGCCTAAGATGGCCGGAGTCGTCACCGGCGTCGAGCGTGGCGGTCGCCGGAGCTCGGGCGAGCTCGGGGTTGACGCTACGGTGGCCGGGGAGGCTCGTGCGGGGCACCTACGTGTTCCAGGCAGCGTGGGGAGGAAGCTGAGCACGTCAACCGGGCCACTAGGTGGCCGGAGGCACGTCGGCGGCGATCACAGACGGCGGCGGGTTTCGGTCATCAAGGGGGCGACGGCTACGGCAACCAAACGAAGAGGGAAAGAGGGGGAAACGGTGGCGGACCTCACAGGGGTTGCGACGGTGGCCTCGGGGAGCTCGGGGAGGCGTCGGAGGCGGCGAATCGCCAGCGGTGAGCTTCGGTGGCCGGCGACGGAACGACGATGGTGGCGGCGTTGCAGGGCTTCCGGAGGGCCGTGGGTCGGTGGAGAGGGAAGAGGGGGTCGAGGCGGAGCCTCTGGGCTAGTCGGGGGAATGAGGGAGGCCCGGTGGCCGTGGTTATGGCGAGCGGCGGCGACGGGCTCCGCTCGTTGAGGAGAACAGAGGAGGAGGAGGGGGTCCAGAGAGGAGGGAGGTGGCGGTGGGCTGGGCCAGCGGGAGGAGCTGGCCAGCTGGGCCGGCTACATGTAAGTGGCCCAGGTAGGCTTCTGTTCTTTTTTTTATTATTTAATTTATTTTGCCACTATTTTGAATTTAAAATAATTCAAACAATGCCAAAAACTCCTCTGAATATTTTATATTGCTAAATGGACTTTTCCAAAAGCTTATAAAATATATCAGGGGTATTTGAAATTATATTCTAATTATATGAATATAATTCAAATTCAAATAGCTAATGAATTAAATCCAAAGTCCCAAAAATAATTCCTTAAAAATGTTCAATATTTTGGTTGGGACCAGAACCCTTACCAAAAATTATCAAACATTTAAGAAGAGCATTTTGGAGCAATGAATGAGATTTCTAGGGTTTTTGCCCCTCTTTTATTTAAGTTTTTGAGGCTTCCAAAATTCCCTCAGTTCAAATTTTCAGAATTTAAACATGATGCACACATGAGCTAGCCTAGAGCACTACCAGCAGCTAGGGATGTGACATTATGAGATAATCTGGTTTTTGGTCGGTATCACTGGAACGAGAAAGAGTTCGGGCTAGCACAAGGATGACAGTCTCGCCTTGAGCCCGACAACATATATCGTGTGGCAAAGGGAACAGAAGTGTGATACGTTGTACAAGTTCGCCTAACTAGCTTCATAGTCTGCTTGGTGGTCGGCATGCCATGCTAGAGGCCGCTACCAACCGTGCAGGTCGGAGGTGATCCGAACTGCGACCTAGCCGACTTGAACATAAGGGTTCGCGCGCTTAAGGGAAGGAACCTATGAGGTCGGTTCATTAGACACTGGTCGGATGTGATCCAAACTGGACTAGGAACATGACCGAGTAGACTTTGGGCTTTAGGGTCCGTGTGAGGCCGAAGTGTTGAGCCTGCGACTGACGCCTATATAAAGTGGAGGTGCGGCACACTCATGCGGTTGATCGCTTTGGCGCTATCAGTAGGGTTTGCATGTGTTGCGAATAGCCTCCTCCACTCGTCACCGACTATGTGATCGGACCTAGCAGTCCGCAACATGGTGTTCCTCCTGCATGCGCGGATATCGTTAGAGGTGGTGCACTTGCGCCGCACCGGCGAACTTGTACGTGGGATCGGACGACCGGCTGTTCGAGGGAGATCGGACGAGGAGGAGACGATCCACGCGGACGCGCTGCCCCAACTCTTCTTCTGTTGCACGGCACTGCGCGTCTAGTGGTAACGAACTGTGATCCATCTCCAGTAGCATGTTCTTGGTTGTTCTGCGCGTAGGAAATTTAAATTTGCAGTCGACGCACCCTACCGTAGAGCCCAACAAATGGGCCGGCCCAGCTAAATGCCAACAAGATTTTGCAGACCATAATGGGTCGGCCCAGCTAAAGGCCCACAAAATTTAGCGGACCATAATGGGCCTGCCCAGCTAGAGGCCCACACGATTTTGCAGACCATAATGGGTCGGCCAAGCTAAAGGCCCACAAGATTTTGTGGACCATAATGGGCCGGCCCAGCTAAAGGCCCACAAGATTCTGCAGACCATAATGGGCAGGCCCGGCTAAAGGCCCAACATTCTCTGTCAAATCGGCCTGTCAACGGCCTGTCCTAAACTTGTCATCAACGCGACCCATGGTCACTTCGAGCCCATTAACAGTCCGCTAAGTAATTGGGCCGAATTATGGCCCGGTGTATTTTCGGCCTGTTAAAGGTCCTGCTTTATTTGGGCCCATTTACAGGCCAACAAAACTTTCGGCACATAAACGACCATGAATGATTTGGGTCATATTCGGCCATGTCCGACATTCGGCCTGTTAGAGGCCCACTACAGATTTGGGGCACTTTCGGCCTGTTGTCATTTTCGTCTTGTTAACGCCGAACGAAAACCATGGGCCATATGTGGCCCAACGTCATATTGGGCCCATTAACGACCCATATAAAAATGATGATAAAGTAGCCCGACCAAAGTTCCGGCCTGTTAAGGGCCGTGTATTAGGTCGGCGCATTTATGGCCCGTCCGAATTTTGGCCTGTCAAAGATCCGCATTGTAAACGGGCCACCATTTTGGCATGCAAAGATCAGTGGGTTATTTGGCACAATCAGGGCCCAATCTCACTTTCGGTCTATTAAAGGCCCATGTTTTTTATGGGCTCGAGATATTTTCACCTATAAATGGCCTATTTTTACTTAGGGCCCAAATTATGTTTAAGCATGTTAAAGGCCCACTATGGGCACATGCCTACCAAAAAAATATGAAAGCTTATGCTGATTTAGGCCCAGATATTTTTAGTGGGCTACAGGCCAATTTCGGCCCGTAATCATTTTCAGACCAATTGGAATGGGCCCGACGAATGTTGGCATGTTGGGCTCGTACGAACCTTTCGGCCGAATACATTACTAAGATAAACCTACACTATACAAAAATAGCGTCGCAATTACTGCAGCCCATGGTAGCATCATAAATGTTGTATCACAACAAAATAAATTCCAACCATACAACAAAAGGCCTGTTGGTATAAAGTTTACAGTCCTCCCAAATAAAAGTACCATCAGATGAATAGAAGCACAGATCATTTGACCTGAGTGCTAATATTTTAGGCTGTAGAATCTGATGGAGCAGCATGATCTTCACCTATTTTCTGCCACTGCTCTTGAACAACGAAGCGAATGTCTGATAGTCTGGTTTCAAAACCATTCATATCTTGACGACATCTGTCAACCACTATTCTTGTTTCCGAAACGACGTCCATTAGGGATTGGACTTGTGTCTGGAGCACAGATATATCACTTTGTCTAGCAGGAAGATTTTGTTCAGTAGGCGATTTGGACAAGGTTACCTTGACAACCAACCCAGAATTACGCAGGAAGGTGCTTTTTTGCACTGTTAGTGGAGAGATACTGATGCACTGCAGCAAGAGGTGACATTGTGCAGCAAGAGATACTGACGCACTGTTAGAGGTGGTTGTGGTTGTTCAATCATTTGTTCCATAGCTTCCCTAAAGTTTGAACTTGTAGATTAGTGTACCAGATAAGTTACTAATGAGACAAGAACAAACAAAGTAGGTTAAACGTTTATACATAACTTATTTTGGTGAACTACTATAATACATTAGCATGTATTGTAGTGCCAACTACATAATAAAATCACTTTTGGAACATATGTCCATGTAGCATGCCTACTCTATTGTCTATTTCCTCACATTCGTTGATATCTAAGGATAAAGAGACATGGTTTAAAGTAGGATGAACATAGTATGACATCATTCATATCATGGGCAAACAGATATAAGACAAGCAGGCTATTTTATCATTGTGTGCGCACGTGAACATAACAACTAGGTTACAGATCAAGACCAAAAGAATATCCTTCATCTCTTTTAAACCATGTAAGGTGAAATGATACGTTAAGACAACTGTGTATAAAAGTGAACAGAGTAACTTACATTGGCTGCAAACCAAGTAGTTAAATGAACACATCACAATACAAAATCAGTTCAAGGGAGGAGGAGTAAGAACTTACAACAGCGGCTTGAACTGCTGTGCTCATGCCCTTCATCTTGCTGGTGTGGCAATCCTTGAAGATTTACACTGCATTCCGTTCAGGTTCTTTTTGGTCTGTACGGGCTTTCCTCTGTATTTGGAATAAGTCAATATAGATACGATAATATGGCACAAAAAAAGAAGGAAGTGGCAGCTATTTACAAGAGCCTCACAGTGTGCAATATAGCTACGAGATCCTGTTGTCTGTTGGAATATCACTTTAGAACGGTTGGTTTTGTTCTTCAAACAGTTAGCCTAGAAGAAGATACACTTGTAAGGCACATACATAAATACAAGTTCAATATGTGGTTTGATCAAATATATATAGCCTACCTGATACTTTGGATCAGACCAGTGTTTAATGAGGGTTGTACAGTCTTCATCTGTAATATATTCCACTGGAGATGTTTGGCGATTTCATTGTTAGCCTTGCCTTCAAAGTGAGATTTTCTAAGGTGGTACCGATACTGTCGCAGAGCAGACTGAAAAACTTGAGTGCATGCTTGTTTAGTTGCATCATCTTTCGGATCCAACTTGAACCTCATCTGTTGAAAAAAGAATGTGAGTCTTATTAGGAGGAAGCTAGAAAGTATGGGACAGAGCAAGACAATATTACTAATTGCGATGAATAACATTACTTACAGATAAATGGTCAAGGAAGGTGTTAAACTGGGTATTGTCTTTCTCATTCCTGTACTGGATCCACATTGGGAGGATATGTCCATAACACCTAACAGCAACTGCTGCCTCTGTTACTAACTTGGCTGACTCTATAGCATCACGTGGCCTTTTTAAACCTGCCGCAAAATGGTTCTCCATTCTTCCTCCTTTAGATTTTATTAATCTATCAAGCATTATCCCTGATGTCTGTTTCCACTTGCACCGTGCTGCTAGTTCAACAACAAATATGGAAAGTGTTAGTGTACATATAAAGGAGCATGCAACTGCAACTTGACTCGGTCAGGTACCATCTTGGCGTTGATGCTCATGAGGTTCATCTGACCTTGCCAAGTCCTGTTGTGTCAGCAGTGCTTTGGAAGTAGTGTTATTTGTGAAGGCAGCTTGGGAACTGGCCAGTTCCGGAGCAAACGAACGAGTAACTCGTTGAGATGCTAGTACAGTTGAAGCGGATGCTGCAGCTGGTGGAGCAGGTGATACTGTGTTTGTAGATTTAGCCGGTGGACTTGGACCTTCTACTGCACTATAAGTACCAGCAGAATCTCGACGGCAGATCCTTTTCCGCTTCACCCGACGAGTAACATCACTCCCTACTATATTATTTTCCTTGCTCTTTTTTGACTTTGCCATGTCAAGCCGTACCCACAACACAAAAGAATAAAATCGCTCTTCAGAACTCATTGATGCATGATACAGACAAGCAATACTTTGATGTAAGACAACCGTATGATGATGGAATATGTAAGAAAAATAGGACGGCATGAAATATTCACAGCTACAATGTGCAAACTAAGCAGAAGGATTTTCAAGAAAATAGAAGTAATGCAAGATTGACAACATATGAAAGATGCAACCAATATTACTCTGCCAAGTTAAAAGTGTCTTGTCATAAGTGGCAATTCGAAAAATGAGAAGCAGTACAACGTAGAAATCAATGCAAGATGCAACCACTATCAAACTACCATGTTAAAAGCGTCCAATCATGAGTGACTGATGTGGGATACACAACAGCAGTACCTTGATGTAAGAGCATGGTATGATAGATAGATGAAGTGTATTCTAGACACAGAAAGCCATGTCATATGGACATGTATAACGTATAAACTCAGCAGGTGCAATTTAATCAAAATAGAAGAAATACAGGCTAGACAACATATGCAACATGAAACCAATTATCACACAATCAACTTAGAGCAAGCACCTGCGATGGTGGAGTACGGGAGATGAACTCATCGTGTAGACTTGGGACTTCAACTTCATTAACAGTAGCAGTGGCAAATCTAGAGAGTCTCTGTTTGCGTCGGTGCGGAGGACCACTAACATCCCTAACTTACTCTTTTCCTTCCTATTTTCTGATATTTCCTTATGAAGTCAAAACCACAAGAAGATGAATAAAATTATCTCTGCATAACTGGTTGATGCATGATACAGACGAACACTACTTTGATGTAAGGCAAGCGCAGGATAGGAGAATGGAATATATACAAAAAAAGACAGCATTTCATATTCACATATACGATAGGAGGATGGAATATGTATGAAAAAACAGTAAGCGGAAGGCATTTCAACAAAATTAGAAGAAATGAAAGCTTGGCACCATATGAACATGCAACCAATATCACTCTATCAGGTAAAAAGTGTCTCGTCGTAAGTGCCATTTCAAGAAATTAGAAGCATTACAAGCTAGAAGAAAATGCAAGATGCAACCTACATCACAGTCCCAAGTTAAATGTGTCTTATGGGTAAGTGATCGTTTTTTTGAAGGTTATGGGTAAGTGATCGTTGCAGGTATAAGTTGTAAGCTACGTAGATGCAATTCAACATAATCAGAAGCAATACAAACTAGCCAGCATACGGAAAACACAACCACATATAACAGCTCCAAGTAAGAGCAAGCACCTATGATGGTGGAGTAGGGGAGATGTGCTCATCATGTACACGTATGTTCTAGAAACAGGAACACGTGTCATATTGACAGGCATTATGTGTAAAGTAAGCAGATGCAACTCAAGTTAGAAGCAATACAAGCTAGACATCATACGCAACATGCAACCACATATAATAGTGCCAAGTTAGAGCAAGCACCTGTGATGGTGGAGTAGGGGAGATGTGCTCATCATCTACACATCAACGTTGACTGTCCAGCCTTGTGTTGTCTTGCGAATCTTGTTGGGAGGATGGCGGAGTAGAATCTGTAGACACCCCCTGTTTGAGTTGCTCTGAAGGACCACCATCATCCACTGCCGGACTAATTTCCTTCAGCTGTAATGATTTTGCATTGTGAGGTCAACCGATAAGAAAAAGGAATAAAATTCGCTCTTCAGAACTCATTCATCCATGATACTAACAAACACTACTCGGATGAAAGGCAAACACATGATGCGAGGATGGAATATGTATGGAAAACAGGATGACGTGACATATTCACACCTATGATGTGGTAACTAAGCAGAAGGCATTTCAACAAATTAGAAGCACTGCAAGCTAGACACCATATGAAAGATGCAACCAATATCACTCTGCCAAGTTCAAACTGTATGGTGTTTCAACAAATTAGAAGCAGTACATGCTACAAATCATATGCAAGACACAACCAATATTACAGTGGCGACTTAAAGGTGCCTTATCATGAGTGACTGATGCGGGATATGCAAGAACAGTAGTCTGATGTAGAAACAGGAACACATGTCATATTCATAGGCATTATGTGTAAAGTAAGCAGATGCAATTCAACAAAGTTAGAAGCAATACAAGCTAGACATCATATGCAACATGCAACCACATATAATAGTGCCATGTTAGAGAAAGCACCTGTGATGGTGGAGTAGGGGAGATGTGCTCATCATCTACACAGCTACGTTGACTGTTTAGCCTTGCGTTGTCTTGCGGATCTAGTTGGGAGGATGGCATAGTAGAATCTGTAGAGAACCTCCGTTTCAGTTGCTCGGAAGGACCACCATCATCCAATGCCTTGCCATTTCCTTCAGCTTTATTGATTTTGCATTGTGAGGTCATACCGACAAGAAAAAGGAATATAATTTGCTCTTCAGAACTCATTCATGCATGATACTGACGAACACTACTCTGATGGAAGGCAAAGTCATGATACGAGGATGGAATATGTACGAAAAATTAGACGGCTTGACATATTCACACCTATGATGTGGTAACTAAGCAGAAGGCACTTCAACAAATTAGAAGCACTGCAAACTACACACCATATGGAAGGTGCAATCAATATCACTCTGGCAAGTTAAAACTGTCTCGTCATAGGTGGCGTTCATCAAACTAGAAGCATTACATGCTAGAAATCATATTCAAGACGCAAATCAATATCACACTGCCAACTTAAAGGTGTCCCATCATAAGTGACTAATGCAGGATACACAAGAAGAGTAGTTTCATGTACGAACATGGTGTGATAGACAGATATAGTATGTACCAAAAACAGGAAAGCGTATCATATTCACTTGTATCAAGTGTAAGCTAAGCAGATGCAGTTTACACTAATTAGGAGCAATACGAGCTAGACACCATATGCAACATGCAACCAGATATCACACTTCCAAGTTAGAGCAAGCACCTTGCATGGTGGAGTAGGGGAGCGGAGACTTAGACCTTGTAATAAACTATCAGTACAAGGAGAACCGGTACAGATGCCCCATTTATGTTGCTGCAGAGGACCACCATCATCGCCTTTCTAACTATTTTCCTTCCTCTTTCTTCATTTTGCCTTGTCAAGTCAAACCCACAAGAAAAAGGAATAAAATTTGCTCTTCAGAACTCATTGATGCATGATACTGACGAACACTCCTTTCATGTAAGGTAGCCGCATGATAGGAGGATGGAATATGTATGAAAAACAAGACGACATGACATATTGACATGTATGATGTATAAAGTGTAAACTAAGCATAAGGTGCTTGAACTTGTTAGAATCAATGCAAGATAGAAACCATATGAAAGATGAAACCAATATCACTCTACCAAATAAAAAGGGTGCCCTAACAAATGTATTTGATCAAATTAGAAGCAATACATGGCAATAGGCTAGAAATAATATGCAATATGCAACGAATAAAGGTTACTCATCGTAAGTGATTGATGCAGGATACGGAAGAGAGGTAGTTTCATGAAAGAACAAGGTTAACACATAGATGTAGTGTGTACCAAAAATAGGAAGGAATGTCATATTCATAGGTATAGTGTATAAACTAAGCAGATGCAATTTACCCTAATTAGAAGCATTACAAGCTAGACACTATATGCAGCATGCAACCACATATCACAACGCGAAGTTAGAGCAAGCACCTGTGATGGTGGTGTAGGGGAAGTGCGGGCTTCAAGTACAGAGCTACGTTCAATATCTTCATTTAGGCTTGCTGTTTCTTGAGAATCATGTGGAGAGGATGAAATTGCATTCTTTATAAGAGTATTGTGTCTCATATTAACCCATGGACGTGACTATCTCATCATAAACGATAGATGCAGGATACACAAGAACAATAGTTTGATGTAAGAACATGGTGTGATAGGCAGATGTAGTATGTACCAGAAACAGGAAGGTGTGCCATATTCACATGTATAATGTGTAAGCTAAGGAGATGCAATTTAACAAATTAGGATCAATAGAAGCTAGGCACCGTATGCAACATACAACCAAATATCACACTGCCATGTTAGAGCAAGCACTTTGGGTTGTGGATTAGGGGAGATGAGATTTGGAACTATCACTGCAGTATGAGTAGTAGGAGAATCTGCAGAGATCATATGTTTCGGTTGCTCTAGAGGACCACCATCATTCCGTGCCTTCGTCCTTTCAGATTTTTCCTTGTCAAGTAAACACACAAGAAAAAGGAATGAAATTGACACTTCCAAATTCGTTGATGCATGATACTGACGAACACAACTTTTATGTATGGCAACCACATTGTAGGATGATGGCATATGTATGAAAAACGCAAAGCAGAAGGCATTTCAACAAATTGGAAGCAATCCAATCTAGAGACCATATGAAAGATCCAACCAAAATCACTCTACCAAGTTAGATGTGTTTTATTATAAGTGGCACTTCAACAAATTAGAGGCAATACATGTTTGAAATGATATGCAAGATGCAACCAATATTACATAGTCAACTTGAAGGTGTATCATCATAATTGATTGATGAGGGATACACAAGAAAAGTAGTTTGATGTAAGAACATGGTTAATAGAAAGCCGTAGTGTGTACCAAAAACAGGAAGGCATGTCGTATTCACATGTATAATGTGTTAACTAAGCAGATGCAATTTACCCTAATTAGAAGCATTACAAGGTAGATACCATATGCAACATGCAACCACATATCACACTGCCAAGTAAGAGCAAGCACCTGCGATGGTGGTGTGGGGGAATTGCGGTGATCAACTAGAGAGCTATCTTGACTATCTTCATTTAGCCTTGTTGTTTCTTGAGAATCATGTGGGGAGGATGACACTGCACTCTTTAAACGGGTAGGGCGTCTCACAGTAACACACTCGGGTGACTGTCTCATCATAAGTGATTGACGAGGGATACAAAAGAGCATTAGTTTTATGTATGAACATGGTTAATACACATATGTAGTATGTATCAAAAACAAGAAGGCATGTCATTATCAAAGATATAATGTGTAAAGTAAACAGATGCAATTTAACCAAATTGGAAGCAATACAAGCTAGACACCATTTGCAACATGCAACCACATTTGACAGCGCAAAGTTAAAGCAAGCACCTGGGATGGTTGTGTGTGGCAATTGAGATCATCAACTGCAGAGCTATGTTTATTGTCTCCAACTGCTGACACTGCACCCATTAGAGTGCTGAAATGCTTAGTGCTTATCTTCAAATTACACTGGAGCGACTTCTGTCTTTTCTTTTCTGCATTCATCAACACTGCATCAGACTCTGAAATACCCATGCATAAAAAACAATAATGTGAGTATGGGTGAAGTGTGTGCACAATTAGTACAGTGTAAAGGTAGCAGATAGTAGGGCAGGTAAGAAATAAATGACGGGAGAGATATGATAGCTCTACAATATGCATGGCACACTAATTAATACATGAATCTATGAAAATAGCAGTCGACTGAAAACAAATAGGTCAGTCCATTTTTTCTGCACCATCCGATGTACAAAGAACGGGCAAATCGCCTTCATCTACCTCCATCCAGTCAGTGTTGACGATCTTCCTTGAAACACCAGCAACCACTGGCCCAGTATTCCTCCCCTGCCTGCGCCCTCCCCTCGACCTCACCGCACCGCCGTGCTTGGCACCGACCTCCAAATCATGTGCAAGCAGCTCCTACACCCCACACTCCTATGATAGACATCGATGCGCCGCTTCCCCGGGGAACAGGCGGACTAGGTGCTCCGCACGCCTAAGCGTGTGCTGCTTCTTTTAATTGCAGTTCGACTGACCCTGAATTAGAATCGAGGCAGGCTACTGACCTCTAGCAAAGGTGAAATAGTAAATGGAGGAAACCTTGTGCATTTAGTATCACGAAGAAGATTTAGTAAGAAGTGCTCAACTATTTTCTTTCGTGGGATGAATACGGTGTGAGCAGAGACGTAAGATTTGCACAAATAAGGGAAGAGGAGTACCTCTTTCTAATAGCAGTGTTGTGTCCTCTTTCTGTTCTTCCAACGATCTTCTTGTGGTTCGATGGAAACGAGAAGTTGTGCAGGATGGTGGAGCCTTGGACAAACCCGTGGCTAAGTTGTTGAGTGTGGTGCAGTGGCTGTCTGTCGGCAGCGGGGAACCAGATCTGAGGCAGTGAACAACGGCGTAGCGGGAATAGCTTCGGTGCGGTGGACGGTTGAGATAGTGGAGCGGCAGCAGTGGGGCGCAGGACGGCGTGGTCGGAGTGGTTCTGGTACGGCACGAGTCGGCTTCGACATTGTGGAGGCAACTCTGCCTCAGCTTCAGCTGCTAAGTCCTTGAGGGCATTGCGGTTGCGGTTGCGGTTGTGTTGGACGATGATGTCGGGGTATCGGCTCCGACGTGATGGAGGAGGGCGGCGGTGGATTGGCCACTATGGGGTGGAGGACGGAGGAGGCTGGGGTTTCGCAGCTGGTGGAGAGGGCGTTTTCGCGCCCACGGAGTATGAATGGGGAAGGAGAGGGAGGTGGAGAACTAAGGGGGAACAATGTTTCGGTTTGAGACGCGCTTGTTTGAAATTTGGGGAAAGATACAAACTTTACCCCCATCTAAAATTTCGGACATATTGCGGGTTGGGGGTAGGACCGTCATGTCAGGTGTCCCAAAAGTGGGCGGGATAGATTTCGGCCGAGCGTATGGGTGTTTAGGCACCCACAGCGTATGAATGCTTCTCGGAGGCGGTTGAGACTGGCGTCTTGGTGAAGTTACAAACCTACCCCGGTTGAGACCTTTGGACATCGGGCCGATAGGCTACACGGGCTAGAGTCAGGATAGTAATTTCCTACCACCAAACATTAATCTCGCGCGCTTTCGGGTGACCAGAGGCCTATTTGGCACTTCGTTCGATATTTGGGAGCATAAGCATTAATGTTTTTGGTTCTCTTGAATTGAACTTTCAGGATTTGTCAAACTTCACAAATCTTTACTCTTGAAAATCCTAAAGCTACAATTATTTTGGAATGGAGGGGGTACATTTGAATATACATTATACACGAGTATATATTAAAAAATATGCAACTTACCTCAGTTCATGCATGGTTCCAGATATAATCTCCTTGGTTGCAAAAAAATTTTGATATGCGTATGAATATATACAGCATGTTCAAACACACAACAAAGATTGATGCCCCGTTTTACATCTGATTTACAAATGCCATTATCTCAGGTTTAAATAGATGAATGCACTTCCTATGAATTCGAATCTTTGAAACCCCCTTTATGTTGAATTCGACATGTATTCTATTTCATAGCTAGCAATTTGGAATGTATCCATGCAAGTGACAAATGTATAAAGTGCTTCACATGAACAACATGGAGTGCACTAATTAATGTTCATATATGAATTGCAAAAGCATCCATTGCCTGTATTTCAAACCGCTCTCACTCTATGAATCGATAATATGAAATAAACACATGCACATGCTAGAATTCAATAGAGTATGGGTGTCTGATAGACCGATTTTCGTACATACGCAATTTGCAATATTCATGATCTCATCCAAAAATAATAATGCCATTTATATTTTAATTTAATGTGTAGAACCGCCTTTTACACGTAGATGCATTATGCCTTGGCCCCTTCTCACAAACGCGTTATATCTCTCTCAATCTAACGCATAAGTGCACACAGTTTATATGCATCGGCATTTCTCTTTCACACATGCTCACAATCTCTCTCAGGGTGTCGGGGTGTCTCACTCACATGCTCTCTCTGTTTCTCTCTCTCTCTTTCTGACTACTATGTACCACTCTTTTCACTAATCTCAGTTGGAAAACACTATTTCTCTCACATGCATATATACACACGCACGGTCTCTACTAGCCCTCTATACGCATATATATGTGCCTACATGTCTCCCGCACACACATTATCTTTAGGCCTCTCTCGCACACATTGCCCCCCCCCCACAGACACACCTCTCTCTTAGTAGTTAGCAGATATGATTTCATCATATCATTCAGTAGGATATCCCTGGCTGTTAGGCTGGATGGTAATACGATGCAAAGTTTTACCCTAGTTTGGATCGGACCCTTGCAGTTGAAGAAAGAGCCTACTCCTGGTACTGTATATTAGTGATAGGGGTGTGTACAAAGTATATGTGAATACCAGGCATTGTGCGTGTGTGTATACTATCGACGAACTAGCCCCAAGCTTCTATAACATACTGGGGGCCTAGGGTTACAAATCATATATAGTCAGCTTATCACCAGTTGGGATAGAGTCCTCCGCGACTCTAGTAGCTTCCTGTTGTACGCCGAGCCCACCACACGGGTCTTCGTATATCACGTCTCGGTCCAACCTATATGTGGCGCAGGATGGAATCGACCCATGAGTCTTCATGTTGACCCACCACAACTAGAAATGATGTGCCCACCACACCACACACGCCATCGGCCACTAAGAAAATCAGCATATACAATAGTACAACGGTATCTATCTCATGATACGTCTCCATATTTTGTCGATGACACTGACAGACTTTGCATTTGATGTGTGCTCCGTATTTTGTTGACGACACTTACGGTCATTCTATTTGAAGCGAAAGCATGATATGGTCACTGGACTTCAGAAAAAGCTCCTCACGGTCACCACATACATTTTGTCGTGCTAACCAACATGTGGTTGGATGGTTAGGAGGACAGTGGTTTCTCGAGCCCACCAAGGTTAAAGTCCCGGTGCTCGCATTTATCTTATGTTAATTTCAGTATTTTCTGACGATGTGCGTTTAGTGGGAGGAGACGTTCCACTCGACTAAGAGGCACCTATGGTGACTTCGTAAAATCTCAAGATCATATATGCTGGCCCACTCTCTCGAAGGTGCTCATAGGGGTAGGGTTCGCGTGTGTGCGCTTATTGCGGTGAGTGCTTGTGCATATATATGAGCCCTTGCGTCTGTACCGTGTTAAAAAAATACATGTCATGATTATACGGTCACTGGCTCACCCGTACAACTCCGTATTTTTTTGATGACACAATCAATTAACCAGTCAAACGTTCCATGCGGCGCAACTAGTGTTGCATCATCGGGGCGCGTAACCGTGGGGCCCACCTGTCAGCCCATATATGAAGGAAAGAAATGGTAGTTTGAGTCTGTACTGTGTTAATAAAATAGGAGTACATTTTAGGGTGATCATACAGTGACTGGCTCACCATACAGCTCCGTATTTTGTGGATAACACGATCAATTGACCGGTCTAACGGTCCACATTCAGCAGCGCACATTACCATAGGGCCCACCCGTCAGCGCGTATATGAAGGACAGAAATGGTAATAAATTAGTGGTCGGTGGGTATTCAAAGTCGTGAGACCTCTGGTTGGCAGTCGCCGACGGTTGGGGGGCGTTGATTAGGCGGTGGGTTGGGGATCACCGGAGAAAATCTC
>NC_041391.1:268530403-268556408 GCF_002162155.2 Triticum dicoccoides
GACCGGCGGTGGGGATTGGTTTCGGGGAGGGAGGGGCGGTGTGGCGGCGCGGGCCGACGCGATTTCGTATCCAATGGCTGGAAAATCTAATGACTAGAGATGAAAAAGTCAGTCGACTGACGTGTAGCCTCACCCCGCACGTACACATGCACGCACGCAAGACACGCACGCATGCAGACATGCAACACTTACATGTACACATAACGTACACACGCACGGATGCTGGCGTGCAACACTGACACGTACACATGCACGCACGAACACACGCACATACGCACCCATGCATGCAACACTAAAACATACCCTTGCATGGTAGTTTGACACGTGTACTGGTTGTCCACTTGTTGGAGGGAGGATCGTCTACCACGGGTGAACAAACAAATTGCGACTTGACGTATTATGTTAAAAAAGAGGCAAACCATGTGGGGCCTACCTTACAGGCAAGGCTCTATACACCGGAGTACTTTTGATGTGTCCCGTCAACTAGCAAAACGAGGAGGAGCTTGCTTAGTACGCTGTCTCCCCCGCCCATGGGCGCGGTGGCTCGTAGGATGAGGCGAAGCTTGCTTACGAGTAGTAGTAGTACTACTACTGTACGCCTTACGCCAACTCCCTCGCCCACGCGCGCAGTGGCTCATAGTAGTACCTTGGTTAGAGAGATTATCATACTGTTTGTAATATATATGTCCTTTAGTACTCCCTCCATTTACTTATACAAGGCCACTATAAGAAAATACATTTTGCATCTATACAAGGCCACAAATAGTAATCGAGACAATACTCCCTCCTTTCCAGTTTATGGCTCCATTTCATAATCTCTCCAACCAAGGTAGACGGTGAGTGGTCGAATTAATTTCGTAGTTTGCACAAGTAATTAGTATGCTCATTTTTCTCCAGAAGTTATGTTTACCGAGGCATTAATTAGAACGAATGCATGAATGACCACTAAATTTCCATGAACTTCTACATGCATTGGTTAGTTTCCTCTTTACACTGCTTGCATCGAGTGATCTAACGCACCTCGAAATCCAACATGTAATGGTACTACTACTAGTAGTAGAATTGAGACTTATCAAACAGAAAAATGAATGTTTCTTAGATGAGCCCTATAAACCCTAGTGGGTATGTCGGTGTCAAAACCGGCGGATCTCGGGTAGGAGGTCCCGAACTGTGCGTCTAGGCGGAAGGTAACAGGAGACAAGGGACACGATGTTTTTGCCCAGGATTAGGCCCTCGCGATGGAGGTAAAACCCTGCTCCTGCTTGATTAATATTGATGATATAGGTAGTACAAGAGTTGATCTACCACGAGGCTAAACCCTAGAAGCTAGAGTATGGTATGATTGTTGTTCGTCCTACGGAGTAAAACTCTCCGGTTTATATAGACACCGGAGAGGGCCAGGGTTACACAGAGTCGGTTACAATGGGAGGAGATCTACATATCGTATCGCCAAGCTTGCCATCCACGCCAAGGAAAGTCCTATCCGGACACGGGATGAAGTCTTCAATCTTGTATCTTCATAGTCCGGGAGTCCGGCCAAAGGTCATAGTCCGGCCATCCGGACACCCCCTAATCCAGGACTCCCTCAGTAGCCCCTGAACCAGGCTTCAATAACGACTAGTCCGACGCGAAAATTGTCTTCGGCATTGCAAGGCGGGTTCCTCCTCCGAATACTTCATAGAAGATGTTTGAACACAAGGATAGTGTCTGGCTCTGCAAAATAAGTTCCACATACCATCGTAGACAGAATAATATTCACACAAATCTAGTCTGCTGACGTATTCCATAGCGTGACATCATGCCGTAGCCAAGCATTTATTCGTTTTACTGTCCCACCTCAGTGCGTTTAGCGAGGCGGTTTCCTTGGCACGTCTTGTCAAAGCAGATATTGTGTCCCCTTATTCCAGGATTCTCATCAATACGAGCGTGGGTAACCCAACCGTGCCATTGGTATGACTTCTTAATTGAAAGTGAGTCCCAAACGGTCACAGGGAGGGCTCTTGGTATTCAACCTCTTTATAAAGAGACCAAGGCTCGACTCCTTTCTTTTAATCCAATCAAATCCGCCCCTCTCCTCGAGTTCCAACACCCAAAGCTCCAGATTCAGGCGCTTTTGACCTTTGATGACGTCCGGTTCCGACCTCCAAGGCCGGTGGATGCCTTCCTCCATCAATGAAGGGCTTATCTGGGGGCCGTCCAAGGACGTGCCCTTGCTGCAGGGCCGCATTCGAGATCTCCTAGAAAGAGATATCAACTTGGCCATAGTGGCGCAGGTTATGCTGATTTGCCGCATACTGCCCTGCAAACGTCGCCCTCTCCGCCTGTGGGAATTTAATCCGAAGGGACCGTGAGTCCTCCAACATTTTATGGGCGCGACGCCCGTGGAGATGTACAAATTGTTCTTCGGATCACAAGCAAGGTGTCCAGACTTGTCCGAGGACGCATGTCTGAGCTGCAATCGCCCAGATACTCAAGTAAGTAGCCCCATACCCGGACACGCCATCCGTATCTTTATCATAAAACTGACCTTAAAAGAGCTATCCTTTGAACAAGAGTGGATAGCGAAAGCAAAGATTATCAGGTGTCCGCCCCCCCTACCTGAGACCATGCCGGATCCTGTGTTAACCAGGATGCTGGAGATTGCGCCTTCGGAAGAAGGCGAAGAGGGGAACCCAGGAGCTACCGCCTCCGCGAAGGAGGCTGTCAGGAAGGGAGGAATCGAGAATTCCCCCAACCAGGGAAAGAAAAGGACCACCTTTGAAGACCCGGAGGCGATGGCCTCAAAGCGGGGGAAGAAATCTTCATCAGAGGGTCCGGCGCCGGAGAATACCCCAGCCGCATCGCGCCCCCAAGGGTATCAGCTCTCCACCGAGCCGTAAGTAAAGAGAGGGGTTCCAAAATGAGTGACATCCCTGATTTTTTTCTAAGGAAGATAACCGAAATTTTTCCTTGCAGTTCGGATCTCAACCCTTCTTAGCAGAGCTCATCTTCAGGGGATCTTCGTCTGGAGATGATGGAGAGCGAAACGCCTCCCCCAGCTGTACCGTCTTACGAGGCGGGCGACCCCGAGCTGTCGTCTTGGAGGGTTTCTCTAAATCCAGACCTTGAAAAAGATCGTCGGACTAGTCCTGCACCCTTTGGTGCACGGTCGGAGGGGCTGAAGGATCTGCTCGGGCGAGCGTCTATCTCAGTAGAACATCGTGTGTTGATGAACACGGTGATTAGAAGGATTTCATCCGCGGAAAGCGGATTGTACGAGGCCGCTAGGAGTTTACTGACAGGCTTTGAGGTACGTGAAAAGGTGTACCTTTTGATAGAGCTGCATAGATAAAATGCGCCCTGTATAAATAGTAGCCCCTGAGACTCTGTGTGTTGTCGAAGATGACGACGCACAGAGGATCACAATCCCAGGTATAATATGTCGCCTTTCCTCTATAGGTGGCGAGGTGTTCGGTGGCTAGCCGGACTGATGAATTTGCCGAGCTAAAGCGGCAACTGGACATGGCAGATGCCGACATCGCGCTTGTGAATGAGCCGCTAGATGAGGCACAAGGTATGTAAAGTCTCCAAAGACATCTGGTAATAGGAGCTTTGATGCTCGTACCTTGTAACATACATGCATAATGCAGATGGTGTCGCTGCCGTGGAGATCCTTCGGACGGAACTTGCCCGAGCCAAGGAGCAAGCGAGGAAAACCGATGCGGCTGCCGTTAAAGCAGCTGAAGAGCTAAAAGCCGAACAGGCTGCTCACTGCCAGAGCAAGAAAGTAATAGCCGAGATGGCTATAAATTTGAAGGATGCTGCCGACCGTTGTAAGGTTCTTGAAAAAGAAGATAGGGTGGCACAGAAGGACCTAGAAAAGGTCACTGCCGAGGCCAAAGACACTCGCTCTGCAATGAGAGCTATGAAGGAGGAGCTACATCAGACCGGAAGTGGAGTGCGGCGAACACTTATCTGGATTTGGCGGCGAGTGCCGCAGACGCGACCGAACACTTCCGGGGTCGAGGTGACCATGAATTGGAAGAACTTTTTTGGTCGCAGTTCGACAATCCAGAGCGCCCACTTTCGGTATCCGACCGTTTGGCCGCTTGGGTGGAGCTGAACAGGTTATCCGGACTCGCCATGAGGTACGTCGCGAGTCGTCTGTGGCCGGAAGAGCCAGAGCCGAAGAGTAATTTTAGCTAGGTGCAGCAGTTCCTTGGTTCGGTGCCGCATGTTGATGCATTGAAAAGGTCAGCGTGCATAGAGGGTGCATAGATGGCTCTTGCCCATGTCAAGACATACTGGGCGGATATGGAATCCAGTGTTGTTGCATCCGGAGATTCAGACGAAAGTCGAGTACCTGCCAAGCACTACTTTGAGGAAGTTCTGCAGGGCGCTTGTGTAATAGAGACGCAGTGCTCGAAGGATGTTGTGTTCGAATAGCATGTGCTATTGTAAAACAATATTTTGATGAAATATAAAAGCCTTTTATACTTGTGCTTTCAAGAATTAGAATGCCTCCTGTGCGACCGTTAATGTATATATGTATATAACCTGAAAGATGGCAGTCGTTGGCTTCAGCCCCCACGCATATAATACGGGGGTGTTCGCAGAAGGCGGCTTTTCACACTTAATCCATCTTCTTGTTTCTATAAAGGAGATGATAGCGCAGCGAACTAGGAAACCGGACTATAATGCTTTATCACTTTCACTTTGCCATAGGAGTTTGACAGTGGGGCTACTGAATAGCCCCTAGGGGCACCGCGCTCGCCCGAATTCGGGGCGCGTGTTTGCCTGACCGGGAAACGACCCTTCGTTAATGCGGAGGAATCCTAAAGATTACGAAAGTCATCGAGTGGTTGACCAGTCTCTCGCTATATCATGACAGTCAGTTTTCGACTTTCTCTACCGAGGTGCTCGCCTGGCCGAACCGGGGCACAATCGCAGTAGTTCTCCTGGTGCCGCCTTAGCCGATAGAGCGGAATGTAAGGCAGCAAAATACAGGAGCTGGGAAAACCCAACATTTGACGAAAGACATGATTCGGAGCTGATGCAGATAAGGCCAAACTCGCGACGCCGAACACTCCCTAAGGTATTCGGTCTTTATGAGAATGGGCCGAACAAAAGCCCTTGGTAAAAAGCGCCTGGTGCCAGGTACGCGCAAAATTCTGGCGTGGCCACATGCCAAGACGCCAGCCTCCTCCTCGGTCATAGCAAAAAACGGGGGATGTTATCAACAAGAGACAGTAAAAAAGGTTTACGCAGGGTCTTAATCTAAAAAGAATCCTTGAAACGGGTCCCTACTGCACGTCTGCGCCTGTGTCTCCATTGCGCCGTATCCTGGACGGGTGTAGCACGGTGTTCGTCTGTGAAAGAGAGGAACTTAGTGGAAAATAACCATGAGAGAAATCTATGTTAATAAACAAAATATAATACAGAAACATGAGTAGAATTGAGCTGTATTGTCTCCTAGTGTAAACGTGCGGAGCCCCTTGTACAGGGTTATGCGGCTATTAAGCCTTTGTATGTTTACGCCGGACTCGTTAACCATGTCCGGGGTAGTAAAGCTGGATTAGTGTGCGGCTGTCGAGGCAGCCGCACCATCATCCGCACTTCAGGGAACACTTGATATTTCCCTTTAATGAGATGATGCCTCGTGGATCGGGCATTTTGAGTGTAAGGGATGCATATATTGCATTAAAGCGGGCGAAAGCTTCGCGTCCCAATAGCGCTTGATAGCGACTTATGAATGGGGCGATGTGGAAGGTTAGCTTTTCGCTTCGGAAGTTGTCGGGGGAGCCGAACATAACTTCTAACGAAAGGGAACCCATATTGTGGGTATCTGGGCCTGGCGTGACCCCTTTAAAGGAAGTGTTGCCATGGCGGATTATTGTTGGGTTTAACCCCATCTTGCGGATTGTGTCCTGATATAGTATGTTTAGGTCACTGCCGCCGTCCATTAGGACTTGTGTAAAGTGGAGTCCGTCAATTATCCGACATAAGACCAAGGCAGTCCAACCTGCGTTCTGGATACCTCTAGAGTAATCCTGATTGTCAAAGGTGATTGGTTGTAACAACCAGTGGCTGGATTCCTTTGGGACAGGCGGTATGGCGCGTATCTCTGTAGGCGCCAATCTGTTTTTTCCTTTTGTCACATGAAGTGAATTTACTGTTTTGACTTCTTGTGGGAACTTCTTTTGTTCTCTAGTGTTTTGCTTGTGGGATTCGTCGTCATCCTCGCTTGGTATGTCGAGCCCTTTCGGTTCGGCATTGAGTTTGCCGGAGTGCTTGAAGACCCAACAATCTCTGCGGGTATGGTTTGCCGGCCTCCCGAGGGTACTGTGGATTTGACATATTTTGTCCAAGATTTTGTTGAGGTTAGATAGCTCGTCACTGTCATCTTTGGGAGGCGGCTTTTTCCGATTTTGTCGAGCACTTTTGAATCCGGCGTTGACTGTCGTGCTCATCGGGATGTTATCCTTGATCCGGCGCTGTTCTTTGTTACGGCGCGGTTTCCCGTTTCCATCTTTGAGTTCAGATGTATTTGGGTCACTGGTGCTGCTTCTTGCCAACCAGCTATCCTCTCCTGTGCAAAAGCGGGTCCTGAGGCTTGTCAATGCGGCCATTGTTCTTGGCTTTTCTTGGCCGAGGTGTCTGGCGAGCCATTCGTCTCGGCCGCTATGTTTGAAAGCTGCTAGGGCTTCGACGTCCAGACAATCGACTATCTGATTCTTTTTGGTAAGAAATCTATTCCAGAGTTTCCGGGCTGACTCTCCGGGTTGTTGAGTTATATGACTCAGATCGTCTGCATCCGGAGGTCGGACATAAGTCCCTTGAAAATTTGCCTGGAAAGCATCCTCAAGCTCTTCCCAACTTCCTATGGTGTTTTCGGGAAGGCTTTTAAGCCAATGCCGGGCTGGCCCTTTGAGCTTAAGGGGTAAGTATTTTCTGGCGTGAAGGTCATCTCCTCTAGCCATGTGTATGTGGAGGATATAATCCTCAATCCAGACTCCAGGGTCTGTTGTTCCATCGTATGCCTCTATGTTTATTGGCTTGAATCCCACTGGAAATTCATGGTCAAGCACCTCATCGGTGAAACATAGGGGATGTGCAGTGCCCCTGTATTTGGGTGTGCCACGATGTTCGGATATTTGTTGCGTTGCATTGCTTACTAGAGCTTGCTTTCTGGGCCCGTAGATGGATCTGGTTGGACCGTCTTTTTGATGCAAATCCTTGGGCGGATCACGTGCCGGATTGAGTGCGGCGCCCTTTGTCGCTCGATGTCGATCGTGGGGTTTTCTATCCGACCTGGTGGCTTCCTTGTTTTTTGACTGTGGGGGTTCTAAGGCCTCCTCATCAAATTCTGGTAGTAATTTTCGCTTCGGATAGCTCTTTGTGTGGTGACTATCGCCGTACTTGTGTGCGGTATTGAGTACTTTGCCCCATCTGATTCTGAGTGCATCTTCCGCTGTTTTGAGCTTCCGCTTCTGCTTTTTCAGGCTACGCATAGTGGTAACAAGCTTTTGGTGGAGGTTCTTCTGTTCCAGCGACTTGTTCGGCATGAGGTCGTCCGGACTATTATCTTTGCCGGGGACGGATTGTTCGGTTTGTCTGCCCTATTCGGACTGTTGCTCGATGGCATGTTCGTCGTCCGTCGGTTCGCCCTGATCTATGGCTGGGTCTCTATCGAGGTGGGGTTTGGCACGGCGCTTACGCCGCCGCTTTGATTGCTTTTCAAGGGGATGATCCCTTGTTGCGCCCTTTTAATCCTCGTCGTCGGTTCTTTTAGGTGTGTCCACCATGCATACATCATGTGATGAGGTGGTTGTCCAGTGCCCTATAGGCGCTGGTTCTTGGTCATCTCCTTCATCGGCGTCCATACCATCGATGTCTTTGGAGTCGAAGTCGAGCATGTCAGTTAAATCGTCGACAGTGGCTACGAAGTGGGTGGTGGGTGGGTTTCGAATTTCTTTGTCGACCGCATCCCAACCTCGCTGACCATAGTCCGGCCAGGGCTCTCTTGACAAAGAGAGAGACTTTAGTGAATTCAGGATGTCGCCAAAGGGAGAGTGCTGAAAGACGTCCGCAGCGGTGAACTCTATGATCGGAGCCCAACTAGGTTCGACCGGAAGGGGTGCGGAAGATTAGGAGTCGGGAAAGGAGTCCGGCACCTTGGAGTCATGAGCTTCACGAAGGACAAGGCTGGTATTCAGCTCGATCGCCGTAGAGATTGCAGCCCCCGAGGCGGCGTCCAACCGTCCGTCCCCGACTGGCGCGGTCGGCTCCGAGCTAAGGGTCAGAGCGGACACCTGAGCGGCGCTCAGGGCGCTGTCCGGCGGCAGATCTAGATCATGCCCATCGTGACAGTGTGGCGCGCTTGGCCGTGGCTCGAATCCATCGAAGATCAAGTCCCCGCGGATGTCAGCCGTGTAGTTTAAACTTCCAAATCTGACCTGATGGCCAGGGGCGTAGCTTTCGATCTGCTCCAGATGGCCAAGCGAATTGGCCCGCAGTGCGAAGCCGCCGAACACGAAGATCTGTCTGGGGAGAAAAGTCTCACCCTAGACCGCGTCGTGGTCGATGATCGAAGAAGCCATCGGGCCTAAAGGTGAAGACACAGAGGAACTCTCAATGAAAGCACCAGTGTCGGTGTCAAAACCGGCGGATCTCGGGTAGGGGGTCCCGAACAGTGTGTCTAGGCAGATGGTAATAGGAGACAAGGGACACGATGTTTTGACCCAGGTTCGGGACCTCTCGATGGAGGTAAAACCTACTCCTGCTTGATTAATATTGATGATATGGGTAGTACAAGAGTTGATCTACCACAAAACCAGAGAGGCTAAACCCTAGAAGCTAGCCTATGGTATGATTGTTGTTCGTCCTACGGACTAAAACTCTCCGGTTTATATAGACACCGGAGAGGGCTAGGGTTACACAGAGTCGTTTACAATGGGAGGAGATCTACATATCGTATCGCCAAGCTTGCCTTCCACGCCAAGGAAAGTCCTATCCGGACACGGGACGAAGTCTTCAATCTTGTATCTTCATAGTCCGGGAGTCCGGCCAGAGGTCATAGTGCGGCCATCCGGACACCCCCTAATCTAGGACTCCCTTAGCGGGCTTCTTCCTCTCTTCATCCTGTAGATCTATCTCTCGTCCCAGGACTGTGGTGTACTCAACATCTAGCCCAGGGACCCACTCAGCATCTGAGTTTTTCAACATGCTTCTGAAGTGAGAAAGGCATCCTTTCACCGTCGCAGAATAACGGGTGTAGATGACGTCGAACTCATTGCCGGTGATGGTTCTAACCTTTTACTCACCGCTGATCATGGAGATTTTGGATGCCATGGATTTGGGAGGAGGGTTAGGATTAGTGGAACTACCTTAATGTGAAAGGACGGGACGACTAGGAGCGAACCGCCGTAGTATTAAAGGACATGCGGGGACGAGTAGGAGCGAACTGCCAGCATGCGAACGGCAGGGTAGTGGCTTTCCATTCTCCCATGATACGGGCTTCCTAGAGCCCTTGGATCTGAGATCGAATGGTTGCATGGCATGATTCTAGACCTATGGGTGAATATCCTATCCTGGAGGGTTATTTTGCAAATTTTCAGCAACTTAGCATGCGACCATTTGATCTCGGATCCAAGGGCTGCCAACAGCCTATATCATGGTCGCGCCTACCACGACCGTAGCATCGCTCGCGCGGTCGCACCCTTGGAGATTTAACACGGTGCGTTAGGCTATCTGATATTGGCATGTCATACATAGTCATCACTTAGTCAATCATACTACAACAAGGTTAGCTATAAGGTTGGCTATAAGTGTTTTTTTCTTCTCTCTATTTCTTTCTTCGTACTCCCTCCGTCCCATAATATAAGAACGTTTTTGACACTAGTGTAGTGCGAAAAATGTTCTTATATTATGGGACACAGGGAGTACTAGTATTTATTGCATTTGCCAAGGAGTGACCTCTTCCAATGAAATGGTGTTCTTATTAGTTTTTGTTGCTAAGTTTGCTTCATTTAATTAGCTATAGACTCAAAATTGTCTTTTCACCTTGGTACACGCGCTTAGCACCGTTTCTTCCTTGGGTCACCAAACTAGTCTCTCTCTTCTTGATTAACTTGCCACATCAGACAGTATGCCTATGTGGCAAGCTTAGCACCTGTAGGTGGCATTTTTGCATATGTGGATGAAAGAGAGGCAAGGAAAAAGTGGAGAAGTGGGCTCTCATGCAAGAGCGAGCCTCTACTACATGGTGGAGCATTGGGAGAGGCACCTGTATGGAGGTGGTCAGGAATCGGGAGACTCACGCCGGTTGTAGCGCAGCAGTTAAAATGATAATGGCAAGTCAAATCATGGGGCCCCACCTGTCCAGCAGTAACTCGCGGTCAAATCACATAGCCTTACGTTTGCAGCAGCCTACTCCCTCGTCTTCTCGCATCTCTGTCGAACTGACTAGGCGGAACTGCCCCGCCTACCGTGCAGGAAAAGCCCCACCCTCGACTTTTAAATACAACTACATCCGCTTAAGAATCCAATGATATACTTTTTGTAACATAGTAACTCATATTTAGTTAGTCAAATGGATGACCTAGAACTACGTCCATGCCCTATAAACCGAGACGCCCAAAAATAAAAAACCGAGACGGAGAGGGTAGTTCAGCATGTATCTTTTTAGATCAATATAGTCGGGATTCACCATGGAGCAAAACCAAGTGGTAGGCTGCTCCTGTCGTGTTGGCGTAGCAACTCAAGCAGGGTTAGTCCGCACATGAAATGGCGACACACTTAATAGGACCCCTTTGGCCGACATGTGGCTCATCCACCGTCTTTTTCCACGTGCGATGCACCAAATTACAGTTTGGAGCAGCGGTTGGAATTGGAGGCACCCCTGTCGTAGTGCCGCAGTAGTAGAAAATGAGCGACGAGGGGTCAAATCACAAAGCCCCACCTTTCCCGCATTAAGCTGGACGGACGAAGCAACCATCATTTCACTCTAGGGCGCCCTAGGGCACCATAGGTAGGGGTCTCCACTACAGATCCTTTTTTTTTGAAAGCACCTCCACTACAAATCGGCTTCTCCCTCGTCCTGTTGAAGAAAACCGATGATGAGTGCGGCGGTAGGGTTTGTAGGTGTACTACAACATGCGGGGCCACGTCGTAGTAAACGGGTTCGAGACGGCGCCTTAAATATGTGTGGGCCGCTTGGTTTTACGAGAATGAGGCAGCATTTTGGGTTCGGGGACCAGTGGAGATATAGTACATACAAAAAATGGTGGACGTAGGTTCGACCGAAAGGCAAGGATGCATGGGCCCTGCATTTTGATATACCCGGGGCCGCGTGAAATTTTCTACACTACTCAAAACTAGTAAGCTACACATGTATTTAACGCATGAGATTTCGAAACCAAATTATGAATAAATACACACTATAGCATGTAAAGCTTTGAGTCATATATGCATGATGTAGTTGTTCGTTTAGTTCTTATAGTTCATCTCATTCAAAATCAATTAGTTTTATAAAAATGTTAAGATTCATGGGGTTGTGCATTGCAAAGCATAAAGTAAAAAACAAATAATGGCAATTCATTTAGAAAAAAAATCAATTATGATACAGAAGATTCTAGAACAAAGGAGAAGTGCTTGTGTTTTGAGGTTTGTGCATTATGCTTAAGTTCAACCATGGAGCTCATTTGTTTCATTGCTTAACTGAATCAACGGGAAATTTGTCATGATCTAATAGTTGCATGTGCAGTCCCACAAGCTCGGATCATGCCGTGTCAAAAGCTAACTAAACAAGCTAAAAGAAGGTCTGGGCTCCAGCAGGAACGCATCAAGATTCTGGCTATACTAAACATTTAGATCAAAGACATATTTGACTGCCTATGTAGGTACTGAAGAGATAAGAGAAACTAAAGAAAAAATTGCAGACACATTGAGGTTAACATCAACATCCACAAGCACGAATCATCCGCCAGGAAAACAGCAAGCAACACCAGCCCTTCGTCAACTCTACTGCTGTACGTACTGAAGTTCATTTGTTTCACTTCTTTTTTTTATAGCCATGAAACAGCCTTGGTACGTTACTCATTTTAGATTCTTAGATATCTCTGCACATGCTTCCATGTGGTAGCCATTGCTGTTTCATTTCATAAAAGTTACCATATTCGAGCATTCTTATATGCATATTTGTTTCCTAGATCTGTCAACACGAGTGTCTCCCTAAGGTCCTAAAACATTTATGGTGAATTATGTATTTCAACAAAATCATTCTGCGAAAAAAGCCCATGTAGAATGATGGGTGGCGCTGCACCGATAACAATACTTACCGGTAAGTTCTTCATTTCATGGCTGTCGTTTATATGATGGTGTTTTCATGGCCTAAAAAATATGTTCGATGTTGACTTTTAAGAAGTTGCTGCAGCTACAACACTTTGCCTCCTTGCCCAATAACCCAAGATCCTCACCAAGGTACACTTTGCCTTTTAATCTAGAAAAGTGATAGAAGTAGTTTAGGTTTTGTGACAGATTTAGCAAGTGTGAATTTCATATCACTGTGACAGATTTAGTAAGTGTGAATTTCAGACTGGTGTATGTGTGAATGAGAGAATCTTTGACGTGGATTCAGATTAGTGTGGGAGTTCCTTGACTCTCCATGTTGTGTAAATAATAGTTTTCTTAGCTAGATGATGATGGTCCATGCCTGACAATCCTGTATGTTGCATATACTGCCCATGTTTTGATAGAGAAAAAAGGAAAAACAATGAGTTATAGCTGCTGCCATGAAACCCCCAATATGATTGGCAATCATGAAAGTACACATAGAAATTTCTCGCATTAGCACCACTGAGTTGTGAATTTCTTCTTTTTAACAGGAGATGTATCTGTCTTGTCATCATATAATTTTTTTTAGACTCTGATGGTTCATCTACTATCTGTGTAATAGTAACTTGGACAAAGAGAGGGTGAACTAAGACAGTGCTTTATAATAGTACATATGTTTACATAGAGAGCTTCAGAAACGCTAGCGTCTGGTTATTAGTACTACTAGATGTAGTTGATTTTCAGGCTGTCCATCAATGTTTTAGTTATGTTGTTGGGTGCTTGTACTCTGCCTCAATTGTTCTGCCACAAAGCACAAGCAACCTGCGGTTTCTAGTGTGAGTCTACAATGCCAGTAATCTTTAAAATGTTTTCATTTTTAGCTGAGATATTTTGCTACTATAGTACTCCTTCAGTACATAAACCTGCCACGGAAATGTTTGATTGCAGCCCAGAAGAACAGCCTTGCCATATAGTAACAATGTACTTCCTCCGTCCCATCATGCAAGACGCTTTTTGATAGTAGTGTAGTGTCAAAAAACGTCTTACATTATGTGACGGAGGGAGTAACATGCAAACCATAGTTCAGCCACAATATGCAGAGATATGTTTGGTTAACAGGACATATATTTTTTTCTTGAGAAATATCCTAGCAAGGACAATGGAACTAGTAAGAAAAAAAGGTTCAACAAAAGTTTCATTACTTAATTTACTTTTTGGGGTATCTGAAGTTGTAGAGCACACGACCATTAGTCATGCACACGGCTGCTGCAATCTCTTTTGGTTCTTCCTGAAAGTCTAAAGAATTTCACACATCAAACAGCTCGTCCACTAGTGTGCCTCGTCTTTGTATCTTTCACCTGATTACTAAAACTCTTATGAGCATCTAAGAATTGTACTACTGCTAGGAACTTAGCACAATCATCCTATTTTCCATTTTTGATACTGCAATGGTGTCGTCTTTTGGTTGTTCTACTGTAGGATTTTTGCAAGGCATGTAGACAAGTCGATGCTCCTGTCCATTCTAGCATGATGTACTTTGTTAGAATTCTGAAGCTTAGTGTGTAATTAGTGCTCCTATGAATTCTGAAGCAAAACAACAGGCAGCAAGAAACCAAGCATCACCCTGGTTCTCCTATGAATTCTGAAGATTAATGTGTCACTAGTACTCATATATGTGGTGTTGTCAGCATTGAGGGCATTATCTGAAAATTATTATTTTGCGATTCCATCTAAACTGTAGTTACCTTATTCTACAATGTTCAGGGACATGCTGTAATTTTATTTTTCTTATGGGTCTTTGTGCAAGCTGTACTGGATTTTCAGATTAATATAATGCAGCTCCAGCCGATGCTATATGTATCGGAGTTTGTAGGGACCATTTTATCTGAATTTTCATTGACCATGTGTATCTGAATTTTGCACTGAGCTGATGCTGATGGATGGGTAGCCAATGCGTAGTTTAGTACTGTCCGCTGGCAGGTGCATGTTGTATAATGCGGGCTGCCGCAAACGCCCATGCTAATTATAGCGGTGTGGCAATGGACCTTAAGTTAGCAGGTGGAATGTAGTTGCTGGCCAATCGAACTCGAGAATTATCTGTAGATGCATAATGTTTCGATGTTCATGTATCTGACTACAACATTCAGACCTTGGTAATACTGGTGGTACTATAACAATTGCTGTATGATGGGTGAAACATGGAAAATCTGTTTAAATTAGTTGCAACCGAGTGTGGAATTTTTCTTTGTTCTGCTCTAAACAATAGATTGTTCATCTGCCTCAGAGCTTTGATGATGCTGAGTTTTGCTCTGTACTATGCCTGCAGATTCGTAGGAGAATTTTTCTTGCCTGGGTCTCTGTAGAATGCAAGCAGCGTGGCATGTATGCTGAGAAAGGTGTTTGTTTGTCGAGTGGTGGGTGCGTGCATTTAATGCCTCGTTTGTGCTGTCACTTCTTCAACGGTGAGTTTGTCCTCACGTACTTGTTTGAATTTTTGAATTTCAAACATGAGCAGGAGAGTTGTGTCCATCCGCTCATAAAAGGAAGTGGCCTGTCCACCCAGGTTCAAACTGTCCAATCCATAGGACAAAATAAAATAAAATGAAGCTGTGGAATAGGAAGCCCACATGGTGGAGAGTTGGGAAACAAAAACGAAGGCGCCATGGATTGAAACGCTTGTAGTACTAAAAGGATGGTAATTAAATGTGTAGGAACAGTGATGATGTCGGGTAGCGGTAGTAGTTTATTGCAGATTTGCTTTCTAACTTTCTTCTTTCCTATTTTACAGATTTGCTTAATTGATCACGAAAGCTTGGGTTGATGGAGTGCTTGTATTTAGTTTTTGTTTTGACCTTGTGAAACTTGCTACCTATGGATGAAACTGTGTAATATTGATGAAACTATGTATATGTACGGATGAAACTTGCTACTATTGGTAACATGTGTTGGATACATATGTGTTCATGACTATTGGTAATATGTGTTGAATATGCTATATTGGTCATATAAATATATTTGTGTTTGATTTCTGTGAAAATGAATTGATATAAGAAAAAAAAATTAAATGGGGCAATATTTTCACTTTGCCATCTGCTGGCAGATGGCAAAAAGCTTTGCCATCAGCTGGCAGATGGCAAAGAGGCCACGTGTCATCTACATGTAACATGTGGGCTGGCCTATTTGGGCTCTTTGCCATCTGACAGCAGATGGCAAAGCCTGCAGCCTTTTCCATCTGCTGACAGATGGCAAAGTATGCCGTTAGCCTTCTAACAGGGCTAACCCCGTTAAGAGGCTTTGCCATCTGCCAGCAGATGGCAAAGCCACAGGCTCTTTGCCATCAGCCAGCAGACGGCAAAGAAGCCTTTACCGGCAGGGTTTCAGATGACCTGTTTGCCATCTGCTGGCAGATGGCAAAGCCTTTGCCATCCGCCAACCATGCCTTTGCCATCTGCCATGGCAGATGGCAAAGTGCCAGATTCCAGTAGTGTAAAGGAATAATCATATCATATAGAGTTCCTATGATATTCCTCGACACCAATTGATGGTTGAAATTGTTGCGGGTGATACGATGGTATTTCTTTGTAGACTCCCCCCTCATCTTTATAGTTACCTCTCGAAGATGAATGAAATGATATATAGGGTATTCTACATGTGCAATTTGGGACACGAAAACTTGGTAAAAGTTTGCAAGGTTCGAATTTTCAATAAAGCTATATGCACTGCATTTCGGAACGGAGGGAGCATATGGTAGTTGCTAACACACACATGGAAGATTTGTGTGTAGGAGGAGTGGCTGTTCTGTTAAATGACATGGCAAAACTGACACTGTCGGATGCCGATCTAACGGTTCTTACGATGTTCGTCAGGAAAAGGCTTGTGGCGAATGTTTGTTGGATAATGATTTACGGACACATGCATTGCATTGATACGTGCCCCCCTCTCTCTCACATACACGCACCCTCACAAGTCACGACTCTCCCAAGTCCTCTCGCAGACTCGCACGTCGCACCCACCACCTATCTGCAGGTAGACGTCACGCACATATGTGCTCTTCACACCCTACCCTCAGAACTTCTAAAAAACAAAAGACGTCGCGCACATTTTATTTTAGCTCACACGTCACACACTTATACTATTACTCTTGCGGCGAATGTTCTTTGGGCATAGTATATTTTACTCTCATGAAAAGAAGCGGTGCACGCACGCACTAGTTCTCTCACACCCACTTGGGGATACATGTAGGAGCGCATTTTTTTGAAGCTGGTACAACAAAATCACTCCACTATATATAAGTAGGAGCCTTAGCGCTTGCTGTACTAGGGTTCCTCTCGTTCACTCTCTCATGCTCTCCAGATCTAAGCAAGACATAGGTGGCCACACTCTCTCTCATCTCACGGTGAGGGAGTCCTGGATTAGGGGGTCCTCGGACAGCCAGACTATATGCTTTGGCCGGACTGTTGGACTATGAAGATACAAGATAGAAGACTTCGTCACGTGTCCGGATGGGACTCTCCTTTGCGTGGAAGGCAAGCTTGGCAATTCGGATATGTAGATGTCACACCCTAGCTAGTCATGCATCAGAGTGTGTGCATCATGTTTAAAATTCCATTTAATTTGAAATGAGGATTTGTGAAACCCTCAGAATCATTTCTGAAAAATGACCCAAATAAAAATTTCTCCAAAAGGGTCCAAGAAAATGCTCATGTTGCTCTCTGAAAATATTGGACAGAGATAAAAATCAAACCAATATTTTTAAGAGCTCATAGGTATTTATTTTGGGCATTTGGAATTAATGCATAAATATTTGCATTGGAAATATATTAGTTATATATATTAATATATGTCCAAATATTATGCCAATTATAAAGGAGCTCTGGAATAATATATCTAGCTCCTGCAAAAATTGGCATAAGGTAAATAAATGATTTAATATTTTATTAAATCAAAACAAATGTCAGAAATTAGAAAAACAGAAATAAATAAAAGGGAGAACCTTACCTGGGCTCCTCCCTGTGCAGCCAGCCAGCTGGCCGGCCCAGCCAGCAGGCGGCCCAGCCCACCTCCTCCTCTGTCGTCTTCGTCCTCGACAGAGGGAGGGGAGTGTGGCCGGCGCGCGCGCGCGCCACCGCGCCACGCCACCTGCTCGCCTGCCTGCCTGCCCTCCCCTCCTCCTCTCGATGCCCCGGACGACGCCACGCCCTCCCCCCTGCTCTCTCTCACTCTCCCTCGGTTCTTCCCCTCCTCTCCCTCGCTCCCTCTCTCACGGCCGAACACCACCATCGCCGCCGTTCGCCATAGCAGCCGTCACCGGCCACCCCTCGCCCCTCCGCTGAGCTCAGGAGCTCCGCCTCGACCCCCTCTTCCTCCCCACCGATCCACGGGTCTCCGGAAGCCCTGCATCGCCGCCCACGTCGCCGTTCCCCTCCTCGGCCACCGGAGATCGTCGTCGTCGAATCGAGAGTTACCGGACGTCCCCGAGCCCGCTAACCATCCCTGCAGCTCCGCGGTGAGCCACTGACCCGATTCCCCCTTGCCCCGTCGTCTCTAGCTTCCTGTAGCTGCCGCCCCCTTGAGCTCCGAAGCTCGCCGCCGCCGTGCCTCGTCGCCGCCGTGGCTGGAGCCGTTGTAGCTCGAAGCCGAGCACACCATCGTGCTCCACACCTCACCAGGAGCACGTAGCACGCGCCAACGCCCCCCTAGCGCCCTGCATCGCCTAACCCGCCGTTGGCCGAACTCCGGCCGCCGCTCACGAGCTCGCCGTCGTCGGTACCGGCCACCACAGGCACGGCCACCACCACCGTTCGACGCGCGGGAGCAAGGGCTCTCCAACGAGCCCAAGCACGGCCTCGCCCGTGCTCTGTAGCGCGTTTCCGCATCGCGCCACCGTCTCGGGCCTCGCCGGCGTCATGTCGCCGGTGGGTTTGACCCACCTTGACCACGGCAGGACCCCCCCTGTGTCCCTGACAGGTGGGCCCAGCCCTGTAGCTAACTAGGATTAGCACTAACCGAATTAGTTAAACTAACTACCCCCCCTGACACTGACCAGTGGGCCCCAGCGCCACTAATTCCTAATTAGGATTATTTTAACCCTGTTAAACCCCCCTGTCACTGACGTGTGGCCCCCACACGTCAGGTTTGACCCCAGCCAGCCGCAGTTGACCACTGACGTCATGCTGACGTCATGCTGGCGCAATATTTATATTTCTGGATTTAAATTAAATCAGGAAATTCCAGAATATTATTTAAACTTCAAAAATTCATAACTTTTATTCTGTAACTCCAAATTGGACAATTTATATATGAAAAATGATCAGAAAAATCCAATCTATCCATCTGTACTATTTTCATGCATGATCAAACAAGTTAAATTGATGTTTTAAGCAGAATAAGGAAAAGCACTTTAAAAGGCCATGTTTGAGTTTGAAATTTGAATCTTTGATTCAAATTTGTTCAAACCCTTCTGGTTTTAGTTGCATTAGCCCAACACACTCATATTGCCATGTTTCATGCATGCATCATATTGTTGCACATTGTTTGGTGATGGTTGTGTATCGGTGTCCCTTGCGACAGGTTCTGCCTCCGAGGAGTACCGTGATTACCCTAACGAAGAACCGTATCAGTGCATCGAACCATCAGGCAAGCAACCAACCATTTGATCATATCGATACAATCCCATGTTCTCGCTCCTGCTCTCTTTTACTGCATTAAGACAACGCGTTTCAAACTGTTGTGTGCTACGGTAGTTGAACCCATTTCCTCTGCATGACCTGTCATTGCCACAGTAACTAGATGAAACCCACTAGCATGTGTAGGAGTTGATTGAGCCATATGTATGTGTTGTTCCTACCTTGCTATGCCTGCTATGCTTAGAGTCGTGTCAGGTCTGGTTCATCTGGGTGATGGGCTAGAGTGAAATGATTATGTCGGTAATGAGAGTGGTGTGGTGAACACGATTTGGTAAAGGTACCGATGAGAGGCCATGTAGGAGTACATGGTGGGTTGTTTCATTGAAGCCGACCTTAAGCACTGAGATCTGTATGCGTGATTTAAGATACAGCTACTACCATGCATTGGGCCCTGAAATATGACCCCGCTCGACTTCTTATTCACCCTAGCTCTCTGTCCAGGAGTTGCAAGTAGTTTCTGGTGTTTGTAGCCTACTGGAGGCCGTGGACAGCGCTGACCGTAGGGGTGGGCTGTGATGCGGTAGGTACGTGGCATGGTGTACCGAATACCCGTTAGGTATCTCGGGAACCCTGTTCACATCGTTCGGGGCCGTATGGGAAACCTCGGCCGGACTCCCTGCGGATGGAACCTGGATAGGCGATAAACCTGGACTAGAGGCTTAAGTGTTTAGGTAGGTCGTGGTCTACACCCACGTCGGCTTTCGCTTGAAGTCTGCCGAGCACATGTCGTGTGCAGACGCTAAGTGGTGGAAACATGTATGAAGAAGTACACCCCTGCAGGGTTATCATAATCTATTCGAATAGCCGCGTCCGCGGTAAAGGACTACTTGGTTGCCTATACAGTTCATAGACAAGTAAATGGAAACTACTAAAAGCCTCAAGATAAGTGTGAGTGCCGAGGATGGCTCTTCCGTAGGAAGACGGAGGCGGATCCTCGGTAGTGTATTAAAGTGGTGAGTAGTGGACTCGTGTGCGCAAAACCATTTCAAGTTGAAGTATCGTAGGATAGTCTAGCCAAGAGTCAAAGCTGGCATGCTGCAATAACTCCACCAACCCTTCTTGATAATATGCATGTATGTAGGATCTGATGTAAGTCTTGCTGAGTACCCTTGTACTCATGTTGCTATAATTTACATTTTTTTACAGAAGACGCTGCAACCCCTTCTGATGGGTTCTATGTAGACGTTGACATCAACGAGTAGGCTAAAGGCCCAGGTGGTGATCCTGAGCTTGTGAAGGACCATGTAGTATAGCTAGGCTTTCCAAGCCTCTTTTATTTTACTAGTTGTCTGTACTCAGACAAGTTACTTCCGCTGCTGGTTTGTATGACTGTATGACTTGAATGTTGGGTCGTGAGACCCGTACCTTCGTGTATGTTATGTATGGCTCCCTGAGCCTTAAATAAAGTACTTGTGTCGTAGAGTCATGTTGTGATGCTTCGTTGTATTTGCACATATCGAGCATATTGTGTGTATGATTGAAATGCTTGGTATGTGTGGGATCTGACTATCTAGTTGTTTATCTTTAGTAGCCTCTCTTACCGGGAAATGTCTCCTAGTGTTACCGCTGAGCCATGGTAGCTTGCTACTGCTCTGGAACACTTAGGCTGGCCGGCATGTGTCCTTCTTCGTTCCTGTGTCTGTCCCTTCGGGGAAATGTCACGCTTTGAGTTCCGGAGTCCTGTTAGCCCGCTACAGCCCGGTTTACCGGAGTCCTGCTAGCCCAGTGCTACAGCCCGAACCCACTTGCTGATGACCGACACGTTCGAAGCTGGGTCATGGATGCCTGTCCCTGTAAGTCTGTGCCACTTTGGGTTTACGACTAGTCATGTCAGCCCGGGCTCCTTATCATATGGATGCTAGCGACACTATCATATACGTGAGCCAAAAGGCGCAAACGGTCCCGGGCAAAGGTAAGGCGACACCCGTGGGGATACCGTGCGTGAGGCTGCAAAGTGATATGAGGTGTTACCGGCTAGATCGATGTGACATCGAGTCGGGGTCCTGACAGCATTGGCATCAGAGCCGGACTGCCTGTAGGTTCTCCAAGCCAAACTGGTCGATGTTGAGTCTAGAAATTCTTTAGTTATATGTAGGGGAATTGTTTGTGGGTTGGAACGTAAGGCTCTTTTACTCCTTATCTAATGACATTCTGATCTGAGTCAGTCCATTCTTCCACCGGGGGTTAAGGAATTAGGATCTATACTCTCTATCAGGATCACGTGTTACTAATCAGTAGTACCTTATAAGTTTGATGGATACAAGCCTAGTTCATGTCACACCCTAGCTAGTCATGCATTAGAGTGTTGCATCATGTTTACTCTTTCATCAGAAACTTGAAATGGGGATGACAGAACCCCCAGTCCCCTCTGAAAACCAACTAGGGTTTACTAAACAAATTTTCAATGAACCTGAAATGCCCTTCTAAAATGCCCATCATTTTTGCCTTGGTTCAGAACCTCTGCCAAAAATGGTGCACACTTTTCTAGGCCATCCTAGGGTTCTTGAGTTAAATCATAACTATTTGAATTTGGGCATTTAAAATAATATAAAATATTTAAATGCTCAGATATCTCCAAACTAAAATGTTTCATGTTGGAAATAATCCAACTATGAGCCAGGAGTAGTTTGGTGAATTTTGGAGTTGCCTAGGTATTTTATTTAATTCAACAAAGTTGCAGTTATATTAAATAAACAGAAAACAGAAAAAAAACTAAAAGGGAGAAGCTTACCTGGGCTCCTCCCTGTTCAGCCCGGCCCAGCTAGCCAGCCCAGCACTGTAGCTCCCCGTCGTCTTCCTCCCCACGCCCCGAAGTTGCTGCGTGCTCGCGCGCGCGCGGCCGCGCGGCCACCTCCTGCTTGCCGACGCCCTCCTGGCCGCGTGGACGACGCCCGCAGCCCGTCCCGATCCCCCCTGCTCTCGCTCACTCTCCCCCGTTTCTCCCTCGCTCTCTCTCGCTCTCGGCCGAAGCACACCGTCGCCGCCGTTCGCCATAGCCACCGCCTCCGACCACCCCTCGCTCCCCCGAGTAGCTCAGAAGCTCCGCCACAACTCCCTCTTCCTCCCCACCGCTCCACGAGTCCCCGGAAGCCCTGCATCGCCGCCACGTCGCCGTTCCCCTCTTCGGGCTCCGACCACCGTCGCCGACGAATTCGCCGTCTCCAGCGCGTCCCCGAGCCCGCTTCGACGCCCACTGCAACCGCGGTGAGCTACGCCACCGTTTCCCCCTCTCCTTCCCCTCGTTCCCTCACCGTAGCTGCATCCCCACCTCGGCCGAACCTCCGCCGTCGCCGAGCTCGCTGTCGACGCAGCTCCGGTGACCATTTGGTCACCCCGGCGAGTCCAACACGTTCGCAAGAACCCGTAGAGCATCCCTAGCGCCTCACTTTGCTCGACTTCGAGCTCCAGCACCAATCCCGCGCACGACCGAACCCCGGCGGCCGCAGCTGAGCTCACCGCCGTCAACTCCGGCCACCCCGACCCCAACGGACTCCGCCAAGAGCCGCGGGTCGTCCTCAGCTTCACTCCGGTGGTCGCCGCGTTCCATTTGGTGGCCGAAACGACCAAAACCACTATCGCCGCCGCACTGTTGGTCGCCGCCGGCCAGAACTCCGGCGAGCTGACGTGGCCTAGTTAATTAGCCACTAATCCACCACCTACTGACGCTGACAAGTGGGCCCCAGGGGTTAGTCAAAGCTAACCAGCCCGGGGTCAACGCGGGATTAGCCCCTGTGACACTGACGTGTGGACCCCACACGTCAGGTTTGACCCGAGCCAGCCCTGTTGACCTGCTGATGTCACTGTGATGTCAGGCTGACGCAGTAAATGATATTTCTGGATTTAAATTAAATCAGGAAATTCCAGAATATTATTTAAACTTCAAAAATTCATAACTTTTATTCTGTAACTCCAAATTGGACAAATAATATATGAAAAATGATCAGAAAAATCCAATCTATCCATGTGTACTATTTTCATGCATGATCAAACAAGTTAACTTGATGTTTCAATCAGAACAAGAAAAGGCACTTTAAAAGGCCATATTTGAATTTGAAATTTGAATCTTTGATTCAAATTTGCTCAAACCCTTCTGGTTTTAGTTGCATTAGCCCAACACACTCATATTGCCATGTTTCGTGCATGCATCATATTGTTGCACATTGTTTGGTGATGCCTGTGTATCGTTATCCTTTGCGACAGGATCTGTCCCCGAGGAGTACCGTGATTACCCTAACGAGGAATCGTATCCGTGCAACGAACCATCAGGCAAGCAACCAACCATTTGATCATATCGATACAATCCCATGTTCTCGCTCCTGCTCTATTTTACTGCATTAAGACAACGCGATTCAAACTGCTGTGTGCTACGGTAGTTGAACCCATTTCCTCTGCATGACCTGTCATTGCCACAGTAACTAGATGAAACCCACTAGCATGTGTAGGAGTTGATTGAGCCATATGTATGTGTTGTTCCTACCTTGCTATGCCTGCTATGCTTAGAGTCGTGTCAGGTCTGGTTCATCTGGGTGATGGGCTAGAGTGAAATGATTATGTCGGTAATGAAAGTGGTGTGGTGAACACGATTTGGTAAAGGTATCGATGAGGGGCCATGTAGGAGTACATGGTGGGTTGTTTCATTGAAGCCAACCTTAAGCACTGAGATCTGTATGTGTGATTTAAGAATCAGCTACTACCATGCATTGGGCCCGAAACCAATGGACCCTCTCGACTTCTTATTCACCCTAGTTCTCCGTCCAGGAGTTGCAAGTAGTTTCTGGTGTTTGTAGCCTACTGGAGGCCGTGGACAGCGCTGACCGTAGGGGTGGGCTGTGATGCGGTAGGTACGTGGCCGGGTGTACCGAATACCCGTTAGGTATCTCGGGAACCCTGTTCACATCGTTCGGGGCCGTATGGGAAACCTCGGCCGGACTCCCTGCGGATGGAACCTGAATAGGCGATAAACCTGGACTGGAGGCTTAGGTGATTAGGTAGGTCGTGGCCGACACCCACGTTGGGCTTCCGCTTGAAGGTTGCCGAGTACATGTCGTGTAAACGACGATAAGTGGTGAGAGCGTGTATGAAGAAGTACACCCCTGCAGGGTTAACATGATCTATTCGAATAGCCGCGTCCGCGGTAAAGGACTACTTGGTTGCCTATACAGTTCATAGACAAGTAAATGGAAACTATTAAAAGCCTCAAGATAAGTGTGAGTGCCGAGGATGGCTCTTCCGTAGGAAGATGGAGGTGGATCCTCGGTAGTGTATTGAAGTGGTGAATAGTGGACTCGTGTGCGCAAAACTATTTCAAATGGAGTATCGTAGGATAGTCTAGCCAAGAGTCAAAGCTGGCTTGCTGCAATAACTCCACCAACCCTTCTTGATACTATGCATGTATGTAGGATCTGATGTAAGTCTTGCTGAGTACCTTTGTACTCATGTTGCTATAATCTACATTTTTACAGAAGACGCTGCAACCCCTTCTGATGGGTTCTATGTAGACGTTGACATCAACGAGTAGGCTAAAGACCCAGGTGGTGACCCTGAGCTTGTGATGGACCACGTAGTATAGTTAGGCTTCCAAGCCTCTTTTATTTTACTAATTGTCTGTACCCAGACAAAGTACTTTCCGCTGTTGGCTTGTATGACTGTATGACTTGTATGTTGGGTCATGAGACCCGTACCTGTGTGTATGATATGTATGGCTCCCTGAGCCTTAAATAAAGTACTTGTGTCGTAGAGTCATGTTGTGATGCTTCGTTGTATTTGCACATATCGAGCATATTGTGTGTATGATTGAAATGCTTGGTATGTGTGGGATCTGACTATCTAGTTGTTTATCTTTAGTAGCCTCTCTTACCGGGAAATGTCTCCTAGTGTTACCGCTGAGCCATGGTAGCTTGCTACTGCTCTGGAACACTTAGGCTGGCCGGCATGTGTCCTTCTTCGTTCCTGTGTCTGTCCCTTCGGGGAAATGTCACGCTTTGAGTACCGGAGTCCTGTTAGCCCGCTACAGCCCGGTTTACCGGAGTCCTGCTAGCCCAGTGCTACAGCCCGGACCCACTTGCTGATGACCGACACGTTCGAAGCTGGGTCATGGATGCCTGTCCCTGTAAGTCTGTGCCACTTTGGGTTTACGACTAGTCATGTCAGCCCGGGCTCTTTATCATATGGATGCTAGCGACACTATCATATACGTGAGCCAAAAGGCGCAAACGGTCCCGGGTAAAGGTAAGGCGACACCCGTGGGAATACCATGCGTGAGGCCGCAAAGTGATATGAAGTGTTACCAGCTAGATCGATGTGACATCGAGTCGGGGTCCTGACAGCGTTGGCATCAGAGCCGGACTGCCTGTAGGTTCTCCAAGCCAAACTGGTCGATGTTGAGTCTAGAAATTCTTAGTTATATGTAGGGGAATTGCTTGTGGGATGGAACGTAAGGCTCTTTTTACTCCTTATACCTTATGACATTCTGATCTGAGTCAGTCCATTCTTCCACGGGGGTTAAGGAATTAGGATCTGTTCTCTCTATCAGGATCACGTGTTACTAATCAGTAGTACCTTATAAGTTTGATGGATACAAGCCTAGTTCAGTTCTACTACCACATTATGTTGTTAGAATGGATTCAGAACTTGATATGATGATGTTGGGTGTGTACGAAATCCTTTGTCAAATGTCTCAATATCCTTTTTGAGCATTTACAGCTGTTATGCTGCCGAAATTTTGCTAGAAATTCTAATGCCTTTGCATTATAACTGTGCTTTCAGATGGCCACTCGCGACCTCAATCAAGTGGTTCGCCTGACTCGATGCCTAGATGTACCCGGCCATACTGCTAAGTTGGTCAGGGTAATGACTGAGGCTGGATACCGCTGGTATCCTGAGTACACGGTCGAAGAGCAATTCCGAGACTTTAATCAAAGCCAGTATCTCTGCACTGTCAGGATATTTCCATCTTATCCTGGATCCACTGAGCCTCTTCACTGCTCCTATGGACTCGGGGTTACTAT
>NC_041391.1:268556628-268558235 GCF_002162155.2 Triticum dicoccoides
GACGCCCGCAGCCCGTCCCGATCCCCCCTGCTCTCGCTCACTCTCCCCCGTTTCTCCCTCGCTCTCTCTCGCTCTCGGCCGAAGCACACCGTCGCCGCCGTTCGCCATAGCCACCGCCTCCGACCACCCCTCGCTCCCCCGAGTAGCTCAGAAGCTCCGCCACAACTCCCTCTTCCTCCCCACCGCTCCACGAGTCCCCGGAAGCCCTGCATCGCCGCCACGTCGCCGTTCCCCTCTTCGGGCTCCGACCACCGTCGCCGACGAATTCGCCGTCTCCAGCGCGTCCCCGAGCCCGCTTCGACGCCCACTGCAACCGCGGTGAGCTACGCCACCGTTTCCCCCTCTCCTTCCCCTCGTTCCCTCACCGTAGCTGCATCCCCACCTCGGCCGACCCTCCGCCGTCGCCGAGCTCGCCGTCGACGCAGCTCCGGTGACCATTTGGTCACCCCGGCGAGTCCAACACGTTCGCAAGAACCCGTAGAGCATCCCTAGCGCCTCACTTTGCTCGACTTCGAGCTCCAGCACCAATCCCGCGCACGACCGAACCCCGGCGGCCGCAGCTGAGCTCACCGCCGTCAACTCCGGCCACCCCGACCCCAACGGACTCCGCCAAGAGCCGCGGGTCGTCCTCAGCTTCACTCCGGTGGTCGCCGCGTTCCATTTGGTGGCCGAAACGACCAAAACCACTATCGCCGCCGCACTGTTGGTCGCCGCCAGCCAGAACTCCGGCGAGCTGACGTGGCCTAGTTAATTAGCCACTAATCCACCACCTACTGACGCTGACAAGTGGGCCCCAGGGGTTAGTCAAAGCTAACCAGCCCGGGGTCAACGCGGGATTAGCCCCTGTGACACTGACGTGTGGACCCCACACGTCAGGTTTGACCCGAGCCAGCCCTGTTGACCTGCTGATGTCACTGTGATGTCAGGCTGACGCAGTAAATGATATTTCTGGATTTAAATTAAATCAGGAAATTCCAGAATATTATTTAAACTTCAAAAATTCATGACTTTTATTCTGTAACTCCAAATTGGACAAATAATATATGAAAAATGATCAGAAAAATCCAATCTATCCATCTGTACTATTTTCATGCATGATCAAACAAGTTAACTTGATGTTTCAATCAGAACAAGAAAAGGCACTTTAAAAGGCCATATTTGAATTTGAAATTTGAATCTTTGATTCAAATTTGCTCAAACCCTTCTGGTTTTAGTTGCATTAGCCCAACACACTCATATTGCCATGTTTCGTGCATGCATCATATTGTTGCACATTGTTTGGTGATGCCTGTGTATCGTTATCCTTTGCGACAGGATCTGTCCCCGAGGAGTACCGTGATTACCCTAACGAGGAATCGTATCCGTGCAACGAACCATCAGGCAAGCAACCAACCATTTGATCATATCGATACAATCCCATGTTCTCGCTCCTGCTCTATTTTACTGCATTAAGACAACGCGATTCAAACTGCTGTGTGCTACGGTAGTTGAACCCATTTCCTCTGCATGACCTGTCATTGCCACAGTAACTAGATGAAACCCACTAGCATGTGTAGGAGTTGATTGAGCCATATGTATGTGTTGTTCCTACCTTGCTATGCCTGCTA
>NC_041391.1:268558245-268610951 GCF_002162155.2 Triticum dicoccoides
GTTCCATTTGGTGGCCGAAACGACCAAAACCACTATCGCCGCCGCACTGTTGGTCGCCGCCGGCCAGAACTCCGGCGAGCTGACGTGGCCTAGTTAATTAGCCACTAATCCACCACCTACTGACGCTGACAAGTGGGCCCCAGGGGTTAGTCAAAGCTAACCAGCCCGGGGTCAACGCGGGATTAGCCCCTGTGACACTGACGTGTGGACCCCACACGTCAGGTTTGACCCGAGCCAGCCCTGTTGACCTGCTGATGTCACTGTGATGTCAGGCTGACGCAGTAAATGATATTTCTGGATTTAAATTAAATCAGGAAATTCCAGAATATTATTTAAACTTCAAAAATTCATGACTTTTATTCTGTAACTCCAAATTGGACAAATAATATATGAAAAATGATCAGAAAAATCCAATCTATCCATCTGTACTATTTTCATGCATGATCAAACAAGTTGACTTGATGTTTCAATCAGAACAAGAAAAGGCACTTTAAAAGGCCATATTTGAATTTGAAATTTGAATCTTTGATTCAAATTTGCTCAAACCCTTCTGGTTTTAGTTGCATTAGCCCAACACACTCATATTGCCATGTTTCGTGCATGCATCATATTGTTGCACATTGTTTGGTGATGCCTGTGTATCGTTATCCTTTGCGACAGGATCTGTCCCCGAGGAGTACCATGATTACCCTAACGAGGAATCGTATCCGTGCAACGAACCATCAGGCAAGCAACCAACCATTTGATCATATCGATACAATCCCATGTTCTCGCTCCTGCTCTATTTTACTGCATTAAGACAACGCGATTCAAACTGCTGTGTGCTACGGTAGTTGAACCCATTTCCTCTGCATGACCTGTCATTGCCACAGTAACTAGATGAAACCCACTAGCATGTGTAGGAGTTGATTGAGCCATATGTATGTGTTGTTCCTACCTTGCTATGCCTGCTATGCTTAGAGTCGTGTCAGGTCTGGTTCATCTGGGTGATGGGCTAGAGTGAAATGATTATGTCGGTAATGAAAGTGGTGTGGTGAACACGATTTGGTAAAGGTATCGATGAGGGGCCATGTAGGAGTACATGGTGGGTTGTTTCATTGAAGCCGACCTTAAGCACTGAGATCTGTATGTGTGATTTAAGAATCAGCTACTACCATGCATTGGGCCCGAAACCAATGGACCCTCTCGACTTCTTATTCACCCTAGTTCTCCGTCCAGGAGTTGCAAGTAGTTTCTGGTGTTTGTAGCCTACTGGAGGCCGTGGACAGCGCTGACCGTAGGGGTGGGCTGTGATGCGGTAGGTACGTGGCCGGGTGTACCGAATACCCGTTAGGTATCTCGGGAACCCTGTTCACATCGTTCGGTGCCGTATGGGAAACCTCGGCCGGACTCCCTGCGGATGGAACCTGAATAGGCGATAAACCTGGACTGGAGGCTTAGGTGATTAGGTAGGTCGTGGCCGACACCCACGTTGGGCTTCCGCTTGAAGGTTGCCGAGTACATGTCGTGTAAACGACGATAAGTGGTGAGAGCGTGTATGAAGAAGTACACCCCTGCAGGGTTAACATGATCTATTCGAATAGCCGCGTCCGCGGTAAAGGACTACTTGGTTGCCTATACAGTTCATAGACAAGTAAATGGAAACTATTAAAAGCCTCAAGATAAGTGTGAGTGCCGAGGATGGCTCTTCCGTAGGAAGACGGAGGTGGATCCTCGGTAGTGTATTGAAGTGGTGAATAGTGGACTCGTGTGCGCAAAACTATTTCAAATGGAGTATCGTAGGATAGTCTAGCCAAGAGTCAAAGCTGGCTTGCTGCAATAACTCCACCAACCCTTCTTGATACTATGCATGTATGTAGGATCTGATGTAAGTCTTGCTGAGTACCTTTGTACTCATGTTGCTATAATCTACATTTTTACAGAAGACGCTGCAACCCCTTCTGATGGGTTCTATGTAGACGTTGACATCAACGAGTAGGCTAAAGACCCAGGTGGTGACCCTGAGCTTGTGATGGACCATGTAGTATAGTTAGGCTTCCAAGCCTCTTTTATTTTACTAATTGTCTGTACCCAGACAAAGTACTTCCGCTGTTGGCTTGTATGACTGTATGACTTGTATGTTGGGTCATGAGACCCGTACCTGTGTGTATGATATGTATGGCTCCCTGAGCCTTAAATAAAGTACTTGTGTCGTAGAGTCATGTTGTGATGCTTCGTTGTATTTGCACATATCGAGCATATTGTGTGTATGATTGAAATGCTTGGTATGTGTGGGATCTGACTATCTAGTTGTTTATCTTTAGTAGCCTCTCTTACCAGGAAATGTCTCCTAGTGTTACCGCTGAGCCATGGTAGCTTGCTACTGCTCTGGAACACTTAGGCTGGCCGGCATGTGTCCTTCTTCGTTCCTGTGTCTGTCCCTTCGGGGAAATGTCACGCTTTGAGTACCGGAGTCCTGTTAGCCCGCTACAGCCCGGTTTACCGGAGTCCTGCTAGCCCAGTGCTACAGCCCGGACCCACTTGCTGATGACCGACACGTTCGAAGCTGGGTCATGGATGCCTGTCCCTGTAAGTCTGTGCCACTTTGGGTTTACGACTAGTCATGTCAGCCCGGGCTCTTTATCATATGGATGCTAGCGACACTATCATATACGTGAGCCAAAAGGCGCAAACGGTCCCGGGTAAAGGTAAGGCGACACCCGTGGGAATACCGTGCGTGAGGCCGCAAAGTGATATGAAGTGTTACCGGCTAGATCGATGTGACATCGAGTCGGGGTCCTGACAGTTCAGTTCTACTACCACATTATGTTGCTAGGATGGTCTCAGAACTTTGATATGATGATGTTGAGTGTGTACGAAATCCTTTGTCAAATGTCTCAAATCCTTCTTGAGCATTTACAGCTGTTATGCTGCCGAAATTTTGCTAGAAATTCTAATGCCTTTGCATTATGATTGTGCTTTCAGATGGCCACTCGCGACCTCAATCAAGTGGTTCGCCTGACTCGATGCCTAGATGTACCCGGCCATACTGCCAAGTTGGTCAGGGTAATGACTGAGGCTGGATACCGCTGGTATCCTGAGTACACGGTCGAAGAGCAATTCCGAGACTTCAATCAAAGCCAGTATCTCTGCACTGTCAGGATATTTCCATCTTATCCTGGATCCACCGAGCCCCTTCACTGCTCCTATGGACTCGGGGTTACTATTGAGATGGCTGTGCAGGACGCCGCCTACTCTATGATGACCATTATGCGAGTCAGATCTGGTCTATTTCGGGACTCTTATTTCCGGTATATGCCAGGATCACTTCCGGGAGCACAAGGGTATCTCCAGGCTGTCTATGCTGACCCCACCCAGGAGGATTCACGGACTCGCACCACTGCTGAGATGCTCGAGGATAAGGACCGTGAAAATCGGGCCTTAAGGTTAGAGCTCTTCAATACCCGTGCTGACCACTGGGCCACTTTGACCCGGTTTGCGCCGGCGGTGCAAGCTGGATATTCAGATATGCGCGATCTCTATCCTGTGAGATCTGCTCTGCCAGACGTGATGGGTTGGCGTGATGTAGGAGGCATCACCCCACCTCGCAGTCCCCGCAGGCCACCGTCTGTTGGTCCAAGGCCTCATCCTAGCCCCTATGGTCCACAAGCTCCGCGAGATCGTCTGTTTCCGGATGATCATGTTGAGCTTCCAGGCTATGGAGGTGACTTCTACGAGGACTACTACGGATAGGTCTGAGTTAGTGGTAGTATCCCTAGTTCGCACTAGCTGTGTCGTCTATCGTCCCGCGTGACTCGTGGGATATGACCTAGTTTGTACTCTTTCCGGAGGTGTAGAAAAATAATGTATAGGAGTTTGGAATGCCTCCGATGAGATGTAATCCTCTTTTCACTGTAATAGTACTTTGTTTGGTCTTGTACTAAACCCTGTATGGTGTGTATGACGATGGAATAAAGAAGCAGCTTCTGTATTTACCATGTCATACGGATGATCATCTTGCATTTCGAGTTATCCCTTACATTTTGTTTCCTATGTCAGAATTTTATCATCCTGACTAAATCATTGCCTTGTTTACTTAGGATGGTCAACACGCGCACTAACCCTGCTCCTCAAGAGCAGGCCGAAGGCAGTGAAGTCAGGGATGCAAATCTGCCTCATCCTCCTTCCCTAGCCGAGGTTATGATGGAAGCTGAGAGAAACAAGCGGGAGACCAACCGTTTGTTGGAGCGTATTGAACAGAACACAGCACACCATCAAGGGACTAACGTGGTGTCACTCAGTGATTTTATCAAATTACATCCACCCACGTTCCACCACTCCGTCGAGCCTCTCGACGCTGATGACTGGCTTCGCACTATCGCTCACAAACTGCGTTCCGTGCTGGTAGCGGAGGCTGACAAGGTCACCTTTGCTGCATATCATCTTGAAGGCCCCGCCAGTCTATGGTGGGAGAATTATGGAGCTATGCACCCAGCGGGCCATGTCACTACTTGGGCTGAGTTCAGTGAGGCTTTCCGTGAACATCACATTCCGGAGGGTCTCATGGACCGTAAACGTGAGGAATTCTGCAATTTCACCCAAGGCCGACTTTCTGTGGATGTTTACAGCAGGGAGTTTGGTATCCTCGCACGATATGCAACTGAGGAAGTGTCTACTGATGCGAAGAAGCAAGCAAGGTTCCGTAAGGGCCTTAGTCCTGAGCTTCGCCGTGACCTCCGACTGCATGAGTGCACAACTTTTCAGAAACTTGTCAACAAAGCCATCAGTGCTGAAACTGGTCAGACTGACTATGACGCAACACGCAAGCATGGCCGTGACATGGGTTCCTCATCCGGTGCTGGTCCTCAGAAGCGCCGCGTGTGGGTACCCAACACCGCCCTGCCACCCAGGTTCACACCGAGGCCATCTTTCTAGGCGCCTCGCCCTGTTCAACAGTCTGCACCGGCCAAGCCCTATGGGGGTCCAACCAACAATGCTCCTCCACGTACCAGTTCCGTGACTTGTTTCAAGTGTGGGGAATCTGGCCATTATATGCGTGAGTGTCCCCAGACCAACCCCAATCAATCTGCTAAAGCTGTTGGCCATGGCAAGCCGACAGGAAAAGTTTTCCACGCCAAGTCGGTCACCGCTTCACGTGGCCATGTCAACTGTATCTCTGCCGAAGAAGCTCAAGAGGATCCCAACGTCGTTCTCGGTACGCTTCTTGTTAATTGCCACCCGGCATCTGTTCTTTTCGATACAGGAGCCTCTCATTCTTTTATATCCGAAAATTATGCTCGTTTGCATAACGTCGCATTCGGTGATATGCCAACCTCTATGGTAATTCAAACTCCGGGATCCAAATGGCAAACTTCTAGAGTAAGCCATGGAAATGAAATCCAAGTCGACAGACTTGTTTTCCTTGCATCGTTGATAGCCCTTAAATCTTCAGATATTAATATCATTCTGGGTATGGACTGGATGTCGGCTCATCATGCCCAAATTGATTGCTTCTCTAGGACTGTTCAACTCACCCATTCTTCGGGGAAGATAGTAAATGTCTTGACCCGATTAGCCAAGCGACAGTTATATTCTCTTAACGCCAGCCCTTTGCCAGACCTTGAGGACATTCCGGTAGTCCGTGACTTCCCAGATGTCTTTCCAGAAGAATTGCCAGGTGTTCCACCTGACAGGGATGTTGAGTTCGTAATAGACCTCATTCCAGGAACCGTTCCGATTGCTAGAAGACCCTATAAGATGGCACCCCTAGAACTAGCCGAGCTTAAGAAACAACTCGATGAGTCCTTGAAAAAGGGTTTCATCCGCCCTAGTTCATCTCCGTGGGCTTGCCCCGTCCTATTCGTCAAGAAGAAGGATGGTACGGACCGGATGGTTGTAGATTATTGACCTGTCAATTTGGTCACAATCAAGAACAAATATCCGCTTCCCAGGATCAACGACCTGTATGATCAACTCGCTGGATCCTCAATCTTCTCCAAGATGGATTTGAGGTTGGGCTACCATCAAATCAAAATCAGAAACGGGGACATTCCTAAAACGGCCTTTGTTACTCGTTATGGCCAATACGAGTACACCGTCATGTCTTTCGGTTTAACCAACGCTCCAGCCACCTTTTCTCGATTAATGAACTCAATCTTCATGGAGTATTTGGATAAATTCGTCGTGGTTTACCTCGATGATATACTCATCTACTCCAAGAACGAGGAAGAACATGCCGAACATCTAAGGCTAGTGTTGAAGAAACTTCGAGAGCATCGCCTTTATGCCAAATTTTCTAAATGTGAATTCTGGTTGTCAGAAGTGACCTATCTGGGTCATGTAATATCTAGTAAAGGTATTGCTGTTAACCCTGAGCGAGTTCAAGCCGTCCTTAATTGGACTCCACCTGAATCGGTCAAGCAAGTTCGGAGTTTTCTAGGATTAGCGAGCTATTTGTCGTCGCTTTGTCAAGAACTTCTCCAAGGTTGCTAAACCTCTAACCGAACTCCTCAAGAAAGATAAGAAGTTCGAGTGGACTCCACAATGTGAGCACAGCTTTCAGGAACTGAAAAGACGCCTGACCTCTGCTCCCGTACTGGTACCGCCAGACTTCTCCAAGGACTTTGTTATCTACTGCGACGCCTCGCGACAAGGACTAGGTTGCATTCTCATGCAAGATCGACACGTAATTGCCTACGCTTCACGGCAATTGCACCCACATGAGGAGAATTATCCTACTCATGATCTAGAGCTTGCAGCCGTAGTCTATGCACTTAAGACCTGGCGACATTACCTCCTCGGTAATCGTTGCGAAATATTCACTGATCACCAAAGTCTGAAGTACATCTTCACCCAACCGGATCTGAATCTCAGGCAAAGACGTTGGGTTGAGTTGATCACAGACTTCGACTTAGGAATAACCTACACCCCAGGGAAAGCCAACGTCATGGCTGATGCGCTAAGTCGTAAATCTTATTGTAACAACCTGATGTTACAACAAAGTCAACCGCTTCTCCATGAGGAATTTCGGAAGCTTAACCTTCACATTGTACCTCAAGGTTTTCTTTCCACCTTGGTAGCAAAACCTACTCTTACGGATCAAATCATCACTGCCCAAAAGCGAGATAAGGGAATATCTAAAATCAAAGAGAACATTGCTAGCGGAGGTGCTAGTTGTTTCTCCACAAATGATCATGGTGTTGTGTACTTTGAGAACCGTCTAGTGGTTCCCAAGAACCAGCATCTACGGCAGTTGATCCTTAAGGAGGCTCATGAATCCCCTCTCACCATTCATCCCGGTAGTACTAAGATGTATCAGGACCTACGCCAGAGGTTCTGGTGGACTAGGATGAAGAGAGAAATTGCTCAGTATATTGCTAATTGCGACGTCTGTCGTCGTGTAAAAGCAGAGCATCAACGGCCTGCTGGCACCCTTCAACCCTTAGCTATTCCTGAATGGAAATGGGATAAAATTGGTATGGATTTCATTACCGGTTTTCCCAGGACCAAGAGAGGGAATAATGCTATTTTCGTCGTGGTCGATCGTCTTTCCAAAGTAGCCCATTTCTTACCTGTTCGTGAGAATATAACCGCTAGCCAGCTGGCATACTTATACATCTCCCGAATAGTGTCCCTCCATGGTGTTCCTTTGGAAATTAACTCGGATCGAGGAAGTCTTTTCACCTCTCGATTTTGGGAAAGTTTCCAAAATGCTATGGAAACACGTCTCTCCTTTAGCACCGCTTTCCACCCTCAGTCGAGTGGTCAAGTGGAACGCGTTAACCAGATTCTAGAAGACATGCTTCCAGCCTCTGTTATCTCATTCGGAATGGACTGGGAGAAGTGCCTTCCATTTGCCGAATTCGCTTACAACAACAGCTATCAATCTAGCTTGGGTAAAGCCCCTTTTGAAGTTCTCTATGGACGACGGTGTCGAACACCCCTTAACTGGTCAGAGACCGGGGAAAGACAATTCTTTGGCCCGGATATGATTCAGGAAGCAGAAGAACAAGTTCGTATCGTTCGTGAAAAGTTGAAAACAGCCCAATCTCGTCAAAAGAGTCAATATGACCGAAAACATAAGGCTATGACTTTCGAGGTTGACGAGAAGGCTTATCTTCGGGTCACCCCTCTGAAGGGAACCCATCGTTTCGGTATCAAAGGCAAATTGGCTCCTCGTTACATTGGACCTTTTCGTATTCTCGCCAAACGAGGAGAAGTTGCCTACCAGTTGGAACTACCTCCGCATCTCTCCAGAGTCCACGATGTCTTCCACGTTTCTCAACTCAGGCGTTGCTTCTCGGATCCTATCCGTGAAGTGGACCACGAAACACTTGATCTCCAAGATAATCTTACATATCGACAGTACCCCATTCGTATCCTCGATCAGGCCGAACGTACCACCCGACGTCATAATATCAAGTTTCTCAAAGTTCAATGGTCGCACCATTCTGAGGATGAAGCAACTTGGGAAAGGGAGGATCGTCTTCGACTTGAATATCCCGCCTTCTTCCCGGAGGAACCCAAATCTCGGGACGAGATTCTTTTGAGTGGGGGTGAGTTGTCACACCCTAGCTAGTCATGCATCAGAGTGTGTGCATCATGTTTAAAATTCCATTTAATTTGAAATGGGGATTTGTGAAACCCTCAGAATCATTTCTGAAAAATGACCCAAATAAAAATTTCTCCTAAAGGGTCCAAGAAAATGCTCATGTTGCTCTCTAAAAATATTGGACAGAGATAAAAATCAAACCAATATTTTTAAGAGCTCATAGGTATTTATTTTGGGCATTTGGAATTAATGCATAAATATTTGCATTGGAAATATATTAGTTATATATATTAATATATGTCCAAATATTATGCCAATTATAAAGGAGCTCTGGAATAATATATCTAGCTCCTGCAAAAATTGGCATAAGGTAAATAAATGATTTAATATTTTATTAAATCAAAACAAATGTCAGAAATTACAAAAACAGAAATAAATAAAAGGGAGAACCTTACCTGGGCTTCTCCCTGTGCAGCCCAGCCAGCTGGCCGGCCCAGCCAGCAGGCGGCCCAGCCCACCTCCTCCTCTGTCGTCTTCGTCCTCGACAGAGGGAGGGGAGTGTGGCCGGCGCGCGCGCGCGCCACCGCGCCACGCCACCTGCTCGCCTGCCTGCCTGCCCTCCCCTCCTCCTCTTGATGCCCCGGACGACGCCACGCCCTCCCCCCTGCTCTCTCTCACTCTCCCTCGGTTCTTCCCCTCCTCTCCCTCGCTCCCTCTCTCACGGCCGAACACCACCATCGCTGCCGTTCGCCATAGCAGCCGTCACCGGCCACCCCTCGCCCCTCCGCTGAGCTCAGGAGCTCCGCCTCGACCCCCTCTTCCTCCCCACCGATCCACGGGTCTCCGGAAGCCCTGCATCGCCGCCCACGTCGCCGTTCCCCTCCTCGGCCACCGGAGATCGTCGCCGTCGAATTGAGAGCTACCGGACGTCCCCGAGCCCGCTAACCATCCCTGCAGCTCCGCGGTGAGCCACTGACCCGATTCCCCCTTGCCCCGTCGTCTCTAGCATCCTGTAGCTGCCGCCCCCTTGAGCTCCGAAGCTCGCCGCCGCCGTGCCTCGTCGCCGCCGTGGCTGGAGCCGTTGTAGCTCGAAGCCGAGCACACCATCGTGCTCCACACCTCACCAGGAGCACGTAGCACGCGCCAACGCCCCCCCTAGCGCCCTGCATCGCCTAACCCGCCGTTGGCCGAACTCCGGCCGCCGCTCACGAGCTCGCCGTCGTCGGTACCGGCCACCACAGGCACGGCCACCACCACCGTTCGACGCGCGGGAGCAAGGGCTCTCCAACGAGCCCAAGCACGGCCTCGCCCGTGCTTTGTAGCGCGTTTCCGCATCGCGCCGCCGTCTCGGGCCTCGCCGGCGTCATGTCGCCGGTGGGTTTGACCCACCTTGACCACGGCAGGACCCCCCCTGTGTCCCTAACAGGTGGGCCCAGCCCTGTAGCTAACTAGGATTAGCACTAACCGAGTTAGTTAAACTAACTACCCCCCCTGACACTGACCAGTGGGCCCCAGCGCCACTAATTCCTAATTAGGATTATTTTAACCCTGTTAAACCCCCCTGTCACTGACGTGTGGCCCCCACACGTCAGGTTTGACCCCAGCCAGCCGCAGTTGACCACTGACGTCATGCTGACGTCATGCTGGCGCAATATTTATATTTCTGGATTTAAATTAAATCAGGAAATTCCAGAATATTATTTAAACTTCAAAAATTCATAACTTTTATTCTGTAACTCCAAATTGGACAATTTATATATGAAAAATGATCAGAAAAATCCAATCTATCCATCTGTACTATTTTCATGCATGATCAAACAAGTTAAATTGATGTTTTAAGCAGAATAAGGAAAAGCACTTTAAAAGGCCATGTTTGAGTTTGAAATTTGAATCTTTGATTCAAATTTGTTCAAACCCTTCTGGTTTTAGTTGCATTAGCCCAACACACTCATATTGCCATGTTTCATGCATGCATCCTATTGTTGCACATTGTTTGGTGATGGTTGTGTATCGGTGTCCTTTGCGACAGGTTCTGCCTCCGAGGAGTACCGTGATTACCCTAATGAAGAACCGTATCAGTGCATCGAACCATCAGGCAAGCAACCAACCATTTGATCATATCGATACAATCCCATGTTCTCGCTCCTGCTCTCTTTTACTGCATTAAGACAACGCGTTTCAAACTGTTGTGTGCTACGGTAGTTGAACCCATTTCCTCTGCATGACCTGTCATTGCCACAGTAACTAGATGAAACCCACTAGCATGTGTAGGAGTTGAGTGAGCCATATGTATGTGTTGTTCCTACCTTGCTATGCCTGCTATGCTTAGAGTCGTGTCAGGTCTGGTTCATCTGGGTGATGGGCTAGAGTGAAATGATTATGTCGGTAATGAGAGTGGTGTGGTGAACACGATTTGGTAAAGGTATCGATGAGAGGCCATGTAGGAGTACATGGTGGGTTGTTTCATTGAAGCCGACCTTAAGCACTGAGATCTATATGTGTGATTTAAGATACAGCTACTACCATGCATTGGGCCCTGAAATATGACCCCGCTCGACTTCTTATTCACCCTAGCTCTCTGTCCAGGAGTTGCAAGTAGTTTCTGGTGTTTGTAGCCTACTGGAGGCCGTGGACAGCGCTGACCGTAGGGGTGGGCTGTGATGCGGTAGGTACGTGGCCGGGTGTACCGAATACCCGTTAGGTATCTCGGGAACCCTGTTCACATCGTTCGGGGCCGTATGGGAAACCTCGGCCGGACTCCCTGCGGATGGAACCTGGATAGGCGATAAACCTGGACTAGAGGCTTAGGTGTTTAGGTAGGTCGTGGTCTACACCCACGTCGGCTTTCGCTTGAAGTCTGCCGAGCACATGTCGTGTGCAGACGCTAAGTGGTGGAAACATGTATGAAGAAGTACACCCCTGCAGGGTTATCATAATCTATTCGAATAGCCGCGTCCGCGGTAAAGGACTACTTGGTTGCCTATACAGTTCATAGACAAGTAAATGGAAACTACTAAAAGCCTCAAGATAAGTGTGAGTGCCGAGGATGGCTCTTCCGTAGGAAGACGGAGGCGGATCCTCGGTAGTGTATTGAAGTGGTGAGTAGTGGACTCGTGTGCGCAAAACCATTTCAAGTTGAAGTATCGTAGGATAGTCTAGCCAAGAGTCAAAGCTGGCTTGCTGCAATAACTCCACCAACCCTTCTTGATAATATGCATGTATGTAGGATCTGATGTAAGTCTTGCTGAGTACCCTTGTACTCATGTTGCTATAATTTACATTTTTTTACAGAAGACGCTGCAACCCCTTCTGATGGGTTCTATGTAGACGTTGACATCAACGAGTAGGCTAAAGGCCCAGGTGGTGATCCTGAGCTTGTGAAGGACCATGTAGTATAGCTAGGCTTTCCAAGCCTCTTTTATTTTACTAGTTGTCTGTACTCAGACAAGTTACTTCCGCTGCTGGTTTGTATGACTGTATGACTTGAATGTTGGGTCGTGAGACCCGTACCTTCGTGTATGTTATGTATGGCTCCCTGAGCCTTAAATAAAGTACTTGTGTCGTAGAGTCATGTTGTGATGCTTCGTTGTATTTGCACATATCGAGCATATTGTGTGTATGATTGAAATGCTTGGTATGTGTGGGATCTGACTATCTAGTTGTTTATCTTCAGTAGCCTCTCTTACCGGGAAATGTCTCCTAGTATTACCGCTGAGCCATGGTAGCTTGCTACTGCTCTGGAACACTTAGGCTGGCCGGCATGTGTCCTTCTTCGTTCCTGTGTCTGTCCCTTCGGGGAAATGTCACGCTTTGAGTTCCGGAGTCCTGTTAGCCCGCTACAGCCCGGTTTACCGGAGTCCTGCTAGCCCAGTGCTACAGCCCGGACCCACTTGCTGATGACCGACACGTTCGAAGCTGGGTCATGGATGCCTGTCCCTGTAAGTCTGTGCCACTTTGGGTTTACGACTAGTCATGTCAGCCCGGGCTCCTTATCATATGGATGCTAGCGACACTATCATATACGTGAGCCAAAAGGCGCAAACGGTCCCGGGCAAAGGTAAGGCGACACCCGTGGGGATACCGTGCGTGAGGCCGCAAAGTGATATGAGGTGTTACCGGCTAGATCGATGTGACATCGAGTCAGGGTCCTGACAGTAGATCTCTGAGGGAGTCCTGGATTAGGGGGGTATCCGGATAGCCGGACTATATACTTTGTCCGGACTATTGGAGCATGAAGATACAAGACTCAAGACTTCGTCCTGTGTCCGGATGGGACTCTCCTTTGCGTGGACACAAGCTTGGCGATTCGGATATTATATTTCCTTCTTTGTAACCGACTCCATGTAAACCCTAGCCCCCTTCGGTGTCTGTATAAACCGGAGGGTTTAGTCCTTAGAGGGACGATCACAATCATAATCATCATAGGCTAGCTTCTAGGGTTTAGCCTCCAATAGCCCTTAGGGCTTCCACAACAGCAGCACCATCTGCAGTCCGCACATATCACATCAGTATTATACCCATTTCCATTTTCCTATAAATAATAAGGAAAGCAGAGCACATACCTTGTGACTCGTTAAGCTGCTCGTTCACAAGCATGATGTCGACATCAATAACTCCAATCTGCCTCCTCAGTTCAGAAACCTCAATGGACTGGTCAGCTGCCGGATCCTTAGACACCTGCACATAAGCACAGCGCGATCATTACTTCAAAATATGATCCTCACTTTGCCGCTTAGGGCTGGCAACCAGAGTCTCAGGGGCTACTATCCATATGGAGCACACCTAGCGCGTGCGTCACAGCCAAAAATTATGTATTATTCATACCTCAAAGCCTATGAGCAGTCTCGTAAATGCTTCATTCAAACTGCTTGTGGCGGATGAAATCTTCTTGAGCACCGTGCTCATTAATGAGCGGTGCTCCTCCGAGAGAGCAGCTCATTCCAGAAGGCTTGCCGGTATGTCCGGCCGGACACCGAACTGTGCCGGACCCTGTGGGAGCCGAACGCTCCGGGCTCAGGGCGGCTGAAGGATTAGCTTCTGGCTTCGGCAGATCCGGACTCCTCTGTGATGACACCTCGGGGTCGCCCGCCTCATGAGGCGGAGTGGTTGGTGGGGTCTCACTCTCCATCATCTCCGGAGGGAGATCCCCCAAAGACGAACTCTGTCGAGGAGAGCTGCTAGCCGGACTGCAAAGAATGGATCCTGGTTATTGTTCTCGGAGAAAAGCGGTACCTTCGAATTTACGATTAACTTACAGCTCGGTTGAGGGCTGGCCCGTTGGCGGGCATGACGCGGTGAGGACGCCCTTTGGGGCAGGCCCCCCTGGTGACGCTTTCTTCCCCTGTTTGGGCACCTCCATCTCCAAGTCTTCGGAGGTGGCCCTCTTCTTCCCGCACGGGGAGGAGGCCTTAGACTCCCCTCCCCGACTATCCTCCTTTGGGGAGGTAGCAATTCCCCCGGTTTGGATGCGCAGTGTGTGAAGTTAGGCTTCTCTGTTCTTCCCTTCGTCTTTCCCCGAGGGCATTTTGCTAAGCACCCAGCCAAGCATCTTGGCTATGGTAGGACTAGGCGAGCCTTCGGGAAGTGTCGCCGGACACCTGATTCTCTCCGCCTTGCTGAGCCATTCCTGGCCACAGAGGATTTTCAGAATAATGATTATGATAAATATAAATGAAGTGTTCGGTTTCAGGGTTACTTACTTGGGTATCTGGGTGATTGCATCTTAGGCCCGCATCCTCGGTGGTGTCCGGACACTTTACTTGTGGTCCGAAGAATAATTTACACATCCCTTCGAGCATCAGGCCGAAGAAGTGCAAAATAGTCCATGGACCCTCTGGATTGAATTCCCACATCCGGAGAGGCCGGCGTTTGCACGGCAACATCTGTCGGATCAGCATTACCTGAATTACACTGACAAGGTTAATGTCCCTCTCAAGAAGCTCCCGGATATGGCTCTGCAGTGTTGGTACATCACTAGCAGACTCCCAATCCCGTCCTACATTGGTCCATGACGCCAGTTGTGACGGAGGGCCCGAACGGAAGTCGGGGGCAGCCACCCACTTTGTGCCTCTGGGAGCCGTGACGTAAAACCGCCTCCGCTGCCATAAATCGGATACCTCTGGGAAAGAACCCTCCGGCCATGGGGCATCGGCGTTCTTGCTTATTACGTCACCTCCGCACTCCGCATGTCGCCCCTCAATCATCTTCGGCTTCACATTGAAGGTCTTGAGCCATAAGCCGAAGTGTGGGGTGACATGGAGAAAAGCCTCGCACACAATGATGAACGACGATATGTGGAGGATAGCGTCCGGAGCTAGATCATGAAAATCTAACCCGTAATAGAACATGAGCCCCCTCACAAAGGGATCAAGGGTGAGGCCCAAGCCGCGGAGGAAATGAGAAACAAATATGACGCCCTCATTAGGCTCGGGAGTAGGGATGACCTGCCCTGGAGCAGGAAGCCTGTGCTGGATGTCGACAATCAGATATCCGACCTCCCTAAACCTCGCAATGTCCTCCTCTTTGACCGAGGAGGACACCTACCAGCCTTGAGGGTTGGATCGAGACATATTGGAATATCTAGGGTGTTTGAGTTTGGGTCTCGGGTGTTAGAACCCGAGATGCGAAAAGGCGCAAGGGTGGTGGAAAAGAGGTATACGCCTCGGTCCCTTTATAAAGGGGGTGAATATCAAGAGTCCTCAGTGTGACCGCTTGAGACTTATCTAAAAAACATGGAGTCATACCAATCGTCATTGTGGGGTTGCGCACACCCGTATTGATGGAAGATCCCGCAATAAGGGGAACACGATCTTTTCTTTGGCAGGGCGTGCCAATAAAACTGCCTCGCAACGCGTATCGAAGTGGGCTAAGAAAAACCAGTTCGTGTTGGGTCGGGCCACGATGCAGGGGCACGACATACAAAAATTGCTAGCAGATCAAATTTATGCTATGCTCTCTACGGTGGTATGTGGAGATCATCTTGTAGATCCGGACACTGTTCGTTGCAACAGGTACTTTGGAGTATTCGGAGATGGAACCCGCCTCGCAATGCCGAAGACAAAACTACGCGCCGGACTCATCCTCATTGAAGCCTGGTTCAAGGGCTACTGAGGGAGTCCTGGATTAGGGGGTATCCAGACAGCCAGACTATATACTTTGTCCGGACTATTGGAGCATGAAGATACAAGACTCAAGACTCCATCCCGTGTCCGGATGGGACTCTCCTTTGCATGGAAGACAAGCTTGGCGATTCGGATATTATATTTCCTTCTTTGTAACCGACTCCGTGTAAACCCTAGCCCCCTCCGGTGTCTATATAAACCGGAGGGTTTAGTCCTTAGAGGGACGATCACAATCATAATCATCATAGGCTAGCTTCTAGGGTTTAGCCTTTACAATATCGTGGTAGATCAACTCTTGTACTACTCATATCATCAATATCAATCAAGCAGGAAGTAGGGTTTTACCTCCGTTGAGAGGGCCCGAACCTGGGTAAACATTGTGTCCCTTGCCTCCTGTTACCATTAGCCTAAGATGCACAGATCGGGACCCCCTACCCGAGATCTGTCGGTTTTGACACGAACAATCTCCTTCTCTGTAACCGACTCTGTGTAACACTAGCCCCCTCCGGTGTCTATATAAACCGAAGGGTTTAGTCCGTAGAACAACAACAATCAGAATCATAGGCTAGCTTCTAGGGTTTAGCCTCTACGATCTCGTTTTAGATCAACTCTTGTAATACTCACATCATCAAGATCAATCCAGCAGGAAGTAGGGTAATACCTACATCAAGAGGGCCCGAACCTGGGTAAAATATCGTGTCCCCTGCCTCCTGTTACCATTAGCCTTAGATGCACAGTTCGGGACCCCCTACCCGAGATCCACCGGTTTTGACACCGACATTGGTGCTTTCATTGAGAGTTCCACTGTGCCATCCTGTTAAGGCTTGATGGATCACCTCGTTGTCAAGGACAGCATCACCTCCGGAGGATCCCTGGCTGTAGGCCAAACTCTCCGGCTGGGCGGTTTCGTCATGGTCTCCCGTTCGGCCGTCGCACCGACGATGACTTCTCAGGTCATAAAGAACAACCTCCACGTCAGCCCGGAATTCACCAAGCAAATGGATCCAATGGAGCTCTCCTCCCTAAACCAGCTCTTGGATCGCATCGCCGCCCTGGTAGTTGCTACGGACTATGATCGGATTGGGCTTAAACCCGACCTAAGGGAGATTAACTCTCCGCCGGTCACCCATCAGATAGCGGTGGTGGAGGAACAAAACAACAATTCGCCCTCTATTTTGAGGACGAACTATGTTTGGATTCCCGAGCTCTCTAAGCCGGATACCCTTCTACGAGAGGACATGGCCCAAGCTCCGAACTTAGAATCAGGTAACGGGCCACAAATATTGGGCAACATCCAGGAGCCCGAGCCGCCGAGCTCAGGAGCTCCTTCGCCCCTGGGTCCCAGATTGGGTCAGGATGTGGACGTAAGTCTACCCACCCAACCAGACACAAGTGATCTTTCCCACATCAGACAAGAGCCCCACGAGATAGTACACCACTTCTGGGCTAGATTCCTCCTTGTAATGAGAAAGGTTAAGAACTGTCACGAGGAAGACGCAATCACATTCTTTTGCAAAAATTGCACGGACAAGGGAATTCACAATGCCATAAGTCGCCGTGACATAGCTCACTTTGCTGACTTGGTGGCCATAGTACAGAAGTACCGTGCGATGGAAAGCGCTTGGAAAACCCAAACAAAATTCTGGGATCCTCCAGCCCTAACTAAACCCCTCATCCGAACTAAAAGGGTGCGCTCTCGCAAGTCACCCAACCCAATTACAAATAAGCCAAAGCCCTCTACAGGGCATGGAACCGTACTGGAGGGATGGCTCAATAGGCCATGCAAAATTCACAGCACACCGGACACCACACCAACACACAGCCTTAGAGCATGTTGGATACTCCGGTAGGTGGCCAAGAGCGGCGAGGACCTTCTCATCAACAATACCGAAGAGCACCATCCCGCAGAAAATAACAATACGGTACTGGCCGTCTTCGAGACTTTTGCCTCAAACAACAGGCGCAAGCGAGCGCTCCGCAGCCTCACCGAAGTCTGCCACATCGCAGCAATAAACCCGTGGAATGATACGGCCATAACCTTCAACGCCAGTGATGAACCTCAATTCCGAACAGTCCGAGCACTAGCCGCTTTGGTCCTTAGTCCAATCGTGGATGGATTCCGACTTACTAAAGTGCTCATGGATGGCGGCAGCGAATTAAATCTCATCTATGAGGAAACTCTTAACAAAATGGAAATAGGTAAGACCCGCATTGAGCAAAGCAGCACGACCTTCAGAGGAATCATCCCTAGTCGGGAGGCACGATGTGCAGGGAAAATCACACTAGATGTGGTATTCGGCACCCCGGAGAATTATAGTCCCGAAGAAATCACATTCCAAGTGGCCCTGTTTAGGAGTGGATACCACGCCCTCTTGGGGCGAGACGCATTCACAAGCTTCCAAGCTATACCCCATTATGGGTACATGAAGCTCAAGATGCCGGGGCCCAATGGAATCATCACTCTAGCCAGTGATCCGGACATAGCACTCCGCGCCGAAAATAAAAATGCCGCACTAGCCCTGGAGGCATTATCCGAAGCGCTTGCGGCCGAAGAGTTAACTACGCTGTGCTCCGCAATAGACATGGACGGCGTGATACTCGACAAACAACCCAAGTCCACCTCTTTTAAACCAGCAGACGAAATAGTCAAATTCCAGGTCCACCCAACGGACCCTACAAAAATAGCATCAATTGGGGCACAGCTGAACCCCACAATAGACGCTGCACTACAAGAGGTCTTGCGCGAGAATTGGGACATTTTCTCCTGGCATCCTTCAGACATGCCAGGTATCCCACGCAGGCTGGCCGAACATAGTCTAAACATACTAAAGGGATACAAGCCGGTTATGTCGTATGTTGGGTTCCGGCAGACCCTTAAGGTTCAAACTCTGGGGTGCGCACGGAGATCTTCCCCCTAGCGATCCACGTCCGATCACCTCATGAGAATCTAAGCTAAAACGATGAACAACACAAGGGACACAAGATTTATACTGGTTCGGGCCACCACTGTGGTGTAATAACCTACTCCAGTGTGTGGTGTGGTGGATTGCCTCGGGGGCTGATGATGAACAGTACAAAGGATGAACAACCTCGCGAGAGGTGTTCTTGAGTTAGTGTGATGAACTACTCGGGTGAGTTCGATCGCCTCTCGGTCTAATAAGCACTTTATCAGATGCCTCTACTCTGTGGTGGCTAGTCCTATTTGTAGAGGCCCTAGGCCTCTTCCCACATATTGAGCGGGAAGGGCGCCAACAACGGCCATTTCAAAGGGGAACATCTAGTACAAGTTATCCTGACTAAAGTTGGTCCTCGGCTGCCAAAGGAACTGGTGATGACGCCGTCCTGGGCTCCACGGTGACCTCCATCCTGCAGCGCTGCCGGTCTTGGTCTCGTTGCACTGAAATGGCAACCTTTGCCTGATGCCTCGGTACTCCACACCTGTGCTTGCCCCCTTTTCACCAAAGAGGAAACAAGGACACTGTGCAGGCCGGCGCCCGCCTGGCACCCGCCTGGTCTTGATCGTCATGTCTTGCATCACGAGCACCTCGCGAGGTACCCTGCCTTGATCTCTCCGCCTCCTCATGAGCCTGCCTGGTGAGGCCATTCCTGAGGAAGTCATGTGTTGTCCGCCCCGCGAGGCTTGGCCCCTCGCGAGGGTCTTGAGTCTTGCGCTGATGAAGATGGGCCGTACTGGGCCACCACTTGAGCCATGCCGCAGGCCGCAGGCAGGCAAGTATGGGGACCCACGTTCCCAGGACGCCGACAGTAGCCCCCGGGCCCAAGGCTTGCTCGAACTTGGCTTAGCGGAGAAGCGAAGGGGCAAGTGCGGAGCGTCGCGGGCCCCATCAGCCTGCGGCCTTGGGCGCCACGTGGCGGTTGATTGGACGTGGGCGTCTCCGCTTCCCTGCGCTGCCTCGGCAACTGCCCGACTTGACAAGTCCCTACATGTAGAAATGGGTCATGATTACCTTATTATAAGTACGGGCAGGCGAGATCCCCCATAGTCCATCCCTTTCTGCTTCAGTCCTTCCTCGCCCTTCCTCACCCTTGCTCCTCCTTCGCCCATGGTGCCGATCCGCCGGTTTTCTGCGGAAGAGAAGGGGAAGGCCCCCCGAGAGGGTCCCGATCCGCTTCCGCCGAAGAAGCGGCCTGTCCCTGGCCACTGCGACGTGGCTACATGGTAGGAGACTTCGCGGCCCTGGTACGAGCGGCTGCCGCCTGGGTTTCCGATGCCCTTGTATGCCCGAATCGAGGGCCCTGGAGAAGAAGACGTCGAGCGACACTGACGACGGCGCCGGCGACGCCAGTGAGTCACGGTGGTGCGCGTCATCACCCCTGGAGTCCATGCCGAGGGCTCTTCTCGCGAGCTTGTGCTTCACGCTGCTATGCCTCCACGCTCCTGGATTCGCCTTCCTCCATCCTTCCCCTTCGAGATACCGCCGAGTGGGTCTCTGGTGCTCTGGCTACAGCACGCTGACTGCAGCACCCTTGCGACCGGGGCGGAGGTCGCGGTCGTCGCTCCGGGCAAGGTCTACATGACTCGGGGCTGGGGCGAGATCGCCCGGGTCTGCCGGACAGGGGGTGCCCTCGTGATTCATCTTGAATACGATGGCGCCTTCATGACGTTCTTCAAGGTCTTCGACGCGAAAGGATGCCGGCTGGAGTGCTACCCCAAGAAAAGCGGCCGGGGCATCGAGGTGGCGAGGACCAGGCCTGCCAACCGATTCCCCAGCAGCTCCTCAGGCAGCAGCGGAGGAGCCGAAGAATCCAGCACCCGCCCGAGCTTCACGTGACTCCAGAGACGAACGACGATAGCTACGAGCCCCCGAGCTCGCGTCACGCTCGGAGCAGGGCAGCTGCATCTGGCCACCGACGCAGCTGATTTGGATGGGGTTGGCATCGGCGCCTGGCGGCCCACTGTTGATGATGGCGTCTCCTGCGGAGGCGCGTGTAGTTAGCGTTCCTTAGGATTAGCACCTTTTGTTCCCTGCGAGGAATCGAAGTAACACCCCACGGGAGTATGTAAGGCGCCTGCCATTTCTTTTGTGAATATTATATCCTTATTATGAATCGATGTGAAATGCTTGTCCTATCTCGGCTTGGCTCCCCCTTTCTATCCTCACGAGGGCTTGATGCTCTACGCTGACAGGTCCCAGTCCCGAGGCAGGCTTCAGCCATCGCTAGTATGCCAGGTCGCGCTGCCGTGGTCAACGCCAGGAGGTGAGCGGCCCGAGGTCCAGTAAGAGCCCCTGAGTCGCGATGCTCAGGAGGTCCCCTTTAGCGCTCAAGAATCCTCCGCTGGGCGAGAAAGGAAGGCAATGTTGCCGTGGCAGAGCCGCACTAGGCATGGGTTTCGCGTCGCATTGATTTAGCTTCTGCAGGGGTGTGACTTATTTCGTGAACTTGGAGTCATTATTTGGCGAGGTGCCTGGCCCACGAGCCGGCAGCTGGGGTGTCGCTGGGTCGGGTCTTCATGAGCTTCTCCCCTCTTTCCCGCACTTCTCCTTCCTGCTCTACGTCCTCAGGTCCCGTCCCCCGAGCAAGCTCAGCCGCCGCTGGTATGATAGGTTGCGATGCCGTGGGTCAAGGCCAGGGGGTGAGGGCTGGAGAGCCAGTAAGAGCCCATGAGTCACGATGCTCATGCGCCCCCCTTTTAACGCGCGAGCGGATTGTACGGGAGGAGAGAGAGGGAGCTCATGACGCCCCCAAGCTATTCCTTAGGAGGATCCTGTACACCAACACGAGGAAAACAAGGTCTGCCATTACGGTTGCCAGCTAGCCATTGGTTGCTCCGAGGGAGTGATTGAGGGAATGAGGGCCTGGTGAGGTAGCGCTATGCGGGGCTGCCGCGACCAGAGCTCAACCACTCAGATTTGTCGGTGTTGCAGGGACGGACCCATGCGCAAGCGCCATGCCAGAGCGAGCGGCTCCAAAGGTACGTGTCAATCGAGCAGGCGATTATCTCAAGCAGGTTAAGCATGAAGAGGCAAATCAACTTAGATAGATGCAGAGAAAGGCAAACGCCGCTGGGTCAGGCCTAAGCGACTTGGGGATGATGCAGCCCGAGGGCGCCCCCAACAAGGTAAGCTGAAGACAAAAGCAAAATGGATACATGCCGCGGGGATAGACCCACGCGACCTGGGAATGATGCAGCCCTGAGGGCGCTCCCAGCTAAAACGAAACCTGAAAGAAGTCACCTGATATCCTTGCAGAGCGAGTGTCGGAGTAGCTGATGGTGCGAGGTGAAGAAGCCAATCCTCACAAGCCCTCGGGGCTCCGAGCCTCGGGAGGCTCAGGAGGTCCGGGCGGCTCGGCGAGGTCCATCTCCATTTCCTCCAGGAGCGCGCGATGCTTGGCCACCTGAGCTTCCAAAATGCTTCTCATCAGGCGCTGGTGGGCTACAGCCGCGTTCGGCAGGCCGAAGGGCATGCGAACGTAGCTGTGTGGTGGACCCGCGCAACGCCTCACGGGCGAAAGCCAGAAGCACTCCTGAGACGCGACTCGATTGAGCCCTGGGTAGTCGATGCAGACGCGCAGCCCGCCATCCTCACCTGGATGGGGAGCTACGCTGGGCAGGCGGTAGTTACCGTGCATGACTCTCGATTCCTGCAACTCCTGAGCGACCTTGGTGATGAACTCCTGAGGGTTGGGCCCTCCTTGCATCATGCCTTCCTGAGGGAAACGTGACATGAAGAACGCCTCCAAGTGGTGCCCAAGCGCCTCCCTCGTGATCTTGGCAAAGTCGGTGGCTCCCCAGGAGAGAGCCCTCGAGCCTTGCCCGAGGAGGGCGCCGGGCGCGCCTTCCTATGCGACAGAGGCTGGCGCCCCTTGGACGGGCGCATGTCCCGAGGTGGCGCCTTCGGAGGAACCTGCCTCCTGAGGCCCTAAACCAGGTGATGTCTTCTTCTTCTTGGGAGCTGCTTCAGGAAGGTTTTCGATCTTGCTGTCTGGGTCCTCTATTGACGCGGCTTGGAAGGCGCGCTCGAGGGAGCACACTGCATCCTTCTCTTCACAGGGGACCGTGATGACCCCTCCACTTCCGGGCATCTTGAGGACGTTGTAGCCATGGTGAGTCACTGCCATGAACTTGGCCAGGGCTGGATACCCGAGGATGGCATTGTATGGCAGGCGAATGTGGGCGACGTCGAAGTCAATGAGCTTGGTACGGTAGTTCTTGTGCTGTCCAAAGGTGACAGGGAGGCGGACCTGCCCTATCAAGACAGTGGAACCATCAGTGACTCCTGAGAAGGGCTTGGTTGGTTGAAGCTGATCATATGGCACTTGAAGATTGTTGAATGTCTCGACGGACAGGACGTTGAGCCCTGCTCTGCCGTCGATGAGGGTCCTGGTACCTGCACATTGCTGATCACTGGGGAATAGAGCATTGGGAGGACACCGGCCATTGCCGCGCACTTGAGCTGATCCGCTGAGCTGAACGTGATGGCGCACGCAGACCACCTGAGAGGGCGCGTGGCCTGAAGCTTGGGAAGGACTGCATTCACCTCACGAGCAAACTGCTGAAAGATGCACTAGGAGGCTAGGGCCTGAGCGCCGCCCAAGATGCAAGCGATTGCACGCGGCTCCTGGAAGCCCCCAGCCCCCTCGTCTTGATGATGGTCTTCATTCCTTCTTGGTGGTGGTGGCAGAGGAGTAAGTCCTGTGTTGCCTTGCGGGTGATCCTCACGAGGCTGATCCCTCCAACCCCCTCGCGAGGCTGGTCCTGCCAGGGGTCCTTGCGAGGCCGGTCACGCCACCCTTGGCGAGGGCCACGGTCGTCCCAGCGTCCTCCACCTCTTGCTCCACCTCCGTCGTAGCCCCGATCGTTGCGCTCAGGGCGTCGACCGACACGGCCTTCTCGCACGGCCCTGAGCTCTTGGCATTCATTGGTGTTGTGGGTATGGAGATCATGGTACACACAGTACCGGCTGCCCTTGGACGACTCCAGCTGGTCCCTGCCATGCTTCATGTCCGGCTCTGCTGCGAGCACAGCTGCTCCCTTGCGCTTCACATCCTTGACCTTGGCTTTCTTCTCTTCTGGGTCTGCTGCTGGGAGCTCGAGAAGGGAGAGGCGTCCCTCCTCAGCCCTTGTGCACTTGGTCGCCAGGTTGAACAGCTCCAGGGACGTACACAGATCTTCGTGGATTGCCAGCTCCTCCTTCATCTTCACATCGCGGACGCCATCAGAGAATGTCAAGATGATGGCCTCCTCAGTCACCCTGGGAATCTCGAGGCGAGCATTGTTGAAGCACTGGATGTACTTCTGCAAGGTCTCTCTGGGCTGCTGCTTGATGCGGTGCAGGTCACCCACGGCCGGTGGACGGTCGCGAGTGCCCTGGAAGTTGGCGATGAAGCAAGTGTGCATCTCGTCCCAGGAGGAGATAGTGCCAGGAGGCAGGTTCAGGAGCCATGTGCGGGCGCCGTCCTTGAGTGCCATGGGAAACCAGTTCGCCATGACCTTTTCATCCCTGTTGGCAGCTTCGATGCCCAGCTTGTAGAGTTGTAGGAACTCCGCGGGGTCGGAAGTGCCGTCGTAGCGAGGAGGCGGGTCAGGTTTGAACTTGCCTAGCCAGGGACACTGCGTAGCTCGGTGGTGAAGGCGCGACAGCCTGCGGTGGCCACCAGAGCTCTCTGCTGATGCGGGGCTTGCTCTTGGGGATTCCCGCGCGCCGCTGCCTAGAGCAGCGTGGGGTCTTGATGTGCTGGCGCAGGGATGCGGGCGTGGCGCACCAGTGCCAGGAGCACGCGTGCACCTTCTTGGGGACGAGGGATTTCTTGGCAGCTCCTTTCTTGTCGCGCGGGCGCCGGACACGGTGGATCTCGTCCTAGGGCCGCGCGCCCTAGAGCCAGGGCGCCTTCTTTGGGAGGAGGTGGCGGAGGCCCTCCTGATCTGCGCCTCCTATGCAGGACGGAGGGCGAGGCAGCGACAGGGACGGCGCAGGGGAGCCCCCTGCGGCGCTGACGAGATCGGTGATGCGAGCGAGCCACTCCTCGTAGAGGTCGTCGACGGGCCGGTAGTGCAGGAGCTCTCGCGCCAGGAGCAACGCGGCGTGTGCATCCGTGGGGGGGCGACGGGCGTGGGACGACAAACCGGCTGGAGTCAGTGACGGGGTGGCAGTGCGGCCTTCCTGTCGCACCAAAGGATGCAGCGACAAGGCCTGCTGCTTGTTCCCCGCTGGGCCGGTGGCGGCGTTGGCGGCAGCCCATGGGGAACGATGGGGACACCCACCAACGGGAGCCGTCTGGGCGACGAGGACGGTGAGAGCAGCCCGACACTCGGCGCGAGCCCGGCAAGCGTCAGCCATGGACACGATGGAAGATCGACGCGAAACGAAGGAGGAAAGATTCTGGCGCACCCCTACCTGGCGCACCAAATGTCAGATGTTGGGTTCCTGCAGACCCTTAAGGTTCGAACTCTGGGGTGCGCTCGGAGATCTTCCCCCTACCGATCTGCGTCCGATCGCCTCGTGAGAATCTAAGCTAAAATGATGAACAACACGAGGGACACAAGATTTATACTGGTTCGGGCCACCGTTGTGGTGTAATACCCTACTCCAGTGTGTGGTGTGGTGGATTGCCTCGGGGACTGATGATGAACAGTAGAAAGTATGAACAGCCTCACGAGAGGTGTTCTTGAGTTGGTGCGATGAACTGCTCGGGTGAGTTCGATCGCCTCTCGGTCTAATAAGCACTTTATTAGATGCCTCTACTCTGTGGTGGCTAGTCCTATTTATAGAGGCCCTAGGCCTCTTCCCAAATATTGAGCGGGAAGGGCGCCAACAACAGCCATTTTGAAGGGGAACATCTAGTACAAGTTATCCTGACTAAAGTTGGTCTTCGGCTGCCAAAGGCACTGGCGATGACGCCGTCCTGGGCTCCACGGTGACCTCCATCCTGCTGCTCTGCCGGTCTTGGTCTTGTTGCACTGAAATGGCAACCTATGCCTGATGCCTCGGTACTCCATGCCTATGCTTGCCCCTTTTGCACCAAAGAGGAAACAAGGACACTGCGCAGGCTGGCGCCTGCCTTGCGCCCGCCTGGTCTCGATCGCCATGGCTTGGTTCACGAGCACCTCACGAGGTACCTTGCCTTGATCTCTCCGCCTCCTCACGAGACTGCCTGGCGAGGCCATTCCTGAGGAAGTCCTGTGTCATCCGCCCTGTGAGGCTTGGCCCCTCGCGAGGGTCTTGAGTCTTGCGCTGATGAAGATGGGCCGTACTGGGCCACCACTTGAGCCATGCCGCAGGCCGCAGGCAGGCAAGTCTGGGGACCCCCGTTCCCAGGACGCCGATAGGTTAAGCAGACTCTTCGGCACTTTTCAGAACCCAAGCGACAAGCCATGGGAGAAGAGATAGCCAAGCTACTCGAAGCCGGATTCATCAGAGAAATAAAACATCCGGACTGGCTAGCAAACCTGCTGATGGTACCAAAGAAGGACAAATCCTGGTGCATATGCGTCGATTTCAAAGACCTATATAAGGCTTGCCCTAAGGATCCCTTCCCCCTCCCCCGCATCGATCAAATTATCGACGCTACCGCAGGACACGACTCATTGTGTTTCCTCGACGCATACTCCGGATACCATCAAATCAAGATGGCGGAGTCCGATCAAGCCGCAACGGCATTTATCACTCCATACGGTCCCTTCTGTTTTAACACCATGCCTTTCGGGCTCAAAAACACCGGTGCAACCTATCAACGCATGATTCAGACATGCCTGGAAACACAAATCGGCAAAACAGTGGAGGCTTATGTAGACGATGTTGTCTTCAAAACCAGACACATCGAATCACTAATAGACGACTTGACGCTTACGTTCGACAATCTTCGAACATATGACATCAAGCTCAACCCAGAAAAATGTGTTTTCGACGTACCAGCCGGAAAACTCTTGGGCTTTGTTGTTTCCAATAGAGGAATCGAAGCAAGCCCGGCTAAAATCCGAGCTCTGTCACAGTTGGCTACCCCAATAGACCTCAAGCAAATCCAGAAACTAACTGGATGCTTGGCCGCCCTAAGCCTCTTTACCTTCCGATTAGGAGAAAAGGCACTACCTCTTTATTGCCTTCATCGACGCACCGAACACTTCGAGTGGACGGATGCGGCTACGGCTGGGCTGGAGGAAATAAAAGCCCTCTTGGCCACCAATCCAATTCTAGCAGCGCCAAATGTCGGTGAACCCATGCTGCTATACATAGTGCAACACACCAGGTTGTAAGCGCAGTGCTCGTCGTCAAACGAGAGACAGATGGACATAAATTCCCACTACAAAAGCCGGTATACTACGTATCCACTATCCTCACTCCATGCAAGTCACGGTACCCACATTATCAAAAGATAGCATACGCAGTCTTCATGGCATCCCGAAAACTACGACACTACTTTCAAGAGTGTTCAATCACTGTGGCCTCCGAAGTACCACTCAATGACATAATAAATAACCGCGATGCCACGGGCCGGATTGCAAAAGGGGCTATCGAGCTCCTCCCGTTCGACAACATACAAACCACGACGGGCCATTAAGTCGCAAGTACTGGCTGACTTCGTCGCCGAATGGACAGAAGCCGAACACCCTAAAGAGTATGGCGCGTACTCCAATTGGATCATGCACTTTAACGGCTCTAAGATTCTAGCTGGTCTAGGGGCTGGCGTCGTCCAGACGTCCCCCACCGGAGATAGAGTCCAATACATACTCCAAATACTTTACACAGATTCCAACAATGCAGATGAGTATGAGGCATTGTTGCACGGTATTCGGATGGCGGTCTCCATGGGCATTCAACGTCTAGAAGTACATGGGGATTCAAATCTCGCAATATCTCAAATAAATGGAGATTTTGACGCCAAGGACCCAAAACTGGCGGCCTACCATAATGTCGTTCTCAAAATGTCAGCTCGATTTGAGGGGCTCAAATTCCACCATGTGGTTCGAGAAAACAATCAAGCGGCGGATATCCTTGCCCGCATCGGTGCTAAACGTGACCCCGTCCCACCAAATATATTTTTTTGGAAAGGTTGTTCACGCCATCCTTGGTATGGGAAGGGGAGTCCGGCAATACTAGTCCGGATCCGCATACAACGCCAGGTCCTAAACAATCTGACGTAATCGGAGGCTCCACCACCGAAATCACACCTTCGGCCCACGTGATTATGGCGGTCATCGCCCCATGGACGGAACCCTTCCTAGCTTACTTAAACAGGCAGGAACTCCTGGAGGACTAAAATGAGGCACGTTGCATTGTGCGGCGCTCTAAAGCCTACAAAGTCCATGGAGGAGAGCTTTATAAGAAAAGCGCGACCGGAGTGCTCCAAAGGTGCATCTCCGAAGAGGAAGGGCGGCAGCTCTTGGCTGAAATTCATGCTGGACTCGGCGGCCACCATGCCGCAGCTCGGGCGCTCGTAAGCAAGGCCTTCAGTACAGGTTTCTACTAGACGACAGCCCAGGCAGACGCACAAGACCTTGTCCAACACTATGTCGGTTGCCAGCTTTTTGCAAATCAAAGCCATATGCTGCCCACCGCCCTCCAAACAATCCCCATAACTTGTCCCTTTGCGGTCTGGGGGCTCGATATGGTTGGACCCCTTAAAGGAGGAAGCCATAAGAAGAAATACTTGTTGGTCAAGGTCGATAAATTCACCAAATGGATAGAAGCCAAACCAGTTAAAACGGTCGAATCTGGACCAGTGATAGACTTTATGTCCAGAGTCGTACACCGCTACGGTGTCCCCCACAGCATCATCACTGATAATGGCTCAAACTTTACATCCGATGAGGTGAAAACCTGGTGCAGCAAAATGGGCATAAAACTTGTCTATCACCCCCAAACAAACGGTCAAGTCGAACAAGCGAACGGTCTTATTATGAGTGGCATTAAACCCAGACTAGTGCGATCCTTGAAGGAATCAGATATGCACTGGGTCGAGAAGCTCGACTCTGTATTATGGGGGCTGCGGACCACACCAAATCGCACAACCGGATATACACCATTTTTTATGGTGTACGGCGCAGAGGCAGTGCTACCCTGCGATATCATGCATGATTTACCTAGAGTGCGCATGTACGAAGAGAGAGAAGCCAAGCTGGATCGGCAGGACAACTTAGATGCCCTTGAGGAGGAGCATGACGTCACAAAGGCCCGTTTCGCATTCTATCAACAGCAGGCTCGAAGGTATCAAAGAAGAGAAGTGTGGCCAAAACTTATAACATTGGCGAACTCGTTCTACGCCTACTAGAGAAGAAAAAGGACAAGCTCAAGCCCAAGTGGGAGGGCCCCTTCATCATTGACAAAGTTCTCACAGGAGGTGCGTACCGTTTGCGTGATGCATCAGACAATCGACTCAAGGCGAACCCATGGAACGCGGCCAGACTCCGAAGATTCTACGCCTAGTGCCGAACTCTGTGTTTGTCTCCTTACCTCCGTCTTCCTTTTTAAATTATACCCTCTCTCTCTCCCTTTTACATTTATCGCCTTAAAAGCTTCAACTATGCTTTGACCGCACACTCTGACCGCGCTATGCGCGCTCAATATACTTGGGGGCTTCTTACGCAGAAGCTTAATTGTCTTCTGGGCTTCATGCCCACCACATATGCGTCACTTCTCCGTATGTGCCTTTTTTCACCACTATATGCATCAATATGACTTAAGTTTTGGCCAAGCTGGGTTGCCTGGCTCTTGTGTTTATGCCCTACGTTCCCGTTAATTCGGCTAGGGCATAAGGGGAGCACCTCTGCAATTGTTACTGCCGGGTCAGCCGGATGTGTACCTCAGACTGGGTGAAGCCGAAAGCTAGCATTCTTAAGGGAATATTCGGTCGGTGAACAAAAGATATATTTTACATATTACAAAACATGCCCCCAGATGCTTATATCCTGCGTAAATTTTCGCAGTTCGGACATGCACATCAATGCATGCACACCCAGGGAAAGGAACCCTTAACGTAACTATTCAACCTGGAAGATGTTTCTTACTACCTATGTAATAGAACATATTTAGTTAGGTACTTGTCTGTTCAAGCACTTATGACCCCTACGCCTGGTTTCCACGCGTGCCCCGGTTTTTACATAATCGAGTGGGTATTCGGATACACTCCGGACTGTCGGGTCCAGAGGTTGAAGCGAAAAGGTCAGCCAAGACAAATGATTTACAATCCGGCTAGAGACAACATGTGTCCTTCGAAGTAAAAAGTCACTTAGACCGACTAAATTCTTCTTCTATACCATCCAACAGGCTGTCTAGCCTACAGTCCTGTTGGAAATACTTGGCGGCTAATGCTACCTAGTCATATACCAGACTTACAGGGATATCTTTCCCATATGATCCTACAGGTCCGACCTCGGCCATGTGGTTCGGGTCAGCCTTGGTATATCGCGTCTTCACCATGGCCCAGGCGACCCTCGCACCTTGTTGGCAGTCGATATCTTCCATAATCGGAAGCGCCGCCGTGCTCCCTTGAGCATCTCCACAAGCTCCCCCATGCCTCCTGGCAGGGAGGCGGATGGCCACAAGGCTTGGGCAATGCCCCGCATCACCTACCGAACTTGTTCGTGCAGTTGTGAGAGCTCCGGTAGAAGATCGTCTGCGGATTCGGGCATCTCCTCTTCGGGATGACCTGTCAGCATGCCTACAGACATAATTCTGTTAGAACGCTTCTTCGCTGAACTTTATAGTGGTTCGTCAGAGTACTTACTGAATATGCCGCGTCGAAGCATCTTATTCTCCTTTACGGAGTTAGCAAGCTGGGCCCGAAAATCCTTTAATTCGACGTCCAGTCGGATGTTCATGTCCTGGAGAGTATTTTTCTCCTTTATAACCTTTGTAAGCACACGTTGGCCAGCCTTTAGCTGTCGCCGAACATGTTGTTCATCCTCTGGTACGATCTCCGGATTGCCTCCGGGATTGTCTGCAGAATCTATTGTTAGAATCGCATTCATGCTGAATACTTAACTGGTACATGCCATGGCATTATTTTCGTTTAAAGAAAAATTACCAGATGGGGCCTTCGTAGACTCCTCCATCACGGCAATTGCGGCCCGCAGTTGGGCCTTGCACTCCTCCAGGTCTTTAGATAGCTGGGTATTCTTCTCTGTTAGAACCTATGCACACGAGGATCCTTAAATCAGTTGTGCCAATTGTTTCAAGTCTCGGGGGCTATGGATATACATACTTATCAAATTTTCTTACCCGTATATCCTTTACGTACTGGTTCGTGGCCCTGGCGAGGCCACCTTGAGCAGCCCGGATGTACGCGTACCCTGAGTTGAAAGCATCGAACGCCTCTTCAGACAAATTAGGGTCGCATAGTGCGGCCCGACAGCGCCTATGATTCATGGCGCTCTCTACTTCGGAGTTTTTAGCAGAAAATCTATCTGCATCCTCTGTTGGAGGATCCTCCACGTTGACCTCCACCCTTGCGTCCGGCCTCGAAGTCCGGCTGGTGGAGGCGTGACCGGCAGGCTCTCCGGATATAGTCCGGCGAGCGCTTTTTCTATCACAAGACAGTGGACATTGTTATATTTTAACGATGATAATTTCGTGGAAGATTTCTAAATATACCTTTGCAACGGTGTCTCGGTCCTGACCGCCTTCCTTTTAATCCTACCTGACTTCGGTGCCCCTTGTTGGTGAGTCACTGCAGGTTCGGCTTGGTGCCCTGATGGCCTTCCCTGTAAGATGCAATACATGTGCGGTGGGTGAAGAGTAAAGAGGGAATCCTTTTTGGAAGTTGGTACTCTAGCTTTACTTACCTGGGATAAAGGGAGTAGGCCAGGATAATCAACTATAATGGCCACCATCACACCATCGCAGCTTAACTAGGAAAATGTCCTATCAACAAGCTCCACAAATGTGTCCGTCTTCTTCGAGTCCGGGGTCGAGAGCCCGATTAGGGTCCTCTGGCTGTGGAGATGGTCTGTGAACATCCTTCATAGCTCTTCGCAGTTCCTGCTATGAATTGACGAAGTAAACATCTGTGCTAAAAAATGTGAGAAAGACTGGAATAAAAGATAGAAACTCACCCAGCTTGGGGGGTTGTACATGGAGAATCCAGCCCGTGGCTTGATATGGATGAACTCCTCCTCTTCTCCTTTGTACAAATCGGACAGTATCTTCGCCAGAGCGGCGGGAGAGTCCGGACCTTTACGGCCGCAGCGGGTGGCGTCATCTTCTCCATTGAAGTGCCACATGGGTTTCCCCCGATATTGAAGTGGCTGCACTCCCCGCATTATACATATGGACATAACCTCAATTATTGTCAGTCCTGATTTGGCCAGCGTATTTATCCTGTCCATCAGGAAAAGGATCTCTCTGTTATCTTCCTCCTGGGGGATCCTGGGGCGCCAGCTGTGGCGTTTCTTTAATGGGGCATTTACAAACTCGGGAAGGCCCTTCCGAACAGGGTCCGGAAGAGGGACGTCCTCCACGTAGAACCATTCCGAGGGCCAGTCTTCGGATGTCTTCTTCGGGGTGCCGGATAGGTATCCGGTCCCAGTGATGCGCCATATTTCGGCTCCGCCCACTTGATATACTGACCCCTCCTGAGTGCGGGGTACGAGGCAGAATAGTCTCTTCCATAGCTCGAAATGAGCTTCGCAACCTAGAAATAGCTCGCAGAAGGCAACGTAGCCTGCGATATGCAGTATGGAGGCTGGGGTGAAGTTATGCAGCTGGAGGCCGTAGAACTCCAGGAGCCCGCGGAGGAAAGGATAGATTGGAAATCCGAGTCCCCTCAGCAAATAGGGGACGAAGCATACCCGCTCTCCCTTGGATGGGTTTGGAGAGCTCTCCGCTTGCTCCCTGCCATTATAAGTGGCTAGTCCAGCTCGGACGGGGACCATGTACGCAGGCGGGAGAAACCCCTTGGTCTGCAACTCTACTAGTCGGCTGTGGGGGACAGAACATTTCTCCCAATCGTCTGGCCTAGTGCTACGGGAGCGAGAGGAGGAACCGCGACAACCGACCATGGTGGTATGAATTTTTTCGGGCATGCTCTGATGAATACTCGCTGGGAGGAGATGGTGTGATTTGGATCTGAGAATCCCCGTCTCTTTTATAGACGATTTACTCGCATGGTCGGGTGGCAAATGTAAAAATGCCTCGACTTCGCCCGACACGTGGAGACAGCCGTTATTAAAGCATAGAAGCCGAGGAGATCGACATTGATGAGGAGCCGGACACTGCTCGTTATAACAATATTCTGGAGGATTTGGAGAAGAACCCGGCTTGCAATGCCGAAGACAATCTGCGCGCCGGACTCATCGTCATTGAAGCCTGGTTCAGGGGCTACTAAGGGAGTCCTGGATTAGGGGGTCCTCGGACAGCCAGACTATATACTCTGGCTGGACTATTGGACTATGAAGATACAAGATTGAAGACTTTGTCCCGTGTCCGGATGGGACTCTCTTTTGCGTGGAAGGCAAGCTTGGAAATTCAGATATGTAGATCTCCTTCTCTGTAACCGACTCTGTGTAACCCTAGCCCCCTCCTGTGTCTATATAAATCGAAGGGTTTAGTCCGTAGAACAACAACAATTAGAATGATAGGCTAGCTTCTAGGGTTTAGCCTCTACGATCTCGTGGTAGATCAACTCTTGTAATACTCACATCATCAAGATCAATCAAGCAGGAAGTAGGGTATTACATCCATCAAGAGGGCCCGAACCTGGGTAAAACATCGTGTCCCCTGCCTCCTTTTACCATTAGCCTTAGACGCACAATTCAGGACCCCCTACCCGAGATCCGCCGGTTTTGACACCGACACACGGCTGGTCACAAATCCGGCCGGACAACCTCAACTGGGGTAGGGGTGTAGGTGCATCATTCACGCTGTCGTCAGCGGCGAGGGAGGAGACCAATGGCTGCCCACGCGTCCCGATCGGCGGCAGTGTCGTTCTCTCCGAGAGAGCGCCAGCTCGGGAGGGCCTCCAACCCCTTCTTCCTCCCTGCGGTATTGTGGCCAAGATGCGGCCTCCCGACGCCGTCTTTGCCACATGCCGACGACCCTCGGGTATATATTCCTTCGAAACGGACACCTGCCTTGCTCTCCTTCCCCAGCTCCCTTCGTGTGGATCTTTTTCTACTTCCATCTGCTGTTCCAAAGCCACCTAGACTTCTACTATTATTAGAGGTAAAGCTAGTTCATACAGTCGACTCTAAGAGTTGGTTCAAACAGGGAAGAAAGTGGGAAAGCTGTAGCATGAATCTAGGACTTGGTTCTAAGACGAAATGGGGGAAAGTAGTAGATAGTGGCTACCCAATCGGTCTCTTGGTTAAAAAGACGAAGAAAGCATGGTGGATGGCGAAGGGTGGGGGGAAGTGGACCTATCTCTTGGTTGAGAAAGGAAATAAAGTGACGGGTGTTGGGGGACAACGCAAATGAGAATGAGCAGGTCTAGATTTCCTGTGCTCACATAGGAAAATGTCGCCGAGGAGATAAAAAATGGGACAAATGCAGACATGCTGCCTGAGTGTTTGCTGCTCTCGGCAGCCACATCTGCCTCACCCCTTTATGCCCCTGCTGTCCCGACGCCCATATCGCTACCGTTAATGTAAATCACATGAAGCATTAAGCAATGCCACGTAATGTCACTATAGGTAATGGTCCAGTGCCGTCGATAAATTGAAGCAATTCCACCACCATTTTATGAAGTGCTTCCGTCTTGCTTTATTTCCCATGAATTGTGTTTTTGCTATTACACTTAAATCTCACACCGCTAACATTGCTTCATCCCAGTGGAACTGCACAAATTTGATTGCACATTTACTGACCATGTGCTACTCTCATGACAGTAATACTAATGCTATTGTTCTGCATGTTAATCTAGTAGCATTGTTGATGTGATGTGATGCTACTTACTTAAGGACTGTTCATACTGTCAATCTAGTGCCAATTATAACACAATAGGTGCTGATGTTAATAATACACCACTGCAAATATCTGTCACTATTTAAATAACTGTATTTCTTATTTGCGCAAACAGGGATGTCTGTCTCCATATCGTTTCAGGATGTCTGTCTCCGTATCGTTTCTATCCGCGCAATCAAAAGCACACACCTCAGTTTTAGTACAAGTGCGCAAAATGAGATGGCTATCCCTCGTTGCCGTCATCTAACCTCCAGTCTTCAAGGTATTCCTACATTGGTAGTAACTAAGGTAGAGTGACCAACGCAATCTAAAACAAGCTGATTCGTATGTTTTACTTCCTGATTGCAGTGCAGGGACGAGTGAAAACAACTACATCCTAGTCCGGAATGCACTTTCTACTAGTTCATCCATGGACCGAGGACTAGCTGGCACGACTGCACGGCAGTTTTTTGGATAGGTGCGCGGAAAAGAGGCATTGTGGTTTGCTTATTTCTGCAAATAGCGGTGCTTAAATTTCGTGGAATGCACAAGAATTTCACCTGGTCAGTACACTGCATGGTTCAGTTCAGCATTCCAGCTGAGACCACAATTATAATTGGTTATTCTGGAATGAGAGAACCTAACCCTGGATGGTGGCAACAAGAAAAAACCAAAGTGAACTCCGGGAAATTTAAGCCTGCCGGGAGGCCCTTTGCTCATAGAAGCCTTGCTTGTTTTTTCCTGATTTGTAAACCTTCTGACAACTTTGTCTTTTGCTGTGAACTAGTATATGTTTGTTATGTTCTATGAATCATTGAGATGTATAAAATTGCTTAACTTATGCTTTTCATGTTTTTTATGAAGACAAGTTTAATGTGAGTGTTCCACATGAGCGCTGGACTAGCGTGTGAATGTTTGGAATTTAGAATGTGGCCTCAGTTAACTGCATGAACCACTGTAACAAGATACATAGTTGCTTATATGTCAGATAACAGATTGTTGATTGTTAGCTGGTCGATAGCCTAGTGTTGAAGCGAGCTAAGCCAATGTGCCGCGTTTTTCACAACTGCTTACAAGTGGGCTAGCACCAACAGTGTTTACAAGTACTTATGTATACGTCCTCTATTTCATCAAAACACACACTGCTCGTATGATAAACCATGACAACTTATGTCTTACCATGCCATATTCATGAAAAACCTAGCAAGGACGCATCTGTTTCGGCAACAATTATGATGGTTCTCACATGGTTCATGAGCACACAAAAGCAGCAGCAGTTCCCATAGACGGTTTCAAATAGAGTACTAGCCCCAGAGGGGTCGATAATAGGCAAGGTTCAGATAATTAGACACTCTCTAAACAACTATTAAACACTAGCTGGGGCAACTATTTCATGCCTCGATCTAATTTCGGCTGGACACAAGACGGACCTTGCCATGAACATCATCGAGGACGTCCCGCAGCAGCTCAATCCTGTGAACCTTCATGAAGACAACCTTGTGGCCTTGCCACTGATAAACTTGTTTGTGGAGGCATGCCACGTCATCTTCCTGCGTAAGCTTGACAAGAACAGTATGCCTCACAAACGAATGAGTAGCTTTGAACTTCTTATGCTTTAGTACACCCTGGACAACACGCCTGACAACAGTGAGGCTGGAATACAACTCTTCATTGGTATAACCGCAAATGGCTTCCAGGATCCAACAACCTAAGAACTCTGTCTTCCCAGTGCGTATATTCAGGTCATCTGCCTCATAGCGAGTGACATGTAAAACCACACAATCCTTGTCTGCATCAGGGCTCTAATTGAAACAGAAACAAATTCTGAATTACTTTTCAGTATAAGAAACACAAGTTATTTAAACCACTATGTATAGCATGGCATCGAAGCTAATAAAATTTTGCATTATTAATCACCACAGACTTAGATGAAAAACCACAATCGAGATCGGCAAAGAAGAAAACACCTTGGGCAGCTCAGCGGGAGGGACACATCCTCGAAGGGGGAAAACTGCTCCTGTAGTGCCACGGGGGCTGTAACCTCAAACAGGGCGTTGACCATCGCAGTAGTGGCCGTGAGCGTATCTGGGGTCGGCTTGGTGGCTGCCTCCATCTTCTTGGAGCTCTCTGTCTCGTGGGGATCAGCGTCCCGCGTCTGCTCCAATATCGGTAGATCTTTGCCTGGTTCTCCTTGGTCCATCATGAAACTGACGAATACTAGGAGACCACTGAAAGGAAAACACAATCGCAATGACAATGAAACAAAAGAGAGAGTGAGGATCGGTTACTGCTCTGCAAAAGTTCTTTTTTTTTCTTTGACCGAAAATATACCAACATCACGGATCTGCTTACCTTCCCTTCGTTGGGAGAGAAGAACAGTGGCAGATGCGAGTGTTGCCTTTCTTGAAGACGGTCAGGGAGAAGGGGATTCAGCGAAGAGTGAAATGATGGTTGCTTCGTCCGTCAAATTTAGAATGCGGGGAGGTGGGGTTTGGTGATACGACGGGCTCGTTACTGCCACACTACGACCGGGGTGACTCTCCGCCTGCATACTGCCTTCTAATTTGGTGGATGGCATTTGGGCCCGCGCGCTGCATGGCCCGCATGTCGGTGAACAAAAGTATAATGGCATTCAGTAGAGGGAGACGTTTCAATGACCTAGGAGGAGCCAGAAGCGGTAGAGTGTCTCCACTGTACTAGTAGTAATTGTTTTTCTAGGTAGCTGTAGAGTGTCTCCACTGTACTAGTAGTAATTGTTTCTCTGGGCCCAAGACAAAACAGCCCATCCACACTATTAAATAGTAAAGTCAATTCAAAAAGCCCATATATTTACTGAATGAGAGACGCTACCCACACCCAGCCCACTGCCCCCCCCCCCAAAACCTGGGTGCTCTTCTTCCTCCTCGCTCCCACCCACCTCACGTCAGCTCGCTCCACTCGTACCCCGAAATTCCTCACCTGACTCCTACAGAAAACCCCAGCTCCCCTTCTTCCTCACTCCTACAGAAAACCCCCAGCTCCCCTTCTTCTTCACTTGCACTACAACTAGGATCGTCATTCGTTAATCTGCTCAAATCTGTGAGCGCGACGCGATGCCCTCGAGGAAAATGGAGTCGGCTGACCCCGGCGCCAAGAAGATGCCGCTCCCGCCAGTGGCGACACCTGTTGTAGATCCCGCACCCGGCAACGCGGGGAGAAGCGGCGATCCCGCCCCCACCGGATCCCAGGAACCTGTAGAATCTCGGGTGGACCGCATCAGCGATCTCCCGGACGCCATCCTTGGGGAGATCATCTCGCTTCTCCCCACCAAGGACTGCTGCCGCACCCAAGTCCTCCAAATTCGGTGGCGCCCTCTATAGCGCGTCGTGCCCCTTAATCTCGACTATCATCAGCTATCTCTCTTCAATGATTTTGAAATCACCAGAGTCATCATCTCCTCCCATCAGGGCTCCGTTCAAAGCCTCTGCATCCCGTCATGCTAACTGAGCAAGCATACCATGCCCTGCACGGTGGACGCCTGGCTGAAATCCCCTGAATTCACAGAACTACAGTTGTTTGAGTTCTACTATTCCCCTGGACATCACATACCACATACCGAACGCCATGAACTTGTGCCCTCAGCACCGATGTCCATCTCGCGGTTTTCCTCCTCTCTCCACACCGCCACCTTCGCGCTGTGCTACCTACCAGACAATCTAGTACTCAACCTTCGACTCCCATTTCTCAAGAAACATTCACTTGTGCGGGTTCGTATATCAGAGGCCTCATTGCACAGCATCATCCACTCCAGTTGCCCTATCCTGAAGTGCTTGGTGCTTGTTTTCACAGTTAGAATCGGTAGTCTCCAAATAAAGTCACCTAAACTTGTAAGAATTGGAATTTCTTTTGATGGAAGGCAGCTCATCATCCAAGATGCCCCTTCACTTCAAAGGTTGATCCGTGATTCTAGTTATTCACCGTTGCAAATAACCGTCCTCTCTGCGCCTAAACTGGAGACCTTGGGTGTAATACATGATCTCTGTGCTCATTTCAATATGGTATTTGGCTCCACAGTTCTTCAGGTACTTTATATTATCATCTACACTTGTAACCATAAGTTGCATTTTAAATTTCTGCGCATAAGTTATATATCATCTTGGAGTACACATTTTGTACTAATATTATGTTCTATGCTCAATGAAGAGTTCCTCCATGGATGGCCTATCAATGGTGCTGGATTCTGTCAAAATCTTATATATCCAAATGAATTGTTTTGATCTGAACAAGATTATTGGCTTGCTGCAATGCTTTCCGTGTCTGGAGAATTTGTATATAAAGGTGAAAAATTCACGCACATTGGAAGCCCGCATATAGTGTACTAGAATTAACCATTCAGCTGTTGCTCTTTCGACACTCTTTTTTTAGACCTTAATTGTTTTCAATCTTCATGTCTATTTAGGCAACAGGACGGGGTAAGAAAGTTATAACCAATCGGTGGATTCATAAGAATCGGGATTTTCTCACTTCTCATGAGATTCGATTGAAGACAATAACGCTAGAACGATATGTAGCCAACCGTGCAAACACTAGATTTGTCACATTCTTCCTGCTGAATGTGAGGTTACTATTGTCCATCAGGCTTAAGTTTATCAGCGGCATGGTTTTGATGGATGGGTATGTCGAACAGCAAAAAAAGGAGTTTCAGGTGGGCAAAAGAGCTTCTGAACGTGCCGGGCTTCTATTTACAACATATTGTGGTCATAATCCAGTAAATTTTATGACCCGGGATGTTCATTGTATGGACCTGACCGATCCATTTGACTGTGACTGCCGAATACAGTGTTGGAGTTAGATGTTGTTGCCCTTTTCAACCTGGGTTTTTTTGTAAACCTGATGAAAAATTAACCCTCGTGCTTTTGTACAGTTTGTAAGCTGGAGTTAGATGTTCCTGCCCTTTTCAACTCGGCTGTGACTGTCATATTTTATTTGAAAGAAGGCAAATGGCTTTCCATTCGTTTAATTTAGAGTGAAATATTGTAACAAATCCCAACCAAGGGAAATAACATCACTCTCGCCGGTTGCTTAAGCTCACTGTGCATTACAGAAGCCAAGTGATTAGCCCCCACCAGCACCCACAAACTTATTTCGAACTAGCACATCAAATGGGTTGTAAATTTTCATAGGAAAGGCTACATGACCGTGACAGATTTGGATTCTGACATTTGGGACCCGCGAGGAAATAGCCTATCCAAGGTGGTGTCGACTTACTAGCCAGTCAACAAACAATTCTTCCTACCAGCCGTTTGATTGACATCCAACATCTATCGTGTATCTTCTATCTCTTGTCTTCTTCTTCCTCCAGCCACCCAAACCAAACCACCCCATTGGCTCTGCCTGCTCCCACCTCCCATGGCTGGCTACGCCTCCGCTGCCCTACCGTACGTACCCTCCAACGTTCTCCAGTCCCTCCCTCTATTCCCCCACAGGTCCTGTTATTCTCCAGCGACGTCAGCCCCAACACGCACCCGCACCCGAACCAGTCAACCCTCGTACTCCCCTCCGCCTGCGACTGGACCGGCGCATCTTCCACGGCTCCTGTTCGTTCCGTCCGAGGCCTCACCATCATCCTCCACCTTGCAGCCTTGGTTCTCTCGCCGTGCGCGGTGTGCCACCCTCTTGCGTTGTCAACATCGTCAACAACCGAGAGGAACAAGGATATGACTGTACGTGGAGAGGATGACAGTAGGGACCCCACCAGCGTCATGGCAGTACGCAAGCAAGTGCCTCTATATTACAAGCCCAAAAATATGGTTCCTCCTAATGGTTGGACATCTGGGGCTCATGCCATTGTCAACGTAGTCAATAAACGAGAGAATTACACTACGAGCGGCTGACACCAGGGACCCAGCAGGTCGCGCAGTTTTTTTTGAGGAACAAGCAGTTGTTACTTATACTTTTTTTGAGAAAAGTTATTTATACTAGTTTTAGCGACGGATTAGGGTAACAACGGGTCTGTGTGGGGGTTGTGGCCCGTCTAGCCAGGGTTTTATTTATGTTTACCACATCATGAGCCCAGTTATATTTTTTTTGCTGAAAATGGCTAGCCCAGTTCTATTTTTTAAAGAAATACCCCAAACAAGGCCTACTTGCTTTATCGGCCCTGCTAGGGTGCAAATATTTCAAGACGAGGAGAGTTTCAATTTTTTTTATTACAAGATTTTAAATTCCATTGATTTTTATGCGTGGACAATTATTTGGATTTTATATTTGTATAAATTATTTTTTAAAAATAGTTTGAATGTGAATTGATATTTTTGGATTAAAAGCAGTTGACCGCACCGGAATATGCAAAATTTCGTATACTTTTTAACCGTGGCCACAATATGGGGTGTAATGCTAACAAAAAGAAGATGGGCTCCAAAAAAATTCTTAAGAATTAGCAAATGGGTTGTACATTATTAGAAATAATGGCAGATGGGTTGTATGCTGTTTTCCACAGATTTGAGGCTGACTTGTGTGCCTACTACAGGTTGACGCGGATGCTTTCATAAAAAAAGGTTGACGCACACGCAACGCCCTGTCAACTTAGTCAACACACCAGAGCAGTGACTGTTGGATGTCCATCCAACGGCTGTCGTGCTTCTTCAATCTCTACTCTTCATGCTCCAGCCGCTTAAACAAGCGCCGGCGGGACTACCTGCTCCCTCCTCCCGCGGCCGGCTATGCTGCCGCGTAGGCCTCACGGCCCCACTGTACTCCCATCGCTGGCCTAGCCATCCCTCTACTCACCCACACCTGCTGTTATTCTCTGGGGACGGCAGACGAACCAGTAAACCCTCGTACTCCTCCGCATGGGAAACAACTGCCTAGTATTCCCTGGCTCTGTGTCGTTCCCTTCCTAGGCCTCGTCGTCGTCCACCTCCCTAGTGCTCTCGGCGCGGCCTGGTCAACGTGGTCAATGAATGACATCCATCAGAAGTGGACTGTACGTGGAGAGGTTGACAGCTAGGTCCATGGCCGCACGCAAGGAAATGCCTCCTTATTACGTGCAAAATAATGATTCCTTCACCTAACAGCTAAGACCCACAGGAAGGGCCTCTGTATGTCGCGAAAAAATGTTCCCCCCGCTGACAGGTCGGACCCACCAGCTATATCTTCCCACGCAAGTAAGTGCCTCCTTATTACGCCCAAAAAAATGAATACCCCCCTGCTAGCTGGGACCCACCATATTGCTGGGCTAACTTGTGGGCCTACTAAGTTGACGGGGACGGTGGGCTTTGTCAACTTAGTAAATACTCCAGTGACCGTATGATGTCCATCCAACGACCATAGTGCTTCTTCAACCTTCTTGCTCCAGCCGCCCAAAGCAGCGCCGGTCGGGCCGCCTGCTCCTGCCTCCCGTGGCCGGCTGTGCTACCGCGGAGGCCTCACCGGCCCCATACTACTCCCACCACTGGCCAGGCCATCACTCCACTCACCCACACCACCTGTTATTCCGCGGCGACGGCAGCCTCACACCGCAGCCGAACCAGTGAACCCTCATACTCCTCTCCGCGTGGGCATCCACTGCCGCGTCTTCCCCGGCTCCGCGTCGTCCCCTTCCTAGGCCTCGCCATCGTCCACCGCCGTGGTGCTCTCGGTGCGGCGTGGTCAATGTGGTCATTGACCGACTTCCATCGGAAGAGTACTGTACATGGAGAGGCTGACAGCTGGGTCCACGACAGCCGCAAGGAAGTGCCTCCTTATTACGCAGAAAATAATTATTCCTCCACCTGACAGCAGGGACCCACCGGATGGGTGATGTCTACTACACAACCTTCTTCTTGTAGACGTTGTTGGGCCTGCAGGTGCACAGGTTTGTAGGACAGTAGCAAATTTCCCTCAAGTGGATGACCTAAGGTTTATCAACCCGTGGGAGGCGTAGGATGAAGATGGTCTCTCTCAAGCAACCCTGCAACCAAATAACAAAGAGTCTCTTGTGTCCCCAACACACCCAATACAATGGTAAATTGTATAGGTGCACCAGTTCGGCGAAGAGATGGTGATACAAGTGCAATATGGATAGTAGATAAAGGTATTTGAAATCTGAAAATATAAAAATATCAAGGTAACTAATGGTAAAAGTTAGTGTAAACAGTATTGCAATGATAGGAAACAAGGCCTAGGGTTCATACTTTCACTAGTGCAAGTTCTCTCAACAATAATAACATAGATAGATCATATAACAATCCCTCAACATGCAACAAAGAGTCACTCCAAAGCCACTAATAGTGGAGAACAAACGTAGAGATTATGGTAGGGTACGAAACCACCTCAAAGTTATTCTTTCGGATCAATCTATTCAAGAGTTCGTACTAGAATAACACCTTAAGACACAAATCAACCAAAACCCTAATGTCACCTAGATACTCCATTATCACCTCAAGTATCCGTGGGCATGATTATATGATATGCATCGCACAATATCAGATTCATCCAACCAACACAAATTACTTCAAAGAGTGCCCCAAAGTTTCTTCCGGAGAGTCAAGAACGTGTGCCAACCCCTATGCATAGGTTCATGGGAGAAACCCGCAAGTTGGTCACCAAAACATACATCAAGTGGCACATGATATCCCATTGTCACCACAGATAAGCACGGTAAGACATACATCAAGTGTTCTCATAAAAGACTCAATCCGATAAGATAACTTCAAAGGGGAAACTCAATTCATCACAAGAGAGTAGAGGGGGAGAAACATCATAAAATCCAACTACAATAGCAAAGCTCGGGATACATCAAGATCGTGCCATAGAGGGAACACGAGAGAGAACACGAGAGAGAGAGAGATCAAACACATAGCTACTGGTACATACCCTCAGCCCCGACGCTGAACTATTCCCTCCTCATCATGGAGAGCGCCAGGATGATGAAGATGGCCACCGGTGATGGGTTCCCCCTCTGGCAGGGTGCCGAAACGGACTCCCGAGAGGTTTTTGGTGGCTACAGAGGCTTGTGGCAGCGGAACTCTCGATCTATCTTTATATTCGATGGTTTTAGGGTACGTAGGCATATATAGGCGAAAGAAGTCGGTCAGGAGGTGCTCGAGGGGCCCACGAGACAGGGGGACGCGCCCTATAGGGGGGCGCCCCCCTATCTCCTGGGCTCCTCGAGTACCTTCTGACTTGATCTCCAAGGCTCCAGGATGATATTCTTCCAAAAAAATCACGATGCCGAAGGTTTCATTCCGTTTGGACTCCGTTTGATATTCCTTTTCTTCGAAATACTGAAACAGGCAATAAAACAGCAATATGGGCTGGGCCTCGGTTAGTAGGTTAGTCCCAAAAATGATATAAAAGTGTAAAGTAAAGCCCATAAACATCCAAAAAGGGTAATATAATAGCATGGAACAATGAAAAATTATAGATACGTTGGAGACATATCAAGCATCCCCAAGCTTAATTCCTGCTCGTCCTCGAGTAGGTATATGATAAAAACAGAATTTTTGATGTGGAATGCTACCTAGCATAATTCTCAATGTAATTTTCTTTATTGTGGCATGAATGTTCAGATCCAAAATGATTCAAAATAAAAGTTCATATTGATAAATAAATAGTAACACTTCGAGCATACTAATCAAAGTAATCATGTCTTCTCAAAATAACATGGAAAAAGGAAGTTCATCCCTACAAAATCATATAGTTAGGCTATGCTTCATTTTCGTCACACAAAGATGTTCCCAACTTCTATACCCCCGATGACAAGCCAAGCAATTGTTTCATACTTAAATAATCGCAGACTTTTTCAACCTTCACGCAATACATGAGCGTGAGCCATGGATATAGCACTATGGGTGGAATAGAATATGATGATGGGGATTGTGTGGAGAAGAAAAAAAAAGGAGAAAGTCTCACATCGACGAGGATAATCAATGGGCTTTGGAGATGCCCATCAATTGATGTCAACATGAGGAGTAGGGATTGCCATGCAACGGATGCACTAGAGCTATAAATGAATGCTCAACAAAAGAAAACTAGTGGGTGTGCATCCAACTTGCTTGCTCACGAAGACCTAGGGCATTTGAGGAAGCCCATCGTAGGAATATACAAGCCAAGTTCTATAATGAAAAATTCCCACTAGTATGAAAAAGACAACTTATGAGACTCACTATATGAAAAACATGGTGCTACTTTGAAATGCAATATATGAGACTCTCTACATGAAGAACAAGGTGCTACTTTGAAGCACAAGTGTGGAAAAAGAGATAGTAACATTGCCCTTTTTATTTTATTTTCTTTTTCTTTTTTTGGGCCTTTATTTTTTTATTTTTTTGCCTTTCTTCTTTTTTTTTCTTTGGGCAATGCTCTAATAATGATGATCATCACACTTCTATTACAACATATGAATTACAACTCGAAACTAGAACAAGATATGACTCTATATGAATGCCTCCGGCGGTGTACCGGGATGGGGCAATGAATCAAGAGTGACATGTATGAAAATTAATGCATGGTGGCTTTGCCACAAATACGATGTCAACTACACGATCATGCAATGGCAATATGACAAAAGTAAAGTATGTCATGATGATGATGAAAGGAATGGTGGAAAGTTGCATGGCAATATATCTCGGAATGGCTATGGAAATACCATAATAGGTAGGTATGGTGGCTGTTTTGAGGAAGATACAAGGAGGTTTATGTGTGATAGAGCGTATCGTATCACGTGGTTTGGATGCACCGGCGAAGTTTGCACCAACTCTCAAGGTGAGAAAGGGCAATGCACGGTACCGAAGAGGCTAGCAAAGGTGGAAAGGTAAAAGTGCGTATAATCCATGGACTCAACATTAGTCAAAAGAACTCATATACTTATTGCAAAAATTTAGAAGTCATCAAAAACCAAGTACTACGCGCATGCTCCTACGGGGATAGATTGGTAGGAAAAGACCATCGCTCGTCCCCGACCGCCACTCATAAGGATGCACAAGCCAGGTACACTTCATGTTTCAAATTTATTACACAACTTTAACCATACGTGCATGCTACGTGACTTGCTAACTTCAACACAAGCATTCTTTTAATTCATAATCACCCAACTAGCATGACTTTAATATCACTACCTCCATATCTCAAAACAATTATCAAGTATCAAATTGATCATAGCATCCAATTCACTTCTATGATAGTTTTTATTATACCCAACTTGGATACTCATCATTCTAGGACCAAGCAAATACCATGCTGTTATAAATGACTCTCAAAATAATATAAGTGAAGCATGAGAGAATAGCAATTTCTACAAAAAAATAACCACCGCCGTGCTCTAAAAGATATAAGTGATGCACTAGAGCAAATGACAAACTGCTCCGAAAGATATAAGTGAAGATCAATGAGTAGTCGAATAATTGTGCAACTATGTGAAGACTCTCTAACATTTAAGAATTTCAGATCTTGGTATTGTATTCAAACATCAAGCAAAACAAAATAAAATGACATTGCAAGGATAGCACAACTCATGTGAAGAAGCAAAAACTTAGTCTCAACCGATACTAACCGATAGTTGTTGAAGAAGAAAGGTGGGATGCCTACCGGGGCATCCCCAAGCTTAGATGCTTGAGACTTCTTGAAATATTATCTTGGGGTGCCTTGGGCATCGCCAAGCTTGAACTTTTGTGTCTTCTTAATTCCTCTCATATCATGGTTTATCTTTTTATCAAAAGCTTCATCCACACCAAACTCAACAAGAACTCGTGAGATAGGTTAGTATAAACCAATGCAAAACCGTATCATTCTCTACTGTAACAAATCACTAAAATTATTATTCCACATTGCATACTAAATTCCTCTTCATATTTAAGACTCCTATCCTCAAATAGAATCATTAAACAAGCAAACATATGCAAACAATGCAAACATAACAGCAATCTGTCAAAACAGTACAGTCTGTAAAGAATGCAAGATTCATCATACTTTCCTAACTCCAAAAATTATGAAATAAAATTCCCACTGTAATAAATTGATCAGAGCTCAATATTCAAAAGGTTTCAACATTATACCATTCTCTGACTTTCTAGGGAATTTTTGCAATAGCGGTAAACTTTCTGTTTTCAAACAGCAACATGTATACTAGCAAAATAAGCATGGCAAAGGCTATCCTTGACTTTTTTTTATTGAAAATAAAGATGAAAAACACTATTATAAATAACATCAAGTAAATACTAACAAAATAAAATGATGCTCCAAGCAAAACACATATCATGTGGTGAATAAAAATATAGCTCCAAGTAAAGTTACCGATGAACGAAGACGAAAGAGGGGATGCCATCCGGGGCATCCCCAAGCTTAGGATCTTGTTTGTACTTGAATATTACCTTGGGGGGCCTTGGGCATTCCCAAGCTTAGGCTCTTGCCACTCCTTATTCCGTATTCCATCGAATCTTTACCCAAAACTTGAAAACTCCACAACACAAAACTCACCAGAAAACTCGTAAGCTCCGTTAGTATAAGAAATTAAAACCACCACTTAGGTACTGTAATTAACTCATTATAAATTCATATTTGTGTTATATCTACTGTACTCCAACTTATCTATGGTTCATACCTTCGGATACTACTCATAGATTGATCAAAATAAGCAAACAACACATAGAAAACAGAATCTGTCAAAAACAGAACAGTCTGTAGTAATCTGTATCAAACGTATACTTCTGGAACTCCAAAAATTCTACCAAATTAGGAAGTCCTAAGAAATTTGTATACCCATCCTTAGAAAAAAGAATCAGATCAGAAGCACATTTCTGTGAATTACAAAAACTAATTGACTGGGTGCAAAAGTTTCTGATTTTCAGCAGGATCAGCACAACTATCACCGTAAGCTATCCTAAAGGTCTTACTTCGCACTTTATTGAAACAAAAGCTATAAAACATGATTAATAGAGTAGAATAATTATATGTACACACAAAAACAGTAAGGATAAATATTGGGTTGTCTTCCAACAAGATCTTTTCCTTAATGCCTTTCTAGCTAGGCATGAAGATGACAATGATGCTCACATAAAGGATAGGAGTTGAAGCATAACGGGAGCATCATGAAGCATATGACTAGCACATTTAAGTCTAACCCACTTCCTATGCATAGGGATTTTGTGAGAAAACAACTTATTGAACAATAATCAACAAGCATAGGAAGGTAAAACAAGCATAGCTTCAAGATTTTCAACACATAGAGAGGAAACTTGACATTATTGCAATTCCTACAAGCATATATTCCTCCCTCATAATAATTTTCAGTAGCATCATGAATGAATTCAACAATATAACCAGCACCTAAAGCATTCTTTTCATGATCTACAAGCATAGAAAATTTACTACTCTCCACATAAGCAGAATTCTTTTCATTCGGAATAGCGGGAGTATCATAAGAGACTTGAACACTAAAAATTGTTTCTACATTAAAAGAGTAATGTTCAGAAAAATGGTAATCATAATCATGACAATATTTGTAAATATAATCATCACTACTTTTTATAGCATAAGTTCCATCACAATAATCATCATAAGTAGCAACTTCGTTCTCATCATAATCGATTGAAGCCTCTTCCAAGATAGTGGAATCATTACTAAATAAAGTTGACACTCTTCCAAATCCACTTTCATATTCATCACAATAAGATTCAATATCTTCCAAAATAGTGGGACAACTACTTCCTAAAGTTGACACTCTTCCAAACCCACTTTCATCAATATAATCATCAAAAGTAGGAGGCATGCTATCATCATAATAACTTTGCATATCAAAACTTGGGATGCTAAAAATATCATCTTCACTAAACATAGAATCTCCAAGCTTGGGACAAACATTAATTTCAGCAAATATATTCTCAAATATTTCATCCTTATCAAACATATCTTCCCCAAGCTTGGTCTTTTTCATATCATAAGCATAATAACTCTCATCATTAAAAATATGGATAGCACCAATAGTAAAGCAATTATCATCATCACAATGAGTAGTAGGAGCAACATCATTTGGGAGGGATACCTTTTTACCTTTGTTGCTCCTTCATTTCTTTTTATTCTTCACATTATGTGTGGGTTCAACCTTCCTCTTTGAGCTCCTTATTGATGAGATTGGTTGAATAGAAAGCTCCTCTTCGTTACCTGAATCATCATAAGACATAATAGGAGGAGATTGGGAAGTCTCTTCCCTTTCATTAGTATTCTGATCATCTTCTATTTGCTTTCTTTTCTTTATGTAATTGGCAATATAAGGATTTCAATGCAATTCTCCACACAAAACACATAAATATCCTCTAGATCAAAATCAAGAAAAATATCAAGATTAAATTTTGGAATACCCTCAGTTATACGTTTCATTTCTTCATACCCCAAAAGAAGACTAAGCTCTTTATGATGCCCAAGGGTAATCAAGCTATCACAATTTTTGGACACGATTTTATCATAAAACAATTTGCATTGGAGATTTAAATGACCATGTTCATTGCAAAGTTCACAAGGAGCGCAAAAAATATTGAATCTTCTAGCACACTCATCAAGACTTTCTTGCAAACCTTTAGTTTTTAAATACTTATGGCTCTTGCAATATCTATTTTCTCTATTTGGTGTGTCCATGCAAATCCAATCTACTCCACAAAAATCAACATGCTTATAGGAGACATTTTCATCATAAATAGTGCAATCATCATTAGTACTAGGGATATTCAAAGAGTTCATACTAACAACATTGCAATCATGCTCATCATTCAAAGATTTAGTACCAAGCATTTTAATGCATTCTTCTTCTAGCACTTGAGCACAATTTTCTTTTCCATCAAACTCACGAAAGATATTAAAAAGACGAAGCGTATGAGACAAACTTAAATCCATTTTTTGTAGTTTTCTTTTATAAACTAAACTAGTGATAAAACAAGAAACAAAACGATTCGATTGCAAGATCTAAAGATATACCTTCAAGCACTCACCTCCCCGGCAACGGCGCCAGAAAAGAGCTTGATGTCTACTACACAACCTTCTTCTTGTAGACGTTGTTGGGCCTGCAAGTGCACAGGTTTGTAGGACATTAGCAAATTTCCCTCAAGTGGATGACCTAAGGTTTATCATTCCGTGGGAGGCGTAGGATGAAGATGCTCTCTCTCAAGCAACCCTGCAACCAAATAACAAAGAGTCTCTTGTGTCCCCAACACACCCAATACAATGGTAAATTGTATAGGTGCACTAGTTCGGCGAAGAGATGGTGATACAAGTGCAATATGGATAGTAGATAAAGGTATTTGTAATCTGAAAATATAAAAACAGCAAGGTAACTAATGGTAAAAGTGAGCGTAAACGGTATTGTAATGATAGGAAACAAGGCCTAGGGTTCATACTTTCACTAGGGCAAGTTCTCTCAACAATAATAACATAGATAGATCATATAACAATCCCTCAACATGCAACAAAGAGTCACTCCAAAGCCACTAATAGTGGAGAACAAACGTAGAGATTATGGTAGGGTACGAAACCACCTCAAAGTTGGTCTTTCGGATCAATCTATTCAAGAGTTCGTACTAGAATAACATCTTAAGACAAAAATCAACCAAAACCCTAATGTCACCTAGATATTCCATTGTCACCTCAAGTATCCGTGGGCATTATTATACGATATGCATCACACAATCTCAGATTCATCCAACCAACACAAAGTACTTCAAAGAGTGCCCCAAAGTTTCTACCGGAGAGTCAAGAACGTGTGCCAACCCCTATGCATAGGTTCATCCACGGAACCCGCAAGTTGGTCACCAAAACATACATCAAGTGGCACATGATATCCCATTGTCACCACAGATAAGCACGGCAAGACATACATCAAGTGTTCTCATAAAAGACTCAATCCGATAAGATACCTTCAAAGGGGAAACTCAATTCATCACAAGAGAGTAGAGGGGGAGAAACATCATAAGATCCAACTACAATAGCAAAGCTCGGGATAGATCAAGATCGTGCCATAGAGGGAACACGAGAGAGAACAGGAGAGAGAGAGATCAAACACATAGCTACTGGTACATACCCTCAGCCCTGAGGGTGAACTACTCCCTCCTCGTCATGGAGAGCGCCGGGATGATGAAGATGGCCACCGGTGATGGGTTCCCCCTCCGGCAGGGTGCTGGATTGGACTCCCGAGAGGTTTTTGGTGGCTACAGAGGCTTGCGGCTGCGGAACTCCCGATCTATCTTGATATTTGATTGTTTTAGGGTATGTAGGCACATATAGGAGAATGAAGTTGGTCGGGAGGTGCTCAAGGGGCCCACGAGACAGGGGGGCACGCCCTGTAGGGGGGCGACCCCCTATCTCCTGGGTTCCTCGAGTACCTTCTGACTTGATCTCCAAGCCTCCAGGATGATATTCTTCGAAAAAATCACGATGCCGAAGCTTTCATTCCGTTTGGACTCCGTTTGATATTCCTTTTCTTCAAAATACCGAAACACGCAATAAAACAGCAATATGGGCTGGGCCTCCGGTTAGTAGGTTAGTCCCAAAAATGATATAAAATTGTAAAGTAAAGCCCATAAACATCCAAAAAGGGTAATATAATAGCATGGAACAATTAAAAATTATAGATACGTTGGAGACGTATCAACAGGCACTAGTATTTTGCGAAAAAGAACATTTCCCCCTGACTGTTGGGACCCACCGGACGGGCCACCATATTTCGCGAAAAAAACGTTCCCCCACTGTCAGCTCAGACCCACCGGAAGTGCCTCCTTATTACGCACAAAAAAAATGAATACTCCCCCGGCTAGCTAGGACCCACCTTGGTGGGAGGCTGACTTGTGGGCCTACTAAATTTACGGGGACGGAGAGCTTTGTAAACTTAGTCAATATGAACGATTCTGCCTCCCGTGACCGTACGATGTCCATCCAACGGCCGTAGTGCTTCTTCAACCTCTGGTCTTCTTGCTCCAGCCGCCAAACGCAGCTCCGGTCGTGCCGCATGCTCCTACCTCCCGCGTCGTCCCCTTCCTAAGCCTCGCCTTCGTCCACCTCCGTGGTGCTCTCCGTGTGGCGTGGTCAACGAGGTCAAGGAACGATTTCCATTGGATGAGTACTGTACATGGAGAGGCTGACAACTGGGTCCACGACGGCCGCAAGGAAGTGCCTCCTTATTACACGCAAAATAATTATTCCTCCACCTGACAGCCGGGACCGACCGGATGGGCCACCATATTTCACGAAAAAAATGTTTCCCCCCTGACTGCTGGGATCCACCAGCTACACCTTCGCATGCAAGGAAGTGCGTCTGGGCAAAAAAACGATTCGCCCCTTGACTGCTGGGACCCACCAGCTACATCTTCGCACGCAAGGAAGTGCCTGACAGTCGGGACCCACCTTGTCGAAGCGTACGTAGCGTTGTCATTCTGGTCGCGAACGTGTACGTACAGATATACTGGTGGATGTAGAGGCGCGCACGTGTCATAGTAGAGGCGCGCACGTAGCATATACACGTACGTATAGTGGCTAGTGTGCAAGAAAGAAAATACGGCCACGTATATGTACATACGGGCGGGGTCCCGAACGCCTACTCGTGCATACGTACGGCCAGGGCTCGTGTACATGGCTGGGTCGAAATGGAGAAACAGCATCGTCGTCATGTTCCTGGGGAGCCAACTGGCTGGGTCGGAACGGAATGCGTCGTTGTGTTCATCGGGAGGGCTTAGATGGAACAGGCGATGGAAACGAGGCCTGGCGTACCGCAAAACGGAGGAAACGGCCTTGTGTTCGACCGGCCACATTCGAAACAGGATCCTGTTCATCGGGAGGGGTTTGGCATACCGCAAAACAGAGGAAACGGACCTCCTACGGTCGAAATGGGGTCCTATTGATCGGGAGGGGTGTGTCGTACCGCAAAACGGACAAAACGGACTTGTGTTGGAGCGCTATGGTCAAAACGGGGGTCCTGTTCATCGGGAGTGGTGTGGAGTACCGCAAAACAGGACTCCACACGATACTATTCATCTGCACCGTCTACCTCCTCCAGTCTCCACGAGCTACCGTGGACCTCCTCCAGCCTCCACGGGCTCCTGTTCATCCAGCCTCCACTATGTGCTACTCCACTGGCTACTATTCAACCACCCCTCCACGAGAACCCCTCCACCGTCTACTATTCATCCAGCCCTTCACGGGGTCATCCTGTTCATCCAGCCTTCCATGGGGTCCTGTTCATCCAGCCCCAACCGGCTCGATCGATCGAGGTCCTGTGCATCC
>NC_041391.1:268611383-268636887 GCF_002162155.2 Triticum dicoccoides
TTCATTTAGAGAGGCAGCATCGATCGGCTTCAGTTAGCAGTAGTAGTGAAGGAATCGCTCGATCGGGTTCAGTTAACAGCCATCGATCGATCGCTCAGGTTCAGTAACGCGTAGCCTGCAGTGTAATCGCTCGGGTTCAGTTAGAGCCTAACGCCTCGCTCGGGTTCAGTTAGAGCCAACACCTCGCACACACGCGCGTACGTGTACGAGAGAAACGCGCATCGCTCGGCCCCCGACCACCCACCGTAACCGGGAACTCCCCGAAATTTTCCTCGCCCTCGCTTCTACCATGGTTTTTTCCGTCATGGACGGCCCAAAGAATGTCATGCAGCTGCGTCTCCGGCCCGCCCAGGACAAAAAGCCCATTTTCTATCATGATTTTTTGTCATATAAGTAGGATCCCACCACATCTATGTTGATACTGGGTTTTGTCACAATTATCATCATAGAAGTGTCATAAGTATGACAGAAAAAAATTCGTTCGGCCCAAAATGTCACGGATGTGTCTTTTTTTGTAGTGATAAGTGTTCTCCCTGAGTATGCACCGTTGCGACAGTTCATCGTGCCGAGCCACCACGTGATGATCGGGTGTGATAAGCTCTACGTTCACATACAACGGGTGCAAGACAGTTTTGCACATGCGAAATCGGGTTAAACTTGACGAGCCTAGAATGTACAGACATGGCCTCGGAACACTAGAGACCAAAAGGTTGAATGTGAATCTTATAGTAGATATGATCAACATAGAGACGTTCACCATTGAAGACTACTCCATCTCACATGATGATCGGACATGGTTTAGTTGATATGGTTCACGTGGTCATTTAGATGACTCGAGGGATGTCTATCTAAGTGGGAGTTCTTAAGTAATATGATTAATTCAACTTAATTTATCATGAACTTAGTTCTGATAGTTTTTGCGTATCGATGTTGTAGACCAATGGCCCGTGCTTCTGTTCCCTTGAATTTTAATGCGTTCCTAGAGAAATCTAAGTTGGGAGATGACGGTAGCAACTACATGGACTGGGTATGTAACTTGAGGATTATCCTCATTACTGCACAGAAGAATTATGTCCTTGATGCACCGCTAGGTGAAAGACCTGCTGCAAGAGCAGATGCTGACGTTATGAATGTCTGGCAAGCTTGATCTGATGACTACTCTATAGTTCAGCGTGCCATGCTTTACAGCTATAATCGGGACTTCAAAGATGTTTTGAACGTCATGGACCATATGAGATGTTCCAGGAGTTGAAGTTAATATCTCAAGCAAATTCCCGAGTTGAGAGAATGAAGTCTCCAACAAGTTCTATAGCTGTAAGATGGAGGAGAACAGGTCTATCAGTAAACACATACTCAGAATGTCTGGGTACCATAACCACTTGACTCAGCTGGGAGTTAATCTCCGGATGACAGTGCTATTGACAGAGTTCTTCAATCACTGTCACCAAGCTATAAAGGCTTCGTGTTGAACTATAATATGCAAGGGATGGATAAGACGATTCCTGAGCTCTTCGCTATGCTCAAAGCTGTGGAGGTAGAAATCAAGAAGGAGCATCAAGTGTTGATGGTTAACAAGACCACTAGTTTCAAGAAAAAGGGCAAGGGAAAGAAGGGGAACTTCAAAAAGAATGGCAAGCAAGTTGCCACTCCCGGGAAGAAGGCCAAATCTGGAGCCAAGCCTGAAACTGAGTGCTTCTACAGCAAATGGACTGGTCATTGGAAGAAGAACTGCCCCAAGTATTTGGCAGATAAAATGGATGGCAAAGTGAACAAAGGTATATTTGATATACATGTTATTGATGTGTACCTTACAATGCTCGTAGTAGTACCTGGGTATTTGATACCAGTTCAGTTGCTCATATTTGTAACTCGAAATAGGAACCACGGATTAAACGAAGATTGGCTAAGGACGAGGTGACGATGCGCGTCGGGAATGGTTCCAAGGTCGATGTGATCGCCGTCGGCATGCTACCTCTACATCTACCTACGGGATTAGTATTAGACCTAAATAATTGTTATTTGGTGCCAGCGTTGAGCATGAACGTTATATCTGGATCTTGTTTGATGCGAGACGGTTATTTAATTCAGAGAATAATGGTTGTTCTATTTATATGAGTAATATATTTTATGGTCATGCACCCTTGAAGAGTGGTCTATTTTTGTTGAATCTCGATCGTGGTGCTACACATATTCATAATATTGATGCCAAAAGATGCAAAGTTGATAATGATAGTGCACCATATTTGTCACACTGTCGTTTAGGTCATATTGGTGTAAAGCGCATGAAGAAATTCCATGCAGATGGACTTTTGGAATCACTTGATTATGAATCATTTGATGCTTGTGAACCATGCCTCATGGGCAAGATGACTAAGACTCCATTCTTCGGAACAATGGAGTGAGATACCAACTTATTGGAAATAATACATACCGATGTATGCGGTCCGATGAGTGTTGAGGCTCGTGGTGGGCATCGTTATTTTCTAACCTTCAAATAATTTCAGAGTGAAGTAGAGAATCATCATAACAAAAAAATAAAGTTTCTACGATCTGATCGTGGAGGCGAATATTTGAGTTACGAGTTTGGCCTTCATTTGAAACAATGTGGAATAGTTTCACAACTCACGCCACTTGGAACACCACAGTGTAATGGTGTGTTGGAAACTCGTAACCATACTTATTAGATATGTTTCGATCTATGATGTCTCTTACCAATTTACCACTATCGTTTTGGGGTTATGCATTAGAGACAGTTGCATTCACGTTAAACAGGGCACCATCTAAATCCATTGAGACGACACCGTATGAACTGTGGTTTGGCAAGAAACCTAAGTTGTCGTTTCTTAAAGTTTGGGGTTCTGATGCTTATGTGAAAAAGTTTCAACCTGACAAGCTCGAACCCAAATCGGAGAAGTGCGTCTTCATAGGATACCCAAAGGAAACTGTTGGGTACACCTTCTATCACAGATCCGAAGGCAAGATCTTTGTTGCTAAAAATTGGATCCTTTCTAGAGAAGGAGTTTATCTCGAAAGAAGTGAGTGGGAGGAAAGTAGAACTTGATGAGTTAATTGTACCTTCTCTCAAATTGGAAAGTAGCTCATCACAGAAAACCGTTCCCGTGATGCCTACACCAACTAGTGAGGAAGCTAATGATAATGATCATGAAACTTCAGATCAAGTAACTGCCAAACCTTGTAGGTCAACCAGAGTATGTTCCATGCCAGAGTGGTACGATAATCCTGTTCTGGAAGTCATGTTAATAGACCATGATGAACCTACGAGCTAGGAGGAAGCAATGAGATGCCCAGATTCCACGAAATGGCTTGAGGCCAAGAAATCTAAGATGGAATCCATGTATGAGAACAAAGTATGGACTTTGGTTGACTTGCCCGATAATCAACAAGACATAGAGAATAAATGGATCTTCAAGAAGAAGACTGACACTAATGGTAATGTTACCATCTACAAAGCTCGACTTGTCACGAAAGGTTTTTGACAAGTTCAAGGGGTTGACTACGATGAGACTTTCTCACCCGTAGCGATGCTCAAGTCTGTCTGAATCATGTTAGCAATTGCCGCATTTTATGATTATGAAATCTGGCAAATGGACGTCAAAACTGCATTCCATAATGGATTTCTTAAAGAAGAGTTGTATATGATGCAACCAGAAGGTTCTGTCGATCCTAACGGTGCTAACAAAGTGTGCAAGATCCAGCGATCCATATATGGACTTGTGCAAGCATCTCAGAGTTGGAATATATGATTTGATGAAGTGATCAAAGCATATGATTTTATACAGACTTTTGGAGAAGCCTGTATTTACAGTGGGAGCTCTGTAGCATTTCTAATATTATATGTGGATGACATATTGTTGATTGGAAATGATATAGAATTTCTGGATAGCATAAAAGGATACTTGAATAAGAGTTTTTCAATGAATGACCTCGGAGAAGCTGCTTGATACGTCTCCAACATATCTATAATTTTTTATTGTTCCATGCTGTTATATTATCATTCTTGGATGTTTTACAATCATTTTATAATCATTTTATATCATTTTTTGGTACTAACCTATTGATAGTGCCTAGTGCCAGTTGCTGTTTTCTGCATGTTTTTTACATGGCAGGAAATCAATATCAAACGGAGTTTAAACGCAACAAAACTCTTGGAGAATTTTTTGGGGGGGCAGAAGCAATCCAGTGGGCGAAGAAAGCATTTGGGTGTGGCTCGAGGTGAGCAGCACCAACCAGGGTGCGCTAGGAGGCCCAGACGCGCCCTGTTGGGTTGTGCCCACCTCGGGTGCCCCCTAAACTGCCTCTTTGCTCTATAAATACCCCAATATTCCAGAAACCCTAGGGGAGTCGACGAAAATCAATTCCAGCCGCCGCATAGTCCAGAACCACCAGATCCAATCTAGACACCATCATGGAGGGGTTCACCACTTCCATTGGTGCCTCTCTGATGATGCGTGAGTAATTCTTTGTAGACCTACGGGTCCGTAGTTAGTAGCTAGATGGATTCCTCTCTCTCTCTCTCTCTCTCTTGATTATCAATACAACGGTCTCTTGGAGATCCATATGATGTAAGTCTTTTTGCGGTGTGTTTGTCGGGATCCAATGAACTTTGTATTTATGATCAGATCTTTGTTTTTATCCATGAAAGTTATTTGAGTCTTCTTTGATCTCTTATATGCATGATTGCTCATAGCCTCGTATTTCTTCTCCGATATTTGGGTCTAGTTTGGCCAACTTCATCTATTTATCTTGCAATGGGAAGAGATGATGTGTAGTGGCCTCCTGAACTGCCTCTTTGCTCTATAAATACCCCAATATTCCAGAAACCCTAGGGGAGTCAACAAAAATCAATTCCAGCCACCGCAGAGTCCAGAACTCTGGAAGATTAACTCTGGAAGATTCAAGCGATTGAAGTACCCAGACAATCTGAGCACATGCTCACTAGTTGAGTGATTCTCCTCCATCTTTTAGCCATAGAACTTGTTGGAGACTTCATATCTCTCAACTCGGGTATTTTCTTAAAATATTAACTTCAACTCCTGGAACATCTCATATGGTCCATGACATTCAAAACGTCTTTGAAGTCCCGATTCTAACCCGTTAAGCATGGTGCACTAAACTATCAAGTAGTCATCATAGTGAGCTAGCCAAACGTTCATAACGTCTGCATCTGCTCCTGCAATAGGTCTGTCACCTAGCGGTGCATTAAGGACATAATTCTTCTGTGCATCAATGAGGATAAACCTTAGATAATGGATCCAATCCGCATCATTGCTACTAACATTTTTCAACACAATTTTCTCTAGGAACATATCAAAATAAACATATGAAAGCAACAACGCGAGCTATTGATATACAACATAATTTGCAAAATACTACCAGGACTAAGTTCATGATAAATTTAAGTTCAATTAATCATATTACTTAAGAACTCCCACTTAGACAGACATCTCTCGAGTCATCTAAGTGATCACGTGATCCAAATCAACTAAACCATAACCGATCATCACGTGAGATGGAGTAGTTTTCAATGGTGAACATCACTATGTTGGTCATATCTACTATACGATTCACGTTCGACCTTTCGCTCTCCGTGTTCCGAGGCCATATCTGCATATGCTAGGCTCGTCAAGTTTAACCTGAGTATTCCGCGTGTGCAAAACTGGCTTGCACCTGTTGTAGATGGACGTAGAGCTTATCACACCCGATCATCATGTGGTGTTTGGGCACGACGAACTTTGGCAATGGTGCATACTCAGGGAGAACACTTCTTGATAATTAGTGAGAGATCATCTTAAAATGCTACCGTCAATCAAAGCAAGATAAGATGCATAAAAGATAAACATCACATGCAATCAATATAAGTGATATGATATGGCCATCATCATCTTGTGCTTGTGATCTCCATCTCCGAAGCATCGTCATGATCACCATCGTCACCGGCGCGACACCTTGATCTCCATCGTAGCATCGTTGTCATTACGCCATCTATTGCTTCTACGACTATCGCTACCGCTTAGTGATAAAGTAAAGCAATTACAGGGCGTTTGCATTTCATACAATAAAGCGACAACCATATGGCTCCTGCCAGTTGCCGATAACTTCGGTTACAAAACATGATCATCTCATACAATAAAATATAGCATCACGTCTTGACCATATCACATCACAACATGCCCTGCAAAAACAAGTTAGACGTCCTCTACTTTGTTGTTGCAAGTTTTACGTGGCTGCTACGGGCTTAGCAAGAACCGTTCTTACCTACGCATCAAAACCACAAGGATAGTTCGTCAAGTTAGTGCTGTTTTAACCTTCGCAAGGACCGGGCGTAGCCACACTCGGTTCAACTAAAGTTGGAGAAACTGACACCCGCCAGCCACCTGTGTGCAAAGCATGTCGGTAGAACCAGTCTCGCGTAAGCATACGCGTAATGTCGGTCCGGGCCGCTTCATCCAACAATACCGCCGAACCAAAGTATGACATGCCGGTAAGCAGTATGACTTGTATCGCCCACAACTCACTTGTGTTCTACTCGTGCATATAACATCAACGCATAAAACCTAGGCTCTGATGCCACTGTTGGGGAACGTAGTAATTTCAAAAAAATTCCTACGCACACGCAAGATCATGGTGATGGCATAGCAACGAGAGGGGAGAGTGTTGTCCACGTACCCTCGTAGACCATAAGCGGAAGCGTTATGACAACGCGGTTGATGTAGTCGTACGTCTTCACGATCCGACCGATCCAAGTACCGAACGTACGGCACCTCTGTGTTCAGCATTCGTTCAGCTCGATGACGTTCCCTGGAATCCGATCCAGCAGGGTATCGGAGATGAGTTCCGTCAGCATGACGGTGTGGTGACGATGATGATGTTCTACCGGCGCAGGGCTTCGCCTAAACTCCGCGACGATATGACCGAGGTGGAATATTGTGGAGGGGGGCACCGCACACGGCTAAGGAACGATCCGTAGATCAACTTGTGTGTCATGGGGTGCCCCCCTGCCCCCGTATATAAAGGAGCAAGGGGAGGAGGGCCGGCCAAGGAGGAGGAGGCACGCCCAAGGGGGGCAATCCTACTCCAAGTAGGATTCCCCCCTCTTTCCAAGTCCTACTAGGAGAAGGGAAGGAAGGGGAGGAGAAGGAGAAGAAAGGAGAGGGAGGAGAAGAAGGAAAGGGGGGCCGGCCCCCTAGTCCAATTCGGTTTGGGCTAGGGGGGCCGCGCGCCCTACCTCCTCTCCTCCACCACTTGGCCCATGAGGCCCATTGCTTCTTCCTCGTATTCCCGTAACTCCCCGGTACCCCCGAAAATACCCGAATCACTCGGAACCTTTCCGAAGTCCGAATATAGTCGTCCAATATATCGATCTTTACGTCTCGACCATTTCGAGACTCCTCGTCATGTCCCCGATCTCATCCGGGACTCCGAACTCCTTCGGTACATCAAAACTCATAAACTCATAATATAACTGTCATCGTAACGTTAAGCGTGCGGACCCTACGGGTTCGAGAACTATGTAGACATGACCTAGAACTGTTTCCGGTCAATAACCAATAGTGGAACGTGGATGCTCATATTGGCTCCTACATATTCTACGAAGATATTTATCGGTCAAACCGCATAACAACATACGTTGTTCCCTTTGTCATCGGTATGTTACTTGCCCGAGATTCGATTGTCGGTATCCAATACCTAGTTCAATCTCGTTACCGGCAAGTCTCTTTACTCGTTCCGTAATACATCATACCGTAACTAACTCATTAGTTACAATGCTTGCAAGGCTTAGGTGATGTGTATTACCGAGAGGGCCCAGAGATACCTCTCCGACAATCGGAGTGACAAAACCTAATCTCGAAATACGCCAACCCAACATGTACCTTCGGAGACACCTGTAGAGCACCTTTATAATCACCCAGTTATGTTGTGACGTTTGGTAGCACACAAAGTGTTCCTCCGGTAAAAGGGAGTTGCATAATCTCATAGTTGTAGGAACTTTGTATAAGTCATGAAGAAAGCAATAGCAACATATTAAACGATCAAGTGCTAGGCTAACGGAATGGGTCAAGTCAATCACATCATTCTCCTAATGATGTGATCCCGTTAATCAAATGACAACACATGTCTATGGTTAGGAAACATAACCATCTTTGATCAACGAGCTAGTCTAGTAGAGGCATACTAGTGACACTCTGTTTGTCTATATATTCACACATGTATTATGTTTCCGGTTCATACAATTCTAGCATAAATAAAAAAAAATTATCAAGAAATAAGGAAATAAATAATAACTTTATTATTGCCTCTAGGGCATATTTCCTTCAGGATTGTCCCAGAATTTTGTTTCGGTTTTTCGAACGCTTTCTGTCACACAGTATTTTCGTACTATGGATGCCAAGTCGGCGAAGCGTGTAATTTCACGGCAACTTATGTCGTTGAGGATCCCGATGTCCATGAAGTTATTGCAGAAGAATGAAATTGTATCCCCCTCGCGGCAGTTTTCTATCCTGTCCATAACCAGGAGGAATCTGGCCCAGTAATGGTGTACTATTTCTCTGTGCTCTTGCCGAATTTGGGATAGCTCCCTTATATTTGGGTGGGCGGGTGGAGTTAAATCCGGAACCTCACCCAATCTGAGACTTAGGGGCCAAGAAATTTCCGAATTCGGAAACTTGGGTTCTTGGATGTTGTCCAATGAATCAGGCCCGCTGCCTGACTTTAGGTTCTGGGCTTGAGTGACGTCCTCCCCTGCGCGAGTATCCGGCTTGGAGGGATCAGGAATCTGGACATATCTGGTCCTTAGGATGGGTGAAGATTCGCCGCATTGTTCCTCCACCACTTCGACGTGGTGGGTGACCTCGGGAGAGTCAATCTCTCTTGAATCGGGTTTAAGCCCAATCTGATCGTAGTCTGTAGCGACTCCCAGGGCGGCGATGCAATCCAAGAGCTCGTTTAAGGAAGAGAGCTCCATCGAATCTAACTTCTCGGCGAGTTCCGAGTTGATGTGGAGATTGCCTTCGATGACCCGAGAAGTCATCGTCGGCGCGGCGGCCGAACATGCGGTCATTAGAAAACCGCCTAGCCGGAGAGTTTGGCCAATAGCAAAAGCTCCTTTAGCAACAGCACCGTCTTTAAAGACGGGGTGCGGCATCCTTCCTAACGGTGACGACACAGAGGAACTCTCAATGAAAGCACCAATGTTGTTGTCAAAACTGGCGGATCTAGGGTAGGGGGTCCCGAACTGTGCGTCTAGGCGGATGGTAACAGGAGACAAGGGACACGATGTTTTCACCCAGGTTCCGGCCCTCTCAATGGAGGTAAAACCCTACTCCTGCTTGATTAATATTGATGATATGGGTAGTACAAGAGTTGATCTACCACGAGATCAGAGAGGCTAAACCCTAGAAGCTAGTCTATGGTATGATTGTTGTTCATCCTACGGACTAAAACTCTCCCGTTTATATAGACACTGGAGAGGGCTAGGGTTACACAGAGTCGGTTACAATGGGAGGAGATCTACATATCGTATCAGTAAGCTTGCCTTCCACGCCAAGGAAGGTCCTATCCGGACACGGGACGAAGTCTTCAATCTTGTATCTTCATAGTCCGGGAGTCTGGCCAAAGGTCATAGTCCGGCCATCCGGACACCCCCTAATCCAGGACTCCCTCAACGGACATGAGGACATCATGATCATTCTTAGAACAACAACATATATATTGTCATATGATTTCTTATGCTAAAGTAACAATCGATTCACAATGTAAAGTATGAATCAGAAATTTCATTGAAAACTAACGAACTATGATTTCAGTCATTGAAGCAATTGCAATTTATCATAACATTGGAAAGAGTCAATATAAGAGCTTTTCATCAAGTCCACATACTCAACTATCATTTAGTCTTTCACAATTGCTAATACTCACGCGATACTTATGGATATGAAGTTTCAATCGGACACTCAGAAATATAGGGGTTCATAATTTCGCCTCCCAACCTTTTACCTCAAGGGTAATGTCAACGATAATACTTTATGAAAACCTACATCTAAGTGGATATATATATATATATATATATATATATATATATATATATATATATATATATATCAGGATCTTCCAACACATAGTGCTTGCCAAAGGATAAAGTGTAAAAGGGAAAGGTGAAGATCACCATGACTCTTGTATGAAGGTAGAATATAAAAATAAAAGATAGGCCCTTCACAGAGGGAAGAAGAGGTTGTCATGCGCTTTTATGGTTGGATGCACAAAATCTTAATGCAAAAGAACGTCACTTTATATTGCCACTTGCGATAAGGACCTTTATTATGCAATCTGTCGCTTTTATTTCTTCCATATCACAAGCTCGTATAAAGCTTATTTTCTTCACACTAATAGATCACACATATTTAGAGAGCAATTTTTATTGCTTGCACCGATGACAACTTACTTGAAGGATCTTACTCAATCCATAGGTAGGTATGGTGGACTCTCATGGAAAAACTGGGTTTAGGGATGTTTGGAAGCACAAGTAGTATCTCTACTTGGTGCAAAGAATTTGGCTAGCATGAGGGGTAAAGGCAAGCTCAACATGTTGTATGATCCTTGACAATATAACTTATTCAGATATAAGAAAACATAACCCATTATGTTGTCTTCCTTGTCCAATATCAACTTTTTAGCATGTCATATTTTAATGAGTGCTCACAATCATAAAAGATGTCCAAGATAGTATATTTATATGTGAAACCTCTCTTTCTTTATTACTTCCTATTAATTGCAACGATGACCAAAACTATGTTTGTCAACTCTCAACAACTTTTACTCATCATACTTTTTATATGTGAAGTCATTACTCTCCATAAGATCAATGTGATCTTTTTATTTATTTTTAATTTTTTCTTTTATTCCTTCAAGATCAAAGCAAAATAGCAAAGCCCTCGACTCAAAATTAATCATATTATATATAACTCACGGACTCGATTACATAGGTAGAGATCAAAACAAAACTCAAAGATAGATCAAACTAAAACTTTATTCTACTAGATCAAGATATAACCAAAAGGATCAAACTAAGAAAATGGTAAAGATAGAAGTGTGATGGTGATATGATACCGGGGCACCTTCCCATGCTTGGCAGTTGCCAAGGGGAGTGCTCATACCCATGTATTTATGTCTCTTTCTTCGGAGGTGGTGATGATGGAGTTGTTGATGATGTAAGTGTGTAATCAATCTTCCAAGGCAGAGGCTCACCATCATAAAAGGATGATCGAGTCTCCCGGATCCTCAAACCTGCAGCCAAACTCATCCTCTTGAATCTATATTCATACTCACAGTTTTGGTTTTGCAGGTCATAGATCTGGGCTTGGAGATCCGTGATTTTTTTGTGAAGCTTGAAGATGGTATCCCCGATGTTCTTGGCATCCAGCTTGTGGTTGTTGGTGAAGTCCGCAATCATCATGTGGTTGGTGTTGAGTCCGCGTCCACCATCCCTTGGTACTTGAAAACTTGTTGCTCCATTGCTTCGAGTCTTGCTCCACGCTTCCGGTCCTCCTCGGCCCCTCAACATCGTGGATGTGCAGCACCCCCTCACGCATCTCAATGGTTTGAGGGTGTTGCAGCACCTCCGCGAGGTAAGGGTTGATGACCTTCTAGAAAAACTTGTCCTTGAGGGCACTTGGAGACGTCATGGTGATCTAGATCTATCAGAAAAATAGCTCGAAACAAAAGCAGAGGATTTTGTCATGGTACGGTGGTCAAAACCTTCGGGAGATTATATAATGAATTTTTACCAACCAAAAGAACTATCATGAAAGAAAATAGACTCCGGACAGCACACAAGGTGGCCACGAGGCAGGGGCGCGCCCTCCACCCTCGTGGACGCCTCGTGTCTCTTTCGGACTACTTTTAATTTTCCTAATTTTTTAAATATTCCAAAATAGAGAAAAATTGCTATTTGAGCAGTTTTGGAGTCGGTTTACTTACCGTACCACATACCTATTCCTTTTCGGAGTCTGAAACATTCTGGAAAGTGTCCCTTATGTACTCCTCCAGGGTTACAGTGTCAATAACATTGGTTTCAACATTTATGGGATTACCTGAGATATAATGTTTGATTCTTTGACCATTCACCACCTTCGGATTTGTGCCTTCGGCGTTGTTGCTTTTGATGGCACTGGAACGATAGACCTCCTTGATAACGTAAGGACCTTCCCATTTAGAGAGAAGTTTTCTTGCAAAAAATCTTAAACGAGAGTTGTAAGCAAAACATAATCACCTACATTGAACTCACGCTTTTGTATCCTTTTGTAATGCCATCTTTTAACTTTTTATTTAAACAATTTGGCGTTCTCATAGGCCTGGGTTCTCCTTTCATCAAGTGAGCTTATGTCAAATAGCCTCTTCTCACCGGAAAGTTTGAAATAATTGAGCTCTTTAATATCCCAATATGCCTTATGTTCTAGTTCCAGAGGTAAGTCACATGCTTTTCCATAAACCATTTTATGCGGAGACATACCCATAGGATTTTTATATGCAGTTCTATAGGCCCATAATGCATCAACAAGTTTCTTGGACCAATTCTTTCTAGATCTATTAACAGTCTTTTGCAAGATCAATTTAACCTCTCTATTACTCAATTCTACTTGACCACTAGACTGAGGGTGGTAAGGGGATGCAATTCTATGATTAACATCATACTTAGCAAGCATTTTATGAAAAGCACCATGAATAAAATGTGAACCATCATCAGTCATTAGGTATCTAGGGACTCCAAACCTCAGAAAAATAACTTCTTTAAGCATCTCAATAGAGGTGTTATGATCATCACTACTAGTCGGAATAGCTTCTACCCACTTAGTAACAAAATCAACAACAACTAAAATATGTGTATACCCATTAGAGGAAGGAAAAGGTCCCATATAATCAAAGCCCCAAACATCAAATGGTTCAATAACAAGTGGATAGTTCATGGGCATTTTTTGACGTCTACTAATATTACTAATTCTTTGGCATTCATCACAAGACAAGACAAACTTATGGGCATCTTTGAAAAGAGTAGGCCAATAAAAACCATATTGCAATACCTTATGTGCAGTTCTACCTCCAGCGTGGTGTCCTCCGTAAGCCTCAGAGTGGCACTTGCGTAGGATATGTTCCTGTTCATGCTCAGGTAGACAACGTCTGATAACACCATCTAGTACTTCTTTATAAAGGTGTGGGTCATCCCAAAAGTAATGTCTTAAATTATGAAAAAACTTTTTCTTTTGCTGGTATGTGAAACTAGGTGGTAGAAATTTAGCAACAATGTAATTAGCATAATCAACATACCATGGAGCAGTATGAGAAGCATTTATGACAGCTAATTGTTCATCAGGATAGCTATCATCAATAGGTAGTGGGTCATCAAGAACATTTTCTAACCTAGACAAGTTGTCTGCAACAGGGTTCTCAGCTCCCTTTCTATCAATAATATGCAAATCAAATTCTTGTAGCAAGAGAACCCATCTAATAAGTCTAGGTTAAAGCATCTTTATTTTCCATAAGATATTTAATAGCAGCATGATCAGTGTGAACAGTTACTTTGGAATCAACAATATAAGGTCGGAACTTATCATAAGCGAACACAACTGCTAAAATTCTTTTTCAGTAGTAGCATAATTTCTCTGGGCACTGTCTAGAGTTTTACTAGCATATTGGATAACATTTAATTTCTTGTCAACTCTTTGTCCTAGTACAACACCAACAGCATAATCACTAGCATCACACATAATTTCAAAGGGTAAATTCCAATCAGATGTGTGAACAATAGGTGCAGAAATCAAGGCTTTCTTAAGTATTTCAAATGCTTCTACACAATCATCATCTAAGACAAAAGGGACATCTTTTTTGCAAGAGATTAGTCAAAGGCCTAGAAATTTTAGAGAAGTCTTTAATAAACCTCCTATAGAAACCAACATGACCAAGGAAACTTCTTATACCTTTGATGTCTTTAGGACACGGCATCTTTTCAATAGCATCTACTTTAGCTTTATGAACTTCAATACCTCTTTCAGAAATTTTATGCCCAATACAATACCTTCATTAACCATAAAGTGGCACTTCTACCAATTCAAGACAAGATTAGTTTCTTCACATCTCTGCAAAACTCAAGCAAGGTTGCTTAAGCAACCATCAAAAGAAGTTCCGTAAACGGAGAAATCATCCATGAAAACCTCAACAATCTTTTCACAAAAGTCAGAGAATATAGCAGTCGCAAATCTTTGAAAGGTAGTAGGTGCATTGCATAAACCAAAAGGCATACGTCTATAAGCAAAGGTACCGAAAGGGCAAGTAAAAGTGGTCTTTTCCTGATCCTCTTTTGACACAGGTATTTGTGAGAAACTAGAATAACAATCTAGAAAGCAAAAATGTGTATGTTTGGATAATCTTTCTAGCATTTGATCAATAAAAGGTAGAGGGTAATGATCTTTTTCTAGTAGCTTTATTTAATTTGTGGGAATCAGTTACCATTCTATAACCTGTAACAATTCTTTGTGGGATCAATTCATCCTTATCATTAGGAACAACAGTAATACCTCCCTTCTTACGGACGCAATGGACATGACTTACCCACTGACTATCAGCAACAAGATAAGTTATACCTGCCTCCAGAAGCTTTAGTATTTCATTTCTTACCACTTCTTTCATCTTAGGATTTAACCGTCGTTGATGATCAACAACTGGCTTAGCGTCTTTATCTAGTTTTATTTTGTGCTGGCATAGAGTAGGACTAATGCCCTTAAGATCATCAAGAGTATATCCAATAGCACCACTGTGCTTCTTCAGAGTTTTCAATAATTTCTCTTCTTCATGCTCTGAAAGGTTGGCACTAATAATAACAAGATATATCTTCTTTTCATCAAGATAAGAATATTTCAAAGTATCAGGTAATTGTTTAAGCTCAAACATGGGATCTCCCTTGGGAGGAGGAGGATCCCCTAGGATTTCAACAGGCAAGTTGTGTTTCAAAATAGGTCCCTATTAAAGAATACTTCATCTATTTTCCTTCTTTCATTCATAAACATGTCATTTTCATGGTCGAGCAAATATTGTTCTAAAGGATCATTAGGAGGCACGGCAATAGAAGCAAGACCAATAATTTCATCTTTACTAGGCAATTCCTTATCATGGAGTTATCTACGAAATTTAGCAAAATTAAAATCATGAAACATATCCCCTAAACCTATAGTAACAATATCCTTATCGCAGTCTATCTTAGCATAACAGTATTCAAGAAGGGTCTACCAAATATAATGGGACAAAAGTCAACTTGTGGGGAAGCAAGAACAAGAAAATCAGTAGGGTACTTTATTTTCCCACACAAAACTTCAACATCTCTAACAATCCCAATCGGTGAAATAGTATCTCTATTGGCAAGCTTAATAGTAACACCAATATCTTCTATTTCAGCAGGTGCAATATCATGCATAATTTCTTTATATAAGGTATAAGGTATTGCACTCACACTAGCACCCATATCACATAAGCCATCATAATAATGATCTCCTATTTTAACAGAAACAACAGGCATGCCAACAACATGTCTATGTTTACTTTTAGTATCGGGTCTAGCAATTCTAGCAGCTTCATCACACAAATAAATAACATGCCCATCAATATTATCTAACAAGAGATATTTAACCATAGCAATACTAGGTTCAACTTTATTTTTCTTAGGGGGTGTAGGTGTTCTAGCATTACTCTTACGAACCACAGTTGAAGCTTTAGAATGATCCTTTATTCTAACAGGGAAAGGTGGTTTCTCAATCTAAGCAGTAGGAACAATAGGATAACATTATAAGTAATAGTTTTTTCTTCAACTTTAATAGGTTCTACTACTTTCACTTCAATGGGAGGATGATATTTAAACCAATTCTCCATAGGGAGATCAACGTGAGTAGCAAATGATTCACAAAAAGAAGCTACTATCTCAGAGTCAAGTCCATATTTAGTGCTAAATTCACGAAAAGCATCGGTATCCATAAAAGATTTAACACAATCAAACTTAGGGGTTATACCTGACTCCTTACCTTCGTCGAGTTCCCAATCTTTAGAGTTGTGTTCAATTCTTTCCAATAAATCCCATTTGAATTCAATAGTCTTCATCATAAAAGAACCAGTACAAGAGGTATCGCGCATGGAGCGATCATTAAGAGAAAGCCGAGCATAAAATTTTTGAATAATAATTTCTCTTGAGAGCTCATGACTGGGGCATGAGTATAACATTGACTTAAGCCTCCCCCAAGCTTGATCGATGCTTTCTCCTTCACGAGGCCAAAATATATATATATATATATATATATATATATATATATATATATATATATATATATATATATATATATAATTACGATCACGATGAACCAGATGCATAGGATAAAACTTCTGATGAAATTCCAATTTCAATCGGTTGTAGTTCCATGATCCAATATCATCACATATATAGCCTATACCATGTCAATGCCTTTCCCTTAAAGGATAAAGGGAAGACCTTCTTCTTGAAAACATCCTCGGGCATACCTGCAAGCTTAAATAGTCCACAAACTTCATCCACATAGATTAGGTGCATATCGGGATGTAATGTTCCATCTCCTGTATAGGGATTAGCTAGCAGTTTCTCTATCATACCTGAAGGAATTTCAAAGTAAATATTTTCAATATGTTCAGTAGGTTGAGGAGAAACTCTTTGCACTTCTGGTCGGGGTGAAGATACCCCAAACAAGCCCCTCAAAGGATTATTTTCCATAGTAACAAGTGACAGTAAATTTCAGCACACTATATAAATGTTTCCTCACCAAGTTCCACTTACCAAAGGCGCTTCACTCCCCGGCAACGGCGCCAGAAAAGATTCTTGATGACCCACAAGTATAGGGGATCTATCATAGTCCTTTTGATAAGTAAGAGTGTCGAACCCAACGAGGAGCAGAAGGAAATGACAAGCGGTTTTCAGTAAGGTATTCTCTGCAAGCACTGAAATTATTGGTAACAAATAGTTTTGTGATAACATAATTCATAACGGGTAACAAGTAACAAAGTAGCTAAGGTGCGGCAAGGTGGCCCAATCCTTTTTGTAGCAAAGCACAAGCCTGGACAAACTCCTATATAAAGCAAGCGCTGCCAAGGACACATGGGAATTACTATCAAGCTAGTTTTCATCATGCTCATATGATTCGTGTTCGTTACTTTGATAATTTGATATGTGGGTGGACCGGTGCTTGGGTACTACCCTTCCTTGAACAAGCATCCCACTTATGATTAACCCCTCTCTCAAGCATCCGCAACTATGAAAGAAGAATTAAGGTAAGCCTAACCATAGTATGAAACATATGGATCCAAATCAGCCCCTTACGAAGCAACGCATAAACTAGGGTTTAAGCTTCTGTCACTCTAGCAACCCATCATCTACTTATTACTTCCCAATGCCTTCCCATAGGCCCAAATCATGGTGAAGTGTCATGTAGTCAACGTTCACATAACACCACTAGAGGAGAGACAACATACATCTCATCAAAATATCGAACGAATACCAAATTCACATGATTACTTATAACAAGACTTCTCCCATGTCCTTAGGAACAAACGTAACTACTCACAAATCATATTCATGTTCATAATCAGAGGGTATTGAATATCATTAAGGATATGAACATATGATCTTCCACCGAATAAACCAACTAGCATCAACTACAAGGAGTAATCAACACTACTAGCAACCTAGAGGTACCAATCTGAGGTTTTGAGACAAAGATCGGATACAAGAGATGAACTAGGGTTTGAGAGGAGGTGCTGGTGAAGATGTTGATGGAGATTGACCCCCTCTCATTGAGAGGATCGATGATGATGACGATGGCGACAATTTCCCCCTCCCGGAGGGATGTTTCCCCGGCAGAACAGCTCCGCCGGAGCCCTAGATTGGTCCTGCCCAGGTTCCGCCTCGAGACGGCTGCGCTTCATCCCGAAAGCTTCCTTATGATTTTTTCCAGGGCAAAAGACACCATATAGCAAAAGATGGACGTCGGGGGCCTACCAGGTGGCCCACGAGGCAGGGGCGCGCCCAGGGGGTAGGGCGCGCCCTTCACCCTCGCGGCTGGTGGGTGGCCCCCCTCTGGTGCTTTCTTTGCCCGATATTTTTAATATATTCCAAAACTGATTTTGTGGAGTTTCAGGACTTTTGGAGTTGTGCAGAATAGGTCTCTAATATTTTCTCCTTTTCCAGCCTAGAATTCGAGCTGCCGGCATTCTCCCTTTTCGTGTAAACCTTATAAAATAAGAGAGTAAAGGCATAAGTATTGAATCATAATATGTACTCACAGCCCATAATGCAATAAATATTGATATAAAAGCATGATGCAAAATGGACGTATCACCGACGCGTGCTGCGGAGGATTGGTGGAACAGATCGAGCCACGTAGCCCCATGTCTTATCTGGTCGGCATCGTTCTTTTTTTGTTTATTTTCTTTTCCTTGATTTTTTCCTTTTCACAAATAGACAAGTGGGGCCCTTCACTCAGTACACTTTCCCCAAACCACCCGCATACACATTTCTCTCCTCTCTCCCCCTCTGCTCCCTCTGGTGGCTCCTGAGATCTGGTTTTCACTGGAGAATCACCGGCGACCACTTCATCGTCTTTACTCAAAAGGTTCGCTCCCTTCCCTCTTCCATCTTCCTATGTAGTTTCTTCCCTCAAAGCCTCTTCGTCTCTCCCCGAGAAGAGAATTATTCAGTGGCTAGATCAGCGCAGGAGCAGCAACAATTTAATGGGAAATGGTGTGTCCTCCGTTGGTTGTCTTAGATTAGAACTCACGTACCACTTGCCCTCCCTATAGTTCCACTGTCTTAGATTAGAGCTTCTGTGGAGGACTGGCTGTTTCATGTCTAATTAGTTGGTTGCTACTAGTGCTAGATCTGGACTACTGTCTTTCAAGTGTATATAGATGGCCAAGTAGGATCTGTATGTGCCTTAGTTAATTTATTATAGCAGTAATCATGTCGCCATTTCTCGGAAAGAGAAAAAAGTAAACAAGACCTCGTTATGCAGTACTGCATTTGGTTGCGTTTGTTTGAACATGCATATGAAATCTTGACCGGGGTAATCAGTTCATAATTGCTTCTTCTAATGCTGTTTCCCACGGTCAAACATGTTCCGTGCATGCTCATGGTTGTTTCGATTTTAGAGAAGAGCAATGTATAATCTGTTAATCCCTTTCAAGCGAGCCTCACAGCTTTCATCTTTCAACTAGTTGCTTCCCAAGATTGTTCCTGTGATACACTAAATTTGAAGTGTTCCTGCAGTAGATAATTGACAAATATTTATACTAGAAGCTTCATGATATTCCCTATAATCATAACCCCCCGTCTTAAGTTAGTTGCACAACAAAAAACTCATACATTTTTATATGCTAGGAAGTTCATGGTACTCCCTATAATCAATAACCCACTTTTTTAAGTTGGTTCCAAAACAGTAGCATATTTTTTTAAGAAATCTAGTTTCATGAGTGGCTGATATCCTTGTCATGTTCATTATCATATGTAGAAAGTTCTTGCTATGACAATTGTATTTATCCAAATTATTTTTCTTGGATTTCAGGAGGTACACATTGTTTCAACATGTCAGAAATAGTGGGCTGGATTCAGTTGTACACTTTAAGTTACCATTAGTCACTGCTCATGAAACAGACAACACTTTCATGTTGCCTTCCATTATCGCCTGAAATAACATATTTTAGTTCATGGAAGATGGTTCATGTTAGTACTAGCATGAAACACATTTATATAAACTTTTAGAGTTCGTACAACAATTTATTTCAATACATGTACATTAAATTTTTTCTGAAGCGTCTTCTCTTGACACATTGTAGTTGTTACTACAAGCATGTATGCATTGATATACTGTCATTCTACCTGAATTTGCTGGCATGACCATCTAAATTAAGTTACTACATATGGATGTTCCATTTTTATTATCTTAGTATCCTTGGATGTGTTCCAAAAAGTACTTCCTACAGTTCTTATTTCGCTCTGAACTTAGTGTGACAAAAAGTAATATTAATGTTTGCATTCATTTGTAGATGGAACAAGGATGTAAAAAAAGAGAAGTGGATCAAGTAGTACATGCAAGGAAAAGAACAAAGGTTTTATACATATCGTTGCAACTATTCCTTTTTCACAATTAGTAAAATCCTCTACTGAGCTACAACGGGTTTGTTCATTTCGTTTTATGTTTTGTTTCACTTTCTTTACATGCAGTGCAATCAACTTCAGCATGTTGAAGCATTTCTGAAGCTCACATCTAAAATATCTGATAATTGCAAGAAACATATACACAGAATGGGTTTCAGGTCATTCCTACAAATAACTAGCATGTCCAATATATACTCTATTTACCTCTAGCTTGCAAATCATTTCAACACAACTTCGTGCTCTATTGAAACACAAAATGGCTTCAAATTCCGAATTACACCTACAACTATTCACAAATTTTTTGGCATTCCAATTGGTGGACATCTTGTAATCACAAAACCATCAGAAGCAACCTATGAGTTCATTCAACAAGATTTAGGAACAAGAGTACCAACAATTGAATACCTTTCCTCAATTATCAATGATGATATCCCCGAAGAAAAATACTGCAGAATCTTCATTCTCATACTCCTGTCATTGTTTGTTGCCCCTAATTCAAGTGGAGTTTCTAGCAAGTTTGTGTATAGTGCAATAGTTGACATTGACAGAATTTCTCAGTATGATTGGTGTCTGCTATGTCTGAGCTACATGGTTTGTTCAATAAAGAAAACAAGGCTGAAGAACACAGTGAGCAAAGAAATCATTCCTAGTGGAAGCAAGTTACTTATGGTGGTAATAGTTTTAGCCACAACATAACTTCTTACAAAATTCATGAATTCAATTTTCTTATTTTTATTTTTATTATGACCGCTTTTCTTTTTCAATGATAGATATCCTACTTTGAATTCCTGATAATAACTGAAATCAAGATGCCGACTAGAAACAAGACTACCATTATGGTAAGGAAACATGCTAAATTCATATATGGCACTTGATGCTGTGCATGGCAAAAGAAATGAGTATGGCAGACTACCGTATGCCATTCTCCTCCAGAGATCCACTTTTGCATAGAAGATAGTTTTACTTGTTCAGTTCGTTCTTATTTTATTGCTTCTCTATACACTGAAAATATTATATTTATCTTTGACATCATCTTCTTATCAAACAGATAAAACACATGTCCTCAACTCCATTCATTGATTGAAATTACATCTGCCTGAAGAAATTGCGGAGTACATTGAATCCAAATTCTCAGATATTAGTCTAACACAAGTAAGTTCTCTTCATGCCTCTAGTTTTGTTCAAAGTAACGAATACTTATTTATATGATTCTGAGTCCTTCTTTACAACAAAAGGATAAAATCATTCTTCAATTGAAAGCTCAAGATTTCTATAGAAATATCATTCGGAACGCAACTCCTACCATGAAAACATATGCAGATGACATCCATTCTTCATTTCTGAAAACCATGACAACTTCCAGCAGCCAAAATGTGCAAATTAAACCAACACTTTCAGAGAACACATTCAAAGTTCCTATGTCTAAAGAATTGTTGGCTATACAATCACCTCGCATATTCCCAATGCTAGATGTTCCAACAATAATTGATAAAGATAAACGAGTCAACATACATGAAATTCTTGATTCATTGGTCAATGATTTCCCGCAGTCTGTCAACATAACAAGTACCAATCTCTCTCTCTCTCTCTCTCTTTGTATGGTAATCTACCATCTTTTGAACAACTTGCTTGCCCAAAGCTTTTTGTCAAGAGATCAGTTCCAAAAGTAACACCCAGCATTGATGTTTCAGCACTGTTACATCGTATTTTTCTTCTCTATAGCTGTTACTCAATATATTTTTTTCTCAGTGCCCAAATAAATAATGAAATAACTCGTACCATATATATTTTTCTCTTGTACACAATACTTGTCTGAAACAACATCCCCAGAGAGAAGAGTAGAAGAAACAAAGTTCAGCTTTCCACCCTTCAGATTCTTATTACCAGGAGAGCGCCTGGAATGTCATTTCTCTTTACCATTTCTCGTTTTTTTACATTGATTCTTTACAGGGTGCAGATTATTGTTCTAACTGTTTCTGTACTGCTTTCTTCTTTTCCAACCAGATCTTGTTGAGCCTAAACTAAATAAAGGTAGGTTGCTTCCTGAAATCACATATCCAGTTGACAAGTCTCTCAACAGTACACCGCATGGCAATTCAAATGGAGAAGCTGGTTCAAGCGCTCAATACGCACAATCAGATTATCCTTCCTTTGATGTAATTACCAATTCAATTGACATAGTACAGAAAGTTCCTTCTAATTCTCAAAGAATTGCATCAGAACAATTTAAAACTTTTGCATCTCCTTTGTCTACTCAGTTCAGCCTCCCACCAAGTCAATATAACAACCAACATCATAATTATGCCAACACCATTGTTCTTCCAAGTGAGAGCCCAATAAGGATGATGGACTTCCTGTCACCAAAAGTATACCCAAGCACTATTGGCACACCCCTTGAAGATCCTTTGTTAGTTCAAGCACTTGAACAACATGAAACACATTCCAGTAAGTTCTATAAACCAGAAGGTTCATCTTGGCAGCAACGCGTAAACAATTCTTTCAAATCTGGGACAGTAGTAATCCAAGATCAGAAGAAGGGAAATAAGGAGGTCATTTTTTCAACTGGAATAGATAATGCCTCCTACCAATCATTGGTTGGACATCTTTCCAAGTTAACCTACAGGTATGTAAAAATGACATATGAAATTTATCATACATCTTTCTACATGTTTTGGACATAAACAAATGTATGCTTTTTAAGCTTTCTCTTCTTTGTTTTTTTCTACTTGTGTTAATGTTGCTCTTCTCCCATAAAACACCCAAAGGATCTATGAGATTGAACGAGTTTGGGTAGAACAGAAAACTATAACACTATCATTCAAGATTGGCGGTTGGATAAATCCTCGGGTTGTTGAGTATTTTTCAAAACTAAGGAATAAAGACCAGCTCAACCGAGGAATAAAAGGCCTGCTTCCAAGCAGCAATTTAGTAGAACATATAGTTAGCATTGATGACATGGTGAGCCTATATTTGTGTTCTTTTTCTTACTTTTCATTTACGGTACAACAATTTTTGTTTCTTTTCCTAACTTTCAATCATTTCGTTCAAATAAAATATGTAGGAGAAGCTAATGAACCTAATGCTAAATCATTCAGATCCTGCAAACCAAATTGATTTTACGGGAATGTAATGTTGGATTCAGTTTATTGAACGCTTCCTTGGTAACAATTTCTTTTTTTGTTAATACAGATCATACAGAATTTGAACTTTTACATAGAGGTTTGACTAATATTCCCGTTCCTTCAATTTATCTAGGTAAAAGTGCATGTGTTCAAGGAAAAACAATTGTTATTAATCGTTGCTAATTTTTGAGCCAAATTTTTTGATATTATGAACCCGCACTACAGCGACGATGCATTTCTACCAACAATTAGTGCAGTAATCTACAACTTCAAGACTTTATTCACTGCATCATATGGAAATACTAGTTCTTTCAACATAGGAAATTCTGAGTCAAGATTTGCCAGCTCCAAAAGTGAATTTTCTCCATCGAGCTCACGCCTTTTATGATTCATTAGCAATTTATTTCTTCTACTTCTCAAGAAGAAGTTAGAAAGTTTTTAAAGTTAACCGGAATTTGCAACTTTGTTTCTTTTTTCAGGTACGACTCAGGAATTTCCCTCCTTAGTATCTTAGCAAGTACAAAGGTCTCGGAATGGAAGGTTTCTCCAATGTAAGTAGTTACCAATTCATTCATTAAGAGCACTTGTTTTCCTTATTTGGCTTTGTTCGAAATATATCATTTTAAGCAGCTACTCCTTTTTTTACATTTTGAAGGACGATTTACAAGCTCTACGAGAGAAATTTCTTTTTGAGATCATAACTTGCAAGGACAATGAAATCCAGCTTCCATTCGTAACTTCTTTCCTACAGGGACATGGTAGTTTTCTATTTCTTTTTATTGCCACAATCCTTGGCCTCCTCCTCATCACATCTCTATCTCAACAGGGTTTCCGCATTTTCAAGGGAAGCATTCAACATGATTTCTGCATATGAACAAAGCTTTTAGGTAAGTTCATGATCTCTAGTTTCCCCCCTGAAGAATCCTAATGAACTTTTCCCCTAATCCCAACTAACATTTTTCCTTTCTTGTTATGCAGGCATTCATTGCCATTCGTTACTGTCAAGTATAATGGAATCTGCACTAGAAGAAGTTCTCCTGAATTTGCACTGAAAGGAAAAAACCATGGCGAAAATGCTTCATCCTAAGAAAAAAACCATTTGTTTCTGTTTCTTGCTTGTTTTGATGTTTACCCTAGTGATACTTTTTTGCATATGAACAACAGAAAGAATTACTGAAGAAGTTGTAATTGATATACCTTTACCATACAATTTCATCCTACTGATAATTAGTTCTGGAAAAAGTTGAACAAACTTGTTCTAAGTCCTTTCTTATTTCTTACAAATTGTTTGGCACCAAAAATAGCTTCAAACTAAAACAACAGAATCATTTCAAACAGTTGAAACAGTAGACAACAGAAACAGAGGCTGGAGAAACAGTAGAACTCCCGCCAGCAGAAATAGTAGACAGGAGAAACAATCCCGCCAACGCGCTAGAAACAGTTGAACTCCCGCCAACGCGGCCCAGTAAGCCCAGGAACAAGGTCCCTAGTGTGATCGCCTAGCATTCTAACGTAGAATGCGGCGCGTAGGAACTCTCGCGTCACGAGTCATCTAATGCACGCACGGGGCAGTAGCAGCTTACGTTTGGGCCTTAGTGCATCTACAGCCGGACTTTGCAAATCTGGCCCCTCAAGCGTTTAGACGCGCCACGGACAGTGAACGGTCACGCCTCAAATTAGCCACTCTGCATCCTAGTCTCTCATATTTCAACCCATAAATCCATACAAAGCATGCAAAAGAAATCCTACATACTACATACTACGTACTACCCTAGCTAATCTTCGTCGTCAAAGATATCGACGGCAGCGGTGCCGGGCGTCAGCGAGACGGGCGGGTAGGAGGGCTCCGGCTCATCCTCCTCCTACCCGACCTCATCCATGTAGGCAAGCATCTCCGCCTCCTCCGCGGCCTCCATCTCCTGGCGGCGACAGCGTCTGGCCTCTGCAGGCGACTCCGAGCGGAGGGAATCGAGGATGGTCTGCTGCTCCGCCTGCAGATGCGCGTCGCAAGCGTCCCCCACATCCTCATCCCCCGGCTCATCCTCTTCCTCCTCCTCCTTCTCCTCCTCCACCTCCTCCTCCTCCTCCTCCGGATCCACTGCATCCAGAGATAGCCCCGCGGCGATTCGGGCTTCGCGCCTTGCCCGGATCT
>NC_041391.1:268637140-268644610 GCF_002162155.2 Triticum dicoccoides
GAGGAAAATTTGGATGGTAGGGTTTCGGTGCCGCTGGTTGATTTAAATAGCCGGGCTAGGCACTACATGGCCCGCCGGAGCGGCGCCACATGCCGACATCATTCCGACGAAGGAGACGAGCTTCGGACCGCCAGTTTTCTGGGCATTTCCACGTGGGACCCCGTCGTCAGTCCGACGTGGCGGGCGTGCCGGCCGCCCTCATATCTGCCATATATTTAGGTTGGATATGAGGGGGTGTCGGTCAGCCTGGGCGTTTGAGACACGTTTGAGACGCTCGTTTGTGTCTGATTTTCGTGACCGGGCGTGTCGTCCGGGCATTTGAGGCCGGTTTGGTGTGCCCGCCGTAGATGCTCTTAGCTGGGCAACTCGCGTGAAGATTTGTGGACTAAAAGGCTTTTCGTTTGTGAATTTGAAGTTTCAATTTTCTAATGGGTTCAAGCACACGATGACCAACATACAAGTACATGGCAGCAAAAAATCGTTGGGTTCACTGCTCCGCCCTGCGACAAACCTATAACTAATGAAGTTATTGAAGTTACATCATACTCATTGTTCTTTCAAATAGCGTCAGAAGCAATGTGAAGTTCAAAAGAAGTACTAGTACAACACAGCAACATTGCTAAAGTTCCACGACACCAACTACACGAACTTCAGTGCGACAGCCAACAGAAGGTTCATTACTTTTACAAGAACAAGAACATAAATTAATCTTCATCTTCTTAGCACAAAGAAAGAGCGAGTGAGTCTTCCCCACTTCTTTGTCTTCACTAGCCCTCTTCTTATCTGTTTGCTCTTCATTGTTAACTTCTTAAGTTGACAGCTCAACTGCGAAAATAGTGTAGTATCTAGTGATGCATTTGTTGAAAAAAAGCAGGAACTGGTCATAAGACTAGTAAGAAACATGTACACTCGAGTATCAGCTTCACGAAAGAGAATATCTGTACATAATTTATGTATTGTAGTAGGAAGAAGTACGTACCGTTTGCTTTTGCCACCATGGCTGAACTTCTCATAGACCTTTTCAACCAACTGCTCAATGGTATTGCTATCCTAAAAAAAATTTAAACAGAGGGATCTTATCAAAAAAGAGGCATGGAATTAATTATTTATTTGCATATTAAAAAGAATGTAAAGAACCATTGTGTACCAACACCTGAAGAAAACATTTTTTTTACCATTTCCAGAAATTCTAACACAAGATCTTTAACATTATCAGAAATTGTAAAACAAGACACATGCGAAAATTGTATAAACTAATCTTTTAATAGCGGGCTATGACGTTCTATGTTTGACGCTAAATTTGCGCTACAACATGCGAAATCATACACGATGCATTTAGGGTGATGCCTCTCCAAACGACATAGCTACGCCATAGTGTCGGGATATCACAGTATATAAAATTATAATTGAGATGGAAAAAATATACCAAAGAGAGGACACTATTGCTCTTAGGCATGCACAAGTTTACCTCAAGCCCTCAAGCTCACAAGGTGTCACGCTTTTGTCCAATGTATTCCCTCAGTTTCTAATATAACCCCTTTTATAGATTGCAATACGGACTATATAGACATATTTTAGAATGTAGATTCAACTATTTTTGCTTCGTATGTAGTTCATATTGAAATCCCTAAAAGCTTCATATTTAGGAACGTAGGGAGTTTGAGTTTCAGATTGACCGAACAGAGGGTTTCATTTTCATAATTGGGAAAGTACTTACTTCTCCATCTCTAAGCCATCTTTTCAGCCGTACCAGCAGTGTATCAGCAGAGGCAGCCTCCCTCATAGTTTTGTCAGTAGCTAGGTGTATGCCAACGACCTTACCCATTTCATTAAACAATGGGGAACCTGATATACCTGCTGTGGTGCTACAACTATTTATAAGGTTCAGCTTGTACTTCGTCTCATGAAATGGTTCATCTCTGCAATCAAAAGAAACGAATGTAATTTTCCTACAGTCTCACTATGTGATGATAACCAACTGGTCATCGGATGTCATAAGTGTACTTACACTATTTCTCCTGGAAGGATTGTTGGTTCTTTCACCAATACCAGGTCCTCCAGTGGTTGATCGACTTGTACTTTTGGGCAGCTGAACCCAAGTACTGCAACCAGGTCAAAACGCGATGGTTCTTCCGATTTGGGACAGAACATGGGAAGTTCTTGTAATACGGGAACATTCTTGACCGAAAATAATAAAAGGTCAAGATCTGAATCTCGGTAGTGAATCATGTCAATGGGATAGTCTTTTGTTCCATTGTACAATCTAATTGTTGCATCTTTTGGATTGCGACCCAGATTATGGTTGCACGTGACAAAAAAACTCCTCTCTGCACGTGAAAGCACCACGAGAGCATTGCTAGTGTATATAGCTTCCTTCTTTTTCTTAGTCCCCCTTGTCCGGATAATCCTCACCACACTACGAAACCATGGGCGTACTGCGTTGACCAGCTTTTGGTATTCATCTTCTGTCAAGCAAGAACGAGTACCTACATATGATGTGAAAAAAGTATATATAATCTCTTAAGCTAATGAGCTAAGTAGTGCAAGTTGTATCATAACTACTGGCAAACCCAGCAAAAAAAAGGCAAAAAAAAAAATAGGCCAGCAAATATTTTTTGGATCAAGTCAAACATGGAGTCGTGGTAATCCTACGCCCACACCTAATAGTACCGGGGGCGTATCAAAAAAATTGCGGGCTCTCTACAAAATACGGAATCAGTCCCCGTTTCTGCTAGACCTAGTCATACGAAGTTGCATGTAATATTGTAAAATCTTCTTTTTTGCGGGCTAATATTGTAAAATCTTTGAGAATTAATCTCAAGAAAATCCAGTCTTCCGTCCATACATGGAACAGAGAAATGTTTTCCGGCATTCTACACCACACAAATCGAAACAGAGAAGAAAGAACATGCAAGCAATTTGACCAGAAAAACAAGAAAGTCCGATTTGCAAGGATATACAGACCACCTAAAAACAACACTTTTCCCACATCGTTCACCAATGAACACCTACTATTACCTCCGAAAACACATCTGTTGAGATTATATACGTACCGGCCGACGAACTACCGGCTGCTGTTCCACTTGAACCCGCGGCAACTGCACCTCCACCATTGTCCTCCATTTTTCTTCTTCTCTAGATTTGAACACCAGTGCGGGGAGAAAGGAGGGCAGCTAGGGACTGAAGTATAGTGATGCACCGGACAGCGTCCTTCACCGGAAGAGAAGTTAATATTACATTTACTGATGGTTTCCCATTTGGGAAAAGTCCAGCTACTGCTTCTGGCTATCTGCGCTTATAATGCATCCAAATATCGCAAGGGCATTGAAGGGCGGTAGGTCTTGCATATTCACTCTATTTTTTACAAGCCAAGCTTTTATCTATTTGATGAAAGCCGGATATTATTCGTGGACTATGAACGGACACATTTAGTCGTTTGGTGTTGAGCCCCTTATCATTCCTATAAGACGTGCATGTAACAATCTTCTCTTCTCATGCCCCCCCAAAAAAAAAATTCTTCTCTTGTCAGGCTATAATGATTATCTATTAGTATCATCACTAAAAATTAATGTTTAATTAAATAAAAGCGTACATGCAACCGCAAAAAATGAAATAATGTCCATGAGATGAGGAATACATATGCTACAATTACTCCTAGAAAGGATGTTGGAGTACCCACCTCCTGGGGTGCTTCATGGGTGAGAGTGCACTCTGCGCCATCTCTTTCCTGGTGGCGTGCTGCATGGGCCTCTCAGGGGCTCTCCACGCCATCCTACCTGCACGGCCGGCGCGCGCCCGCCACGGGGGTCCACAACAGGTGGATCACCAGCACACGCGGGGTCACCGTCTTGTGGTGTTCTTGGTCGCGTGCGACGGCTTAGCCGAACCAGCCTGTTGACGTCCTTCATCACGTGTCGGCTAGTTTGTTCATGCCAGGCGGGCGGATTGCTCCCTGTGCTCTGTCGTCCGATTTGCTCGAATGGTGTGCACCAGGGCGGCCTGCCCCGGGGGTGCATGACGGGCGGACTGAGGGTGCCACCGTCATGTGGTGATTTTGGTCACACCTGCGTCTGAGGTCTCGCGCGATGGCCCATGGACGCCTGGCCAACACGAGTCCTCCTATTAGCCTCGTTCACCTCCCACGAACTCCGTCGCTTGCACAAGATGGCCACGTGCCCGCAACCGGGTCGGTATGTGTCGTTCGCGAGAGTTGTGCACGCGCATCTTTCACACCCTGCTTCATGGCTCAACGTCCCTGTCGGTCGCAACACGTTGGGTTGTTTCTTCACTCGGCCCGGGTAGGCGACGTGGCAGCACACTCGGTTTCTGGTAGGTTATTTTGTTCGCACGAGACTGCTTGGAGTGTGAGCGTTATCACGTTTTGGTCCTCTGCTCGCGCGAGCCGGTTGTTTCATAGGTATTTCGGTATTTTACTCAGGAAGTAGAGTTTTCTCGAGGGTATCACTAAAAAAACATTTTCGTAATGATACACATTTGTCATAGTATGCCACGTTTTCTGTCACGTATATACATCCGTGACGATTTTATAACAAACTCAAGATGGTCATACATGTGTGGTATCACGGAAGTGATCCATGACAATAATCCATTCTCGCTGAGGTTTTCACTTCCGTGATGATAAATGACGCGTTATTGAAGTGTTTTCATCAAGGGTAACCAACACGTGGCAGCCATCGTAACAGGACGCTATTAAGCCATTGGGCGGGGGTTTTGGACCCAATACCCGTTAACAGCTCCGACCAATGATGATTTTCCACGTGTCGAATTCTCATTCGCCAACAGAACCACACATCAACTCTGCGTTGCAACAGGTGCCGCCCATCCAATGGATGATATGCGCCATTGAAACGACGACACGTGGTAGGGCCCAATGGTAGCCTCATTAGTTACAAAGGATGGCCCAATAATGGCATGTCTGCACATTGCCTGTTTACGGCCACAACCCATAACACTACTAGGGAAAACCCTACTAGGAAAAACCCTAGTAGTAGCGCGGGTTTAACGCTTAGCAATAGCGCGGGTGCCCTCGCTACTGCTATGATGCTACAACTAACGTTTAGTAGTAGCGTAGTGGCCCATCGCTACTGCTATCCATGATTAGCAGTAGCGTGGCATAACCTCCCTACTGCTAAAAGCTGCAATGCCCCTCTTTAACACGCTCTACTGATAAGGCAGCGCTGCTTCTTCACACATATCCCACGTTACTGTTATTGTTTTATGTATTTTTCTGCATCATATTTACTCTATTTTTGTATAGGTTTTATAAAATAGTCTCTACCATATCATAAACACAATATCTCGTCATATCATACAGATACAAATAGTCTCATTAAATCATGTCATCATCATCCAACACAAGTGATGTCTCCCATCATCATCGATTTGGAAATAGCAATACAAGTTATGATATGTCTCGAATATACACATGTTTCATCATCCGTCTATATCATGATATATAGGAGAAGAGCTATGACTATGAGCAAGAGCAGAATTATGCAGTACATGAGGCGCCGGTATTCCTCTCTCGCGCTAGCTTGAACCTCAAGTAACTAGCTTCCGCTTCTTGTCTTCTATTGAACCCTTTCTGGCTGCCACACGAGAACCCTGACACTCTAGCCACTCGTTGTAAACTCCCATTACCCTCCCTATGTACACGACATAGCACTTCTTTACCATCCATGACCTATGTACCTGTTAGAGATGTGTGCATCTTCATCAAGAGAATTCAACGATATTATGCAACATAATATACTTGAGCAACACATAAAGAAAGAGTTAGCAAAAATACGCAACATATAGTAAACATAATCAACGCAAGTTCATCGTACCCAAACTAATTAACTAGATGTACACAGGTTCATCGTACCCCAACTAATTAACTACCATTACAAAAGTTTAACGGTACCATTTACAGAAAGTACTAATTCAACCGACACAACATTATCACACGCGCGTTTACAGAAATTCCCTGCTAATGATGCCACGTCACCACGATTACTGTTGTTAATCTCGCGATGATACGAAACCGATTCAAATTCAGATCCAAAAATTCAAAATCAAGTCAGGCGGTAAAGTTTTCAAATATTAAAACTAAAATGTTTTGGATGTGCCAAATAATTCATAAGTAAATATGGTGAAGAAACCACATTGTTATAAAATGCTTAAATGCTTTAAAATAAATAAAACAACAACACAACAATTATTAAAAGCCTCTTATAATTTATAAAATAATAAACTATTTTCTATTGGGCACCCAAATTGTAGTGGCAGTATTATATTTAGTAATGCTAACTTAGAGACTATTTTTTACTTTATGATACTAAACATAAAAGAAACTATAAATGAAAACAGAAAAGAATAAATAAAGGAAAGGAAAAAAACACAGAGCAAACAAAAATAAAAATAAGAGAGAAAGGCCCCTCCCCTCCCCTGGGCCACTTGGGGCAGTTGGCCAGCTGGCCCAGCAGCCCACCATCCCTGGTGACGCCGGCCATGCGCCGGCCATCGCCCGGCCGCCCCCCTTCTTAACCCCGATGCGTCACCAAACCCTAGCGAGGTAATAACACTGGTGGTGCTTGAACTTGCCACGGATGTTCACTTTAGTGCTTGAACTTGAAAAATACACCGAACTGGTTCTAAAACTTACGCGAGCATGCAAATACGGTGCTAATGTCATTCATATACGTAAATTGTGCTGACATGGCACTGTATTTGGTTGATGTGGCATAGGATCCACTTGTAGCGATGAAATAGGATTTTAGTTGAATATTATGTCTCTATAACTAGAAGGCCCGTCTGTCAGTACAGAAGAGAACCGAAATGAAAAATACCGCGAACACATGAACTGAAGCGTGCGGTGGCCATGTGCCAGCCACTCCACCCGATTACGTGATGTCTACAATTTTGCCCCTCAGCCTTAATGTAGCCAAAGTTTGCCCCTCAACTTCAATGCTTGTGCTACTTAAGTGAGCTGCAATCAGTACGGCCCGTTTAGCACATATTATTTTTGAAAAAATAATCACACTAATACACATGCTACCACTCTGCATTTTGCACACGTTAACGTCTGTAGATTATAATCGTAATAATAAAGTTTGATTCAAATATTTGTGTGGTATTAATAGTTACCTCATGGTATACAAATATTTATGTACATATACAATTTAAAAAAATTATAAACCAAGCCCCATAACATATCACGGGTTATAAATATTTGTGTTACATAAATAATAACCTCGTGGTACACAAATATTCGTGTCACACAAAATAAATATATAGATGTATGCAATAAACTAACTTACTAAAAATGATCCCGTAAGTTTAAGAAATATTAATATATTATTTATAAAATACTATTTTAAATATAGTGAATACAAACATTTTTGTACATGGATGGCTTATATTTAATTTGAAGGAATTTAAGGATAAGAACATTTACTAAATACTTAC
>NC_041391.1:268644988-268676120 GCF_002162155.2 Triticum dicoccoides
TTTCTTAAACAACATACTTATGAAATATAAAAATGTTTGTATAGTTACTCAAATGTTGAATGATTAAAATAATATTTATGAAGTATAATTTAAAAACTATTTGTAGTATATTATATTATACAAACATTGTTATAATTCATATCTATTACTTCAATTGTGTTAAAGTTTTTTAAATGATACATGAATATTCTAAATGGTATATGAACATTTTTTAAAATTTAGTTATTTTAGTTATATGTATAATATTTATAACTATTAATACCACACAAATAACTGACCTTTAATTGTATTGCTGTGATTTATATTTTACAGACTTTTTTCCAGTTTTTTTAAATGAACAATGTGCTAAATAGACCGCAATAGCTCCAACCAATTTAAATAGCACAAACTTTTAATTCCACTGTACATTAAATATGAGGGGGCAATGTATGGATATTATTCTATCTGGTGTAGTGGCTAGCATAGCTTGCACGCACTCTTCAGTTCGCAGGTTTGAACCCTGTTGTTCACAATTTTTTATTTTAGTTTTCTTCTGCCCTGACATACAAGGCCCACTTGTCAGTCATAGAGACATAGTATATATTCAACTAAAATCATGTTTCGTCTCTACAAGTGGACCCATGCCACGTCAGCAAAATAGAATGTCATGTCAGCACACTTTACATCCACGAATAGGATTAGCACCGTATTTGCAGAGGCACAAGTGCGGACGGTAAATACAGAGGCGCCGCACACCCACTATGCTTCACAGACGAAGTAATGGATCATCAAATCCCTGAAGGGTTTAAACCCGTCAACATTGAATCCTACGATGGCACAACAGACCCCGCGGTTTGGATCGAGGATTATCTCCTTCACATCCATATGGCCCGCGGCGACGATCTCCACGCCATCAAGTATCTCCCACTCAAGCTTAAAGGACCAGCTCGGCATTGGCTTAACAACTTGCCCACAGAGTCAATTGGGTGTTGGGAGGACCTGGAAGCCGCATTCCTCGACAACTTCCAGGGCACATATGTGCGACCACCAGACGCCGATGACCTAAGCCACATAATTCAGCAGCCAGATGAATCGGCCAGACAGTTCTGGACACGGTTCTTAACCAAGAAAAATTAAATCGTCGACTGTCCGGATGCAGAAGCCCTCGCAGCCTTCAAACATAACATCCGCGACGAGTGGCTAGCCCGGCACCTAGGACAGGAAAAGCCGAAATCCATGGCAGCCCTCACATCACTCATGACCCGCTTCTGTGCGGGAGAGGACAGCTGGCTAGCTCGCAGCAACAACCTCAGCAAAAATGCTGGCAGTCCGGATATCAAGGACCACAATGGCAGGTCGCGTCGAAACAAAAACAAACGCCGCGTTAACGGCGATAACAATGAGGATACGGCAGTTAACGCCGGATTCAGAGGCTCTAAACCCGGTCAACGGAAGAAGCCATTTAAAAGAACTACTCCGGGTCCATCCAATTTGGACCGAATACTCGACCGCTCATGCCAGATACATGGCACCCCCGAAAAGCCAGCTAACCACACCAACAGAGATTGTTGGGTATTTAAGCAGGCAGGCAAGTTAATTGCCGAAAACAATGACAAGGGGCTGCACAGCGACGACGAGGAAGAGACCCGACCGCCGAACAGTAGAGGACAGAAGGGTTTCCCCCCACAAGTGCGGACGGTAAATATGATATACGCAACCCACATACCCAAAAGGGAGCGGAAGCGCGCACTAAGGGATGTATATGCGATGGAGCCAGTCGCCCTGAAGTTCAATCCATGGTCCTCTTGTCCGATCACTTTCGATCGAAGGGACCACCCCACCAGTATCCGCCATGGCGGATTCGCCGCATTGGTTTTAGACCCAATCGTCGATGGATTTCACCTCACGAGAGTCCTGATGGACGGCGGCAGTAGCCTGAACCTGCTTTATCAGGATACAGTGCGCAAGATGGGCGTAGACCCCTCAAGGATTAAACCTATAAAGACGACCTTCAAAGGCGTCATACCAGGTGTTGAGGCCAATTGTACAGGCTCAGTCACACTGGAAGTGGTCTTCGGATCCCCGGATAATTTCCGAAGCGAGGAGTTAATCTTCGACATAGTCCCGTACCGCAGCGGCTATCACGCTCTGCTCGGACGAACCGCGTTCGCAAAATTCAACGCGGTGCTGCATTATGCATACCTCAAGCTCAAGATGCCAGGCCCTCATGGAGTCATCACGGTCAACGAAAATACGGAACGCTCCCTCCGAACGGAGCAACATACAGCGGCTCTCGCGGCAGAAGCACAGAGCAGCCTTCTAAGGCAATTTTCGAGTCCGGCCGTTAAACGACCGGACACGGCCAAACGCGCCGGAGCAACATCAATCAAGACCACCTGGCACGTTCCGAGCATGCGTAGCAATGCGACCCCAACCCCAGCCCTCGCATGATTGCAAGTCCAGCCCTCGGCGTACATCATTACGCTCTGGAGATACCATGGGCATAGGGGGAGGGGCACGACCACAACAGACCAAGAGTGCGGCTCGACCACACCAGTGGCTCCCAAGTGTGTCGCTCTTTTTATTTTTATTTTCCTTCTATTTATACACAGGACTCCGTTCACCAGAGGCTCTGTCCGGCGGCGAACCTGCCGAACTCACGATGCAACAGCCAGGGAGGGACAAAGGCTGCGACGAACACTCAGGTGGTCTCCATTACGAGCATTAAATTTGTTAAATACACCATTCCGCAGCCTACCCCTGGAGGGGGACACGCTTAATTAGTCCAATCCTTTGCTTACCGCACTATTTGTATCGCTCTGCGCTAATAGCAGAATTTTTTTTGAACAAACAATGCAGCACTTTTTGCCTATAATTGCATTACGTTATATATATGTTCATCACTGACATCTCGCATCCGTATATTTTGGTACGGCCGAATACACCAGGGGCTTATGTTCCATGTGATAAGTCTGAACACTTTCACAAGTGCGGCACCCCGAACTTATAGCATTATATGAATCGGCTCCGAATCATGTCTTGGGTCAATAGTTGGGTTTTCCCGGCTCCCATGTTTTGGTACCTTACGTTCCATCCTGTCGGCTAAGGTAGCACTGGGAGAACCACTGCGATTGCGCCCCAGTTGAGCTGGGCGAGCGCCTCAGTGGAGAAAGCTAAAACTGACTGTCATGATAAGGCAAGAGACTGGTCGCTGTTCGAGAGGGCTTTTTGAGTCCCTAAAGACTTATGCCGATTCGAGCGAAGAACCGGATAATGTCCGGCCAAGGCGTGGATAGCGCCCCGAACTCGGTCTTCCGAATACTAGGGGCTTCGCCGAAATTTAAAATTATAGAATTCTATGGCTAAGTGAGAGTGTTCAAGCATTATAAGTCCGGTTGCCTTGTTCATTGTGTTGAGCGCCTCCCTAGATGGACCCAAAAATGGGAACAAGAGTGCTCAAGTTTATCCCGAACACCCCTGCATTAGTGGCATGGGGGCTGAAGCCGACGACTTGCCATCTCTCAGATTTTATAAACGGCCGCACAGAAGGTAATATTTTAAATCAATAAGTGTTGCTTAGCGCATATGAACAAAGTTTTCAGCGCACAGGATAACACATTGCGAGTTTACTCAATAATTACATCTCTGGGGCACTCATCCGCAATCTTGCGGGCACCCTTCAGGACAGTCTTATAGTACATTTCGGGCGTATGATATTCCTTGCCCGCTGGCGGCGCGTCAGTGATAAGCCTCTCCGCATCCAGCCTGCCCCAGTGCACCTTTGCGCGGGCAAGGGCCCGACGAGCACCTTCAATACAGGCGGAGCGCTTGATGACCTCCACCCAGGGGCACGCATCCACCAGCCGCCGCACAAGGCCGAAGTAGCTCCTAGGCATGGCCTCTCCAGGCCACAGCCGGGCTATGAGGCCCTTCATGGCCTGCTCGGCTACCTTGTGGAGCTCGATCAGCTGCTTCAGCTGGTCGCTAGGGGGCACCGGATGTCCGGCCTCAGCGTACTGAGACCAGAAGACCTTCTCCGTTGAGATCCCCTCCTCGCCACGGTAGAACACGGCGGCATCAGACACGCTGCGAGGCAGATCTGCAAATGCCCCTGGAGAGCTCCGAATTTGGGTAAGTAACAGGTAATTTACACTAACATGCTTGCTTTGCATGAAAAATGCCTTGCCCGCCGCTATTTTCTTCACATCCTCAACCTCCTGAAGGGCCTTACGGGCCTCGGCCTTGGCGGATTTGGCACTTTCGAGAGCCGAGGCAAGCTCGGACTCTCGAGTCTTTGAGTCGCGCTCCAAACTCTCATGCTTTTCCATGAGAGCCTGGAGCTCTTGCCGCACCTCCGCCACCCGTGCCTCCTGCTTCTCTCGCTCTGCCCGTTCCGCGGCCGCATTGCGTTCGGCCGCGGATACAGCCTCCTTCAGGGTTGCCACCTCGTTCGTGGCCCCTGCAGTACCCACGTTATCCTTGTTATTTTTATTTGCAACCAAAATCCTTTTCTGTAAGGTACAAATTTTAAAGTGGTGTTACTCACCTTCTTTGTCCTCGAGCTGCTTCTTGGCAAGGCCGAGCTATTGCTCGGACCGCTCGAGTTCCTGCTTCAAAGCACCGACCTCCGCAGTCAGTGCGGCAGAGGTCAGCAGCATAGCCTGCAAACCCATATTGACACAATTTTTAGTACTCCTGCGTATATCTTTTTTAGATCCTCAATCCGGTTTTTCTTCCCGAACACTGAACCGAGCATCAGGGGCTACTGTCTATGCGGTATTACATTACATATTTTAAATTTCTTACCTCAAAGCCTGCTAGAAGGCTACTGCAGGCTTCGGTCAGCCCGCTCTTGGCGAGCTGAACCTTCTGAATCACCGCACTCATGATAGTGCGGTGTTCTTCCTCGATGGAAGCGCCTTTGAGCGCCTCCAACAAGTTATCCGGCGCCTCCGGTTGGACGGAAGCCGCCGGCGTCACGGTCTTGCCCTTCTTGCGAAGGGGCCGCCTGCCGGACTCCGGAACCACTGCGGGTTCCGGCGTGGAGTCTGGCGCAAAGTCCGGGAGGCTGCCTTGTGGCGCCTCCGGAGCCTCCTCCTGATGGGTCCCTTCCTAGGATCCCACCTCGGCGTCCTTAGCGTCGCGAGGGGTGGAGGCAGTCGGGATGGAATCTACATCCGACGGAGCCAACGACCTGCTCGATGAAGCGGGGAGATCATCGTCGGCCGGACTACAGGCAGTGTGCGGCATTAGAAGGACACTATGTGAAGCAAAAGAGAAATTATAAATCATTTAGGAATCCGGATACTTACAATCTTGCCGGAGGCCTGGCCCTTGAGGGCCACTCTTCATCGCCAACGTTGGTGTTGGCGGAGCTGTCCGGGGGAATAGTCCTTCCCCTCTTGGACCCTTCGGCCTCCCCTGTTGGGGAAGCCTTCCTCTTCCTCTCTCCTTCCTCTGGGAGAGAGTCCTCTTTCTCCTCCTCGTCTTCGGGGGAGGAGTCCACCTCGGAGCCATCAGACGATGAGTCCGATATCACCTGGCGCCGGGAACTTCTTCGAGTTCCCGTGGCCTTCTTCTTGGCCTTCTTCTCTGGCACCACATAGAGTGCCGGGACCAGCAGCCCCGTTAAGCGGGCATCCGCTGGGTCTTCAAGAAGGGGAGCCGGACAGTCTACCTGTCCGGATGTCCTCTGCCAGTCCTGTCAAAGGTATTCGGAGTTTTAGATCCCACATAGAGTCAAACTATGAAAGAAAACAAATGTCCCATAGAGGATAATGAAGCTTACCTCACCGGCCGGGCGCTTGGTGCTGAATCCGTGATCTTCAGTCGCAGACGCGGGGGCTTCTCCGCCCTTGAATAGCACCCTCCAGACGGCTTCATACGTCGTGTCGAAGAGCCCACTCAGAGTCCGGTGCTGTGCCGGATCAAACTCCCACAAGTTGAAGGCCCGTTGTTGGCAGGGGAGAATCTGGCGGATGAGCATGACCTGGATCACATTGACAAGCCTAAGCTTCTTGTTCACCAGGGTCTGAAGACAGGACTGGAGTCCTGTCAGCTCCTCCGAACTGCCTCATAGCAAGCCCTTCTCTTTCCAGGAGGTGAGCTGCATCGGGATACCAGATCTAAATTCGGGGGCCGCTACCCATTTAGGGTCACGCGGCTCGGTGATGTAGAACCACCCCGATTGCCATCCCTTGATGGTTTCCACGAAGGCACCCTCATGCCAGACGACGTTGGGTATATTACCCAACATGGCGCCTCCGCACTCCGCCTGATTCCCCTTCACTACCTTCGGCTTGACGTTGAAGGTCTTGAGCCACAAGCCGAAGTGGGGCTGGATGCAGAGGAAGGCCTCGCACACGACGATAAACGCCGAGATGTTGAGGATGAAGTTTGGCGCCAAATCATGGAAATTTAGGCCGTAATAGTACATGAGCCCCCAGACAAAAGGATGCAACAGGAAGCCCAGTCCGCGGAGGAAGTGGGGAAGGAATACGACCCTCTCATGGGGCCTGGGGGTGGGGATGAGCTGCCCCTTATCGGGCAGCCGGTGCGCGATGTCGCCGGAAAGGTATCCGGCGCTGTGCAGTTTTGCGATGTGCTCCTCCGTAACGGAGGAGGCCAACCATTTGCCTCCCGCTCCGGACATGGTCGGAGAAGGTCGAGACGAGATGTGCAGACTTGGGCGCTGGAGCTCGAGTACGCGGAGATGGATAAGCAAAGGAGGAAGAAGGCGTAGGTAAAAAGGGTGGATCCTTATCCCCTTATATATGGGCGGACGAAGACTATGCGTCCCCACCAGCCTGGTAAAATCGCTTATCTCCCAAGCGCCACCATCAATGGCGCGGTTGGGTTACCCACGTCCGTATTGATGAGAATCCCGGAATAAGGGGAACACGATCTCTGCTTCGACAAGACGTGCCAAGGAAACCGCTTCGCTAAATGCGCTGAGGTGGTATAGTAGAAAACGATTCAAGTAAAGGCTTGGTAGTGGTGTGACGTCATGCCACAAAATACGTCAGCAGATTGAACTTGTGTACATATTATTCTCTCTATGGTGGAATGTGGAATTTATTTTGCAGAGCTGGACACTATCCTGGTGTTCACAATCTTCTATGAATTATTCGGAGGAGGAACCCGCCTTGCAATGCCGAACAATATGCGCGCCGGACTCATCGTCATTGAAGCCTGGTTCAGGGGCTACTGAGGGAGTCCTAGACTAGGGGGTGTCCGGACAGCCGGACTATCATCGTCAGCCGGACTCCAAGACTATGAAGATACAAGATTGAAGACTTCGTCCCGTGTCCGGATGGGAGTTTCCTTGGCGTGGAAGGCAAGCTTGGCGAACGGATATGTAGATCTCCTACCATTGTAACCGACTCTGTGTAACCCTAGCCCTCTCCGGTGTCTATATAAACCAGAGGGTTTTAGTCCGTAGGACAACAACCATTACAACAATCATACCATAGGCTAGCTTCTAGGGTTTAGCCTCCTTGATCTCGTGGTAGATCCACTCTTGTACTACCCATATCATCAATATCAATCAAGCAGGAGTAGGGTTTTACCTCCATCGAGAGGGCCCGAACCTGGGTAAAAACATCGTGTCCCTTGTCTCCTGTTACCATCCGCCTAGACGCACAGTTCGGGACCCCCTACCCGAGATCCGCCGGTTTTGACACCGACACCTCAATTCAAGTTTCTTGAATTTAAACATGATGCATGGATGCAATGCCACTATCTGCAACCAAATTCTAGGGCTGTGCCATGGGGAGAGGACTAGGGCCTCTATAAATAGGGCTAGCCATCACAGCAAAAAGGCATCTCATCTGGAGATGGAGGGAATCCTTCCGAAGCAGCACACCACACCCGCTCAAGAACACCTCTCCTCGCGAGGTTGTTCTTCCCTTGTATTGTTCATCATCAGCCCAAGAGGTAATCCACCACCACACATAGGAGTAGGGTATTACACCACAATGGTGGCCCGAACCTGTATAAATCTTGTGTCTCTTGTGCTGTGAGTTCATCGATCTAGCTTAGGGATCGCAGCGAGGCTGAAGGCATGTTTAGATAGGAATAAATCTTCGTGCGCACTCCAGTGTTCAAACCTTAAGGGTTTTGGCAGAACCCGATATCCGACAGTTAGTTACAGGATGATGCATTACGGAACAAGTAAAGAGACTTGCAGGTAACGAGATTGAACGAGGTATGAAGACACAGACGATCGAATCTGGGGCAAGTAACATACCGATGACAAAGGGAATAATGAATGTTGTCATTGCAGTTTGACCGATAAAGATCTTCGTAGAATATGTACGAACCAATATGAGCATCCAGGTTCCACTATTGGTTATTAACCGGAGATGTGTCTCGGTCATGTCTACATAGTTCTCGAACCCGTAGGGTCCGCACGCTTAACGTTCGATGATGATTTGTATTATGAGTTATGTGTTTTTGTGACCGGAGATTGTTCGGAGTCTCGGACAAGATCACAGACATGACAAGGAGTCTCAAAATGGTTGAGAGGTAAAGATTGATATATTGGACGATAGTTTGATATACTGGACGATAGTATTCCGACACCGGAACGGCTTTGGAGGGTTTCGGATATTTATCGGAGTACCGAGGGGTTACTGAAACCCCGGGGAAAGTAATGGGCCAACATGGGCCATAGGGGAGAGAGAGGGCAGCCCACAAGGGGTGGCGCCCCCACCCCCCCTGGGCAGTCCGAATTGGACAAGGGAAGGGGGCGCAGCCATCCTTTCCTTCTCCCCTCCCTCTCCTTTCCCCTTTCCCCATCCGAAAGAAGGAAAGGGGGGCCGACTAGGACTAGGAGTTCAAGTCGGTTTCCCCCCACTCCCCCACATGGCGCGCCCCTATGGCCAGCTTCCTCCGTCTCCTCCTTTATATACGGGGGCAGGGGAACCCCAAATCACATCAATTGTTTCTTAGCCGTGTGCGGTGCCCCCCTCCACCGTTTACTCCTCTGGTCATATTGTCGTAGTGCTTAGGCGAAGCCCTGCGCGGATCACATCATCATCACCGTCACCACGCCATCGTCCTGACGAAACTCTCCCTCGACACTTTGCTAGATCAACAGTTCAAGGGACTTCATCGAGCTGAACGTTTGCAGAACTCGGAGGTGCCGTACGTTTGGTGCTTGATAAGTTGGATCGCGAAGACGTTCGTCTACATCAACTATGTTAAGCTAACACTTCCACTTTTAGTATACGAGGGTACGTGGACACACTCTCCCCCTCTCGTTGCTATGCATCTCCTAGATAGATCTTACGTGAGTGTAGGAAATTTTTGAAATTGCATGCTATGATTCCCAACAGTGGCATCCAAGCCAGGTTTATGTGTAGATGATATCCACGAGTGGAACACAAAGAGTTGTGGGTGGTGAATGTCATACTGCTTACCACCAACGTTGTATTTTGATTCGGCGGTATTGTTGGATGAAGCGGCCCGGACCAACTTTACATGACCACGTTCATGAGGCCGGTTCCACCGACAGACATGCAACTTGTTTTGCATAAAGGTGGCTGGCAGGTATCTGTTTCTCCAACTTTATTTAAATCTAATTTGACTACGGTCGGCCCTTGTTGAAGGTTAAAATAGCAAACTTGATAAATCACTATTGTGGTTTTGTATGTGTAGGTAAGAACGGTTCTTACTAGAAGCCCGTAGCAGCCACGTAAAGCTTGCAACAACAAAATAGAGGACATCTAACTTGCTTTTGTAGTGCATGTTGTGATATGCTATGGTCAAGACATGATGTGATATACGTTATTGTATGACAAGATCATGTTTTGTAAAAGTTATCGGCAACTGGCAGGAGCCTTATGGTTGTCCCTTTATTGTATGAAATGCAAATGCCATGTAATTGCTTTACTTTATCACTATGCGTTAGCGATAGTTGTAGAAGCAATAGTTGGCGAGACGACAACGACGCTACGATGGAGATCAAGGTGTCAAGCCGGTGACGATGAAGACCATGACGGTGCTTTGGAGATAGATATCAAAAGCACAAGATGATGATGGCCATATCATGTCACATATTTTGATTGCATGTGATGTTTATCTTTTATGCATCTTATTTTGCTTGGTACGGCGGTAGCATTATAAGATGATCCCTCACTGAAATTTCAAGGTATACACTACAAAAAAAAATAGACTTCCATGATGATACGTGTTTGTCACAGTAGGTCGCGTTTTCTATCATGCATGTACATCCATGACGATTTTATGACAGAATCAAGATATGCATACATATGCTGTCGTAGAAGTGTTCCATGACATTACCAAAATTATCATCACGGAAGTGTCCACTTCCATGATGATAAATCGCGCGTCATAGAAGTGCTTTGGTCAAGGGTGACCGGCACGTGGCATCCACCGTAACAGGACGGTGTTAACCGCCGTTAACCTATTGGGTCTGATAACCCGCTAACAGCCACGACCAATGCCGATTTTCCATGTGTAAAATCATCATTGGCTGGAGGAAAAACGTGTCGGCTCCACGTTGGCGCAGGTGTCACTCATCCAATGATCGAGATGGGCCTATGATATGTTGACACGTGGACCGGCCCAAAAATGGCCCATAAAGCTTAAATGGGCCGGCCCAACCGAAGGCCCATAAGATTTAGCGGACCATAATGGTGTTGGAGATATGCCCTAGAGGCAATCATGTATGATGATATTTCCTATGTGTTTATGAATAAAGATAGTCCTTGGACATTATCAATGATGTGTATCAGCAAGTACGTGACTTGTTTGTGGGACTATGCATTGTATGATGACTGTCCTAAAAGGTCCCTAGTCGAAAGGGTTGTGTGGACGCGCAGCCGACTAGACTAGCATATGACACGGTCGATGGCTTGGTCTCACTAGCCATGGAGCATTGGATGCTAACCGGATAATATGGAATTGGAAAGGTCTGTTCGGATTCGACATAGTCGGATCCGAGTCGAGATAAGGTCTGAGTTGGACAGACCCAACTATGAGACGCAGTGATATGTCATCTATGAGTCTCTAGTACAACATACCATCTGTGTCCTAAGACCTGAGCTGACGCATCTACTCGGGATGGTGACAGACTTGCTTTGGGCCGACCAAACGCTATTTCGTGACAGGGTAGTTACAAAGGTAGGTTGGGGCTTGTCCAAACCCATGCTGCGAGACGTGGTCGAGCAAGATGGGATTTGCCCCTCCGATCAGGAGAGATATACTCTGGGCCCCTCGTGTGATCCGACCAGGATAAGCATGGCCATGCGACAGGGATTATGAGATAATCTGGTTTTTGGTCCGTATCACTGGAACGAGAAAGAGGTCGGGCTAGCACAAGGATGACAGTCTCGCCTTGAGCCCGACAACATATATCGTGCGGCAAAGGGAACAGAAGTGTGATACGTTGTACAGGTTCGCCTAACCAGCTTCATAGTCTGCTTGGTGGTCGGCATGCCATGCTAGAGGCCGCTACCAACCGTGCAGGTCGGAGGTGATCCGAACTGCGACCAAGCCGACTTGAACCTAAGGGTTCGCGCGCTTAAGGGAAGGAACCTACGAGGTCGGTTCATAGGACACTGGTCGGATGTGATCCGAACTGGACTAGGAACATGACCGAGTAGACTTTGGGCTTTAGGGTCCGTGCGAGGCCCAAGTGTTGAGCCTGCGACTGACGCCTATATAAAGTGGAGGTGCAGCACACTCATGCGGTTGATCGCTTTGGCACTATTAGTAGGGTTTGCATGTGTTGCGAATAGCCTCCTCCACTCGTCGCCGACTATGTGATTGGACCTAGCAGTCCGCCGCATGGTGTTCCTCCTGCACGCGTGGATACCGTTAGAGGTGGTGCACTTGTGCCGCACCGGCGAACTTGTACGTGGGATCGGACGACCGGCTGTTCAAGGGAGATCGGACGAGGAGGAGACGATCCACGCGGACGCACTGCCCCAACTCTTCTTCCGTTGCACGGCACTGCGCGTCTAGTGGTAACGAATTGTGATCCATCTCCAGTAGCATGTTCTTGGTTGTTCTGCGCGTAGGAAATTTAAATTTGCAGTCGACGCACCCTACCGTAGAGCCCAACAAATGGGCCGGCCCTGCTAAATGCCAACAAGATTTTGCAGACCATAATGGGTCGGCCCAGCTAAAGGCCCACAAAATTTAGCGGACCATAATGGGCCGGCCCAGCTAGAGGCCCACACAATTTTGTAGACCATAATGGGCCGGCCAAGCTAAAGGCCCACAAGATTTTGTGGACCATAATGGGCCGTCCCAGCTAAAGGCCCACAAGATTCTGCAGACCATAATGGGCAGGCCCGGCTAAAGGCCCAACATTCTCTGTCAAAACGGCCTATCAAGGGCCTGTCCTAAACTTGTCATCAACGCGACCCATGGTCACTTCTAGCCCATTAACAGTCCGCTCAGTAATTGGGCCGAATTACGGCCCGGTGTATTTTCCGGCCTGTTAAAGGTCCTGCTTTATTTGGGCCCATTTACAGGCCAACAAAACTTTCGGCACATAAACGACCATGAATGATTTGGGTCATATTTGGCCATGTCCGACATTCGGCCTGTTAGAGGCCCACTACAGATTTGGGGCACTTTCGGCCTGTTGTCATTTTCATCTTGTTAACGCCGAACGAAAACCATGGGCCATATGTGGCCCAACGTCATATCGGGCCCATTAACGACCCATATAAAAATGATGATAAACTAGCCCGACCGAAGTTCCGGCCTGTTAAGGGCCCGTGTATTAGGTCGGCGCATTTACGGCCCGTCCGAATTTTGGCCTGTCAAAGATCTGCATCGTAAATGGGCCACCATTTTGGCCTGCAAAGATCAGTGGGTTATTTGGCACAATCAGGGCCCAATCTCACTTTCGGTCTATTAAAGGCCCATGTTTTTATGGGCTCGAGATATTTACACCTATAAATGGCCTATTTTTACTTAGGGCCCAAATTATGTTTAAGCATGTTAAAGGCCCACTATGGGCACATGCCTACCAAAAAAATATGAAAGCTTATGCTGATTTAGGCCCAGATATTTTGAGTGGGCTACAGGCCAATTTCGGCCCGTAATCGTTTTTAGCCCAATTGGAATGGGCCCAACGAATGTTGGCATGTTGGGCTCCTACGAAGCTTTCGGCCGAATACATTACTAAGATAAACCTACACTATACAAAAATAGCGTCGCAATTACTGCAGCCCTTGGTAGCATCATAAATGTTGTATCACAACAAAATAAATTCCAACCATACAACAAAAGGCCTGTTGGCATAAAGTTTACAGTCCTCCCAAATAAAAGCACCATCAGATGAATAGAAGCACAGATCATTTGACCTGAGTGCTAATATTTCAGGCTGTAGAATCTGATGAAGCAGCACGATCTTCACCTATTTTCCGCCACTGCTCTTGAACAACGAAGTGAATGTCTGAAAGTATGGTTTCAAAACCATTCATATCTTGACGACATCTGTCAACCACTATTCTTGTTTCCGAAATGACGTCCATTAGGGATTGGACTTGTGTCTGGAGGACAGATATATCACTTTATCTAGCAGGAAGATTTTGTTCAGTAGGCGATTTGGACAAGGTTACCTTGACAACCAACCCAGAATTACGCAGGAAGGTGCTTTTTGCACTGTTAGTGGAGAGATACTGATGCACTACAGCAAGAGGTGACATTGTGCAGCAAGATATACTGACGCACTGTTAGAGGTGGTTGTGGTTGTTCAATCATTTGTTCCATAGCTTCCTTAAAGTTTGAACTTGTAGATTAGTGTACCAGATAAGTTACTAATGAGACAAGAACAAACAAAGTAGGTTAAACGTTTATACATAACTTATTTTGGTGAACTACTATAATACATTAGCATGTATTGTAGTGCCAACTACATAATAAAATCACTTTTGGAACATATGTCCATGTAGCATGCCTACTCTATTGTCTATTTCCTCACATTCATTGATATCTAAGGATAAAGAGACATGGTTTAAAGTAGGATGAACATAGTATGACATCATTCATATCATGGGCAAACAGATATAAGACAAGCAGGCTATTTTATCATTATGTGCGCACGTGAACATAACAACTAGGTTACAGATCAAGACCAAAAGAATATCCTTCATCTCTTTTAAACCATGTAAGGTGAAATGATACGTTAAGACAACTGTGTATAAAAGTGAACAGAGTAACTGACATTGGCTGCAAGCCAAGTAGTTAAATGAACACATCACAATACAAAATCAGTTCAAGGGAGGAGGAGTAAGAACTTACAACAGCGGCTTGAACTGGTGTGCTCATGCCCTTCATCTTGCTGGTGTGGCAATTCTTGAAGATTTACACTGCATTCCGTTCAGGTTCTTTTTGGTCTGTACGGGCTTTCCTCTGTATTTGGAACAAGTCAATATAGATACGATAATATGGCACAAAAAAAGAAGGAAGTAGCAGCTATTTACAAGAGCCTCGCAGTGTGCAATATAGCTACGAGATCCTGTTGTCTGTTGGAATATCACTTTAGAACGGTTGGTTTTGTTCTTCAAACAGTTAGCCTAGAAGAAGATACACTTGTAAGGCACATACATAAATACAAGTTCAATATGTGGTTTGATCAAATATATATAGCCTACCTGATACTTTGGATCAGACCAGTGTTTAACGAGGGCTGTATAGTCTTCATCTGTAATATATTCCACTGGAGATGTTTGGTGATTTCATTGTTAGCCTTGCCTTCAAAGTGAGATTTTCTAAGGTGGTACCGATACTGTCGTAGAGCAGACTGAAAAACTTGAGTGCATGCTTGTTTAGTTGCATCATCTTTCGGATCCAACTTGAACCTCATCTGTTGAAAAAAGAATGTGAGTCTTATTAGGAGGAAGCTAGAAAGTATGGGACAGAGCAAGACAATATTACTAATTGCGATGAATAACATTACTTACAGATAAATGGTCAAGGAAGGTGTTAAACTGGGTATTGTCTTTCTCATTCCTGTACTGGATCCACATTGGGAGGATACGTCCATAACACCTAACAACAACGGCTGCCTCTGTTACTAACTTGGCTGACTCTGTAGCATCACGTGGCCTTTTTAAACCTGCCGCAAAATGGTTCTCCATTCTTCCTCCTTTAGATTTTATTAATCTATCAAGCATTATCCCTGATGTCTGTTTCCGCTTGCACCGTGGTGCTAGTTCAACAACGAATATGGAAAGTGTTAGTGTACATCAAACTGTGAGAGTACATATAAAGGAGCATGCAACTGCAACTTGACTCGGTCAGGTACCATCTTGGTGTTGATGCTCATGAGGTTCATATGATCTTGCCAAGTCCTGTTGTGTCAGCAGTGCTTCGGAAGTAGTGTTATTTGTGAAGGCAGCTTGGGAATTGGCCAGTTCCGGAGCAAACGAACGAGTAACTCGTTGAGATGCTAGTACAGTTGAAGCGGATGCTGCAGCTGGTGGAGCAGGTGATACTGTGTTTGTAGATTTAGCCGGTGGACTTGGACCTTCTACTGCACTATAAGTACCAGCAGAATCTCGACGGCAGATCCTTTTCCGTTTCACCCGACGAGTAACAGCACTCCCTACTGTATTATTTTCCTTGCTCTTTTTTGACTTTGCCATGTCAAGCCGTACCCACAACACAAAAGAATAAAATCGCTCTTCAGAACTCATTGATGCATGATACAGACAAGCAATACTTTGATGTAAGACAACCGTATGAGGATGGAATATGTAAAAAAAACAGGATGGCATGAAATATTCACAGCTACGATGTGCAAACTAAGCAGAAGGATTTTCAAGAAAATAGAAGTAATGCAAGCTTGACAACATACGAAAGATGCAACCAATATTACTCTGCCAAGTTAAAAGTGTCTTGTCATAAGTGGCAATTCGAAAAATTAGAAGCAGTACAATGTAGAAATCAATGTAAGATGCAACCACTATCAAACTACCATGTTAAAAGCATCCAATCATGAGTGACTGATGCGGGATACACAACAGCAGTACTTTGATGTAAGAGCATGGTATGATAGATAGATGCAGTGTATTCTAGACACAGAAAGCCATGTCATATGCACATGTATAATGTATAAACTCAGCAGGTGCAATTTAATCAAAATAGAAGAAATACAGGCTAGACAACATATGCAACATGAAACCAATTATCACACTATCAACTTAGAGCAAGCACCTGCGATGGTGGAGTACGGGAGATGAACTCATCATGTAGACTTGGGACTTCAACTTCATTAACAGTAGCAGTGGCAAATCTAGAGAGTCTCTGTTTGCGTCGGTGCGGAGGACCACCAACATCCCTAACTTACTCTTTTCCTTCCTATTTTCTGATATTGCCTTATGAAGTCAAAACCACAAGAAGATGAATAAAATTATCTCTGCATAACTGGTTGATGCATGATACAGACGAACACTACTTTGATGTAAGGCAAGCGCAGGATAGGAGGATGGAATATATACAAAAAAGGACATCGTTTCATATTCACATATACGATAGGAGGATGGAATATGTATGAAAAAACAGTAAGCGGAAGGCATTTCAACAAAATTAGAAGAAATGAAAGCTAGGCACCATATGAACATGCAACCAATATCACTCTATCAGGTAAAAAGTGTCTCGTCGTAAGTGCCATTTCAAGAAATTAGAAGCATTACAAGCTAGAAGAAAATGCAAGATGCAACCTACATCACAGTCCCAAGTTAAATGTGTCTTATGGGTAAGTGATCGTTTTTTTGAAGGTTATGGGTAAGTGATCGTTGCAGGTATAAGTTGTAAGCTACGCAGATGCAATTCAACATAATCAGAAGCAATACAAACTAGACAGCATACGGAAAACACAACCACATATAACAACTCCAAGTAAGAGCAAGCACCTATGATGGTGGAGTAGGGGAGATGTGCTCATCATGTACACGTATGTTCTAGAAACAGGAACACGTGTCATATTGACAGGCATTATGTGTAAAGTAAGCAGATGCAACTCAAGTTAGAAGCAATACAAGCTAGACATCATACGCAAGATGCAACCACATATAATAGTGCCAAGTTAGAGCAAGCACATGTGATGGTGGAGTAGGGGAGATGTGCTCATCATCTACACAGCAACGTTGACTGTCCAGCCTTGTGTTGTCTTGCGAATCTTGTTGGGAGGATGGCGGAGTAGAATCTGTAGAGACCCCCTGTTGGAGTTGCTCCGAAGGACCACCATCATCCATTGCCGGACTAATTTCCTTCAGCTGTAATGATTTTGCATTATGAGGTCAACCGATAAGAAAAAGGAATAAAATTCGCTCTTCAGAACTCATTCATCCATGATACTGACAAACACTACTCGGATGAAAGGCAAACACATGATGCAAGGATGGAATATGTATGAAAAACAGGATGACGTGACATATTCACACCTATGATGTGGTAACTAAGCAGAAGGCATTTCAACAAATGAGAAGCACTGCAAGCTAGACACCATATGAAAGATGCAACCAATATCACTCTGCCAAGTTCAAACTGTATGGTGTTTCAACAAATTAGAAGCAGTACATTCTTGAAATCATATACAAGACACAACCAATATTACAGTGGCGACTTAAAGGTGCCTTATCATAAGTGACTGATGCAGGATATGCAAGAACAGTAGTCTGATGTAGAAACAGGAACACATGTCATATTCATAGGCATTATGTGTAAAGTAAGCAGATGCAATTCAACAAAGTTAGAAGCAATACACGCTAGACATCATACGCAACATGCAACCACATATAATAGTGCCATGTTAGAGAAAGCACCTGTGATGGTGGAGTAGGGGAGATGTGCTCATCATCTACACAGCTACGTTGACTGTTTAGCCTCGCGTTGTCTTGCGGATCTAGTTGGGAGGATGGCATAGTAGAATCTGTAGAGAACCTCCATTTTAGTTGCTCGGAAGGACCACCATCATCCAATGCCTTGCCATTTCCTTCAGCTTTATTGATTTTGCATTGTGAGGTCATACCGACAAGAAAAAGGAATATAATTTGCTCTTCAGAACTCATTCATGCATGATACTGACAAACACTACTCTGATGGAAGGCAAAGTCATGATACGAGGATGGAATATGTACGAAAAATTAGACGGTTTGACATATTCACACCTATGATGTGGTAACTAAGCAGAAGGCACTTCAACAAATTAGAAGCACTGCAAACTACACACCATATGGAAGGTGCAATCAATATCACTCTGGCAAGTTAAAACTGTCTCGTCATAGGTGGCGTTCATCAAACTAGAAGCAATACATGCTAGAAATCATATTCAAGACGCAAACCAATATCACACTGCCAACTTAAAGGTGTCCCATCATAAGTGACTAATGCAGGATACACAAGAAGAGTAGGTTCATGTAAGAACATGGTGTGATAGATAGATATAGTATGTACCAAAATCAGGAAAGCGTGTCATATTCACTTGTATCATGTGTAACCTAAGCAGATGCAGTTTACACTAATTAGGAGCAATACGAGCTAGACACCATATGCAACATGCAACCAGATATCACACTGGCAAGTTAGAGCAAGCACCTTGCATGGTGGAGTAGGGGAGCGGAGACTTAGAACTTGTAATAAACTATCAGTACAAGGAGAACCAGTACAGATGCCCCATTTACGTTGCTGCAGAGGACCACCATCATCGCCTTTCTAACTATTTTCCTTCCTCTTTCTTCATTTTGCCTTGTCAAGTCAAACCCACAAGAAAAAGGAATAAAATTTGCTCTTCAGAACTCATTGATGCATGATACTGACGAACACTCCTTTCATGTAAGGCAGCCGCATGATAGGAGGATGGAATATGTATGAAAAACAAGACGACATGACATATTGACATGTATGATGTATAAAGTGTAAACTAAGCATAAGGTGCTTGAGCTTGTTAGAATCAATGCAAGCTAGAAACCATATGAAAGATGAAACCAATATCACTCTACCAAATAAAAAGGGTGCCCTAACAAATGTATTTGATCAAATTAGAAGAAATACATGGCAATAGGCTAGAAATAATATGCAATATGCAACGAATAAAGGTTACTCATCGTAAGTGATTGATGCAGGATACGGAAGAGAGGTAGTTTCATGAAAGAACAAGGTTAACACATAGATGTAGTGTGTACCAAAAATAGGAAGGCATGTCATATTCACAGGTATAGTGTATAAACTAAGCAGATGCAATTTACCCTAATTAGAAGCATTACAAGCTAGACACTATATGCAACATGCAACCACATATCACACTACGAAGTTAGAGCAAGCACCTGTGATGGTGGTGTAGGGGAAGTGCGGGCTTCAAGTACAGAGCTACGTTCAATATCTTCATTTAGGCTTGCTATTTCTTGAGAATCATGTGGAGAGGATGAAATTGCATTCTTTATAAGAGTATTGTGTCTCATATTAACCCATGGACGTGACTGTCTCATCATAAGCGATAGATGCAGGATACACAAGAACAGTAGTTTGATGTAAGAACATGGTGTGATAGGCAGATGTAGTATGTACCAGAAACAGGAAGGTGTGCCATATTCACATGTATAATGTGTAAGATAAGGAGATGCAATTTAACAAATTAGGATCAATAGAAGCTAGGCACCGTATGCAACATGCAACCAGATATCACACTGCCATGTTAGAGCAAGCACTTTGGGTTGTGGATTAGGGGAGATGAGATTTGGAACTATCACTGCAGTATGAGTAGCAGGAGAATCTGCAGAGATCATATGTTTCGGTTGCTCTAGAGGACCACCATCATTCTGTGCCTTCGTCCTTTCAGATTTTGCCTTGTCAAGTAAACACACAAGAAAAAGGAATGAAATTCGCACTTCCAAATTCGTTGATGCATGATACTGACGAACACAACTTTTATGTATGGCAACCACATTGTAGGATGATGGCATATGTATGAAAAACGCAAAGCAGAAGGCATTTCAACAAATTGGAAGCAATCCAATCTAGAGACCATATGAAAGATCCAACCAAAATCACTCTACCAAGTTAGATATGTCTTATTATAAGTGGCACTTCAACAAATTAGAGGCAATACATGTTTGAAATGATATGCAAGATGCAACCAATATTACATAGTCAACTTGAAGGTGTATCATCAGAATTGATTGATGAGGGATACACAAGAAAAGTAGTTTGATGTAAGAACATGGTTAATAGAAAGACGTAGTGTGTACCAAAAACAGGAAGGCATGTCGTATTCACATGTATAATGTGTTAACTAAGAAGATGCAATTTACCCTAATTAGAAGCATTACAAGGTAGATACCATATGCAACATGCAACCACATATCACAGTGCCAAGTAAGAGAAAGCACCTGCGATGGTGGTGTGGGGGAATTGCGGTGATCAACTAGAGAGCTATGTTGACTATCTTCATTTAGCCTTGTTGTTTCTTGAGAATCATGTGGGGAGGATGACACTGCAGTCTTTAAACGGGTAGGGCGTCTCACAGTAACACACTCGGGTGACTGTCTCATCATAAGTGATTGACGAGGGATACAAAAGAGCATTAGTTTTATGTATGAACATGCTTAATACACATATGTAGTATGTATCAAAAACAGGAAGGCATGTCATTATCAAAGGTATAATGTGTAAAGTAAACAGATGCAATTTAACCAAATTGGAAGCAATACAAGCTAGACACCATTTGCAACATGCAACCACATTTGACAGCGCAAAGTTAAAGCAAGCACCTGGGATGGTTGTGTGTGGCAATTGAGATCATCAACTACAGAGCTATGTTTATTGTCTCCAACTGCTGACACTGCACCCATTAGAGTGCTGAAATGCTTAGTGCTTATCTTCAAATTACACTGGAGCGACTTCTATATTTTCTTTTCTGCATTCATCAACACTGCGTCAGACTCTGAAATACCCCTGCATAAAAAACAATAATGTGAGTATGGGTGAAGTGTGTGCACAATTAGTACAGTGTAAAGGAAGCAGATAGCAGGGCAGGTGAGAAATAAATGGCGGGAGAGATATGATAGCTCTACAATATGCATGGCACACTAATTAATACATGAATCTATGAAAATAGCAGTCGACTGAAAACAAATAGGTCAGTCCATTTTTTCTGCACCGTCCGATGTACAAAGAACGGGCAGATCGCCTTCATCTACCTCCATCCAGTCAGTGTTGACGATCTTCCTTGAAACACCAGCAACCACTGGCCCAGTATTCCTCCCCTGCCTGTGCCCTCCCCTCGACCTCACCGCACCACCGTGCTTGGCACCGACCTCCAGATCATGCGCAAGCAGCTCCTACACCCCACACTCCTATGATAGACATCGATGCGCCGCTTCCCCGGGGAACAGGCGGACTAGGTGCTCCACATGCCTAAGCGTGTGCTGCTTCTTTTAATTGCGGTTCGGCTGACCCTGAATTAGAATCCAGGCAGGCTACTGACCTCTAGCAAAGGTGAAATAGTAAAGGGAGGAAACCTTGTGCATTTAGTATCACGAAGAAGATTTAGTAAGAAGTGCTCAACTATTTTCTTTCGTGGGATGAATACGGTGTGAGCAGAGACGTAAGATTTGCACGAATAAGGGAAGATGAGTACCTCTTTCTAATGGCAGTGTTGTGTCCTCTTTCTGTTTTTCCAGCGATCTTCTTGTGGTTCGATGGAAACGAGAAGTTATGCAGGATGGTGGAGCCTTGGACAAACCCGTGGCTAAGTAGTTGAGTGTGGTGCAGTGGCTGTCTGTCGGCGGCGGGGAACCAGATCCGAGGCAGTGAACAACGGCGTAGCGGGAACAGCTCCGGTGCAGTGGACGGTTGAGATAGTGGAGCGGCAGCAGTGGGGCGCAGGACGGCGTGGTCAGAGTGGTTCTGGTACGGTGCGAGTCGGCTTCGACATTGTGGAGGCAGCTCTGCCTCAGCTTCAGCTGCTAAGTCTTTGAGGGCATTGCGGTTGTGGTTGCGGTTGTGTTGGACGATGATGTCGGGGTATCGGCTCCGACGTGATGGAGGAGGGCGGCGGTGGATTGGCCGCTATGGGGTGGAGGACGGAGGAGGCTGGGGTTTCGCGGCTGGTGGAGAGGGCGTTTTCGCGCCCACGGAGTATGAATGGGGAAACAGAGGGAGTTGGAGAACTAAGGGGGAACAATGTTTCGGTTTGAGACATGCTTGTTTGAAATTTGGGGAAAGATACAAACTTTACCCCCATCTAAAATTTTGGACATATTGCGGATTGGGGGTAGGACCGTCATGTCAGGTGTCCCAAATGTGGGCGGGATAGATTTCGGCCGAGCGTATGGGTGTTTAGGCACCCACAGCGTATGAATGCTTCTAGGAGGCGGTTGAGACTGGTGTCTTGGTGAAGTTACAAACCTACCCCGGTTGAGACCTTTGGACATCGGGCCGATAGGCTACACGGGCTAGAGTCAGGACAGTAATTTCCTACCACCAAACATTAATCTCGCGCACTTTCGGGTGACCAGAGGCCTATTTGGCACTTCGTTCGATATATGGGAGCATAAGCATTAATGTTTTCGGTTCTCTTGAATTGAACTTTCAGGATTTGTCAAACTTCACAAATCTTTACTCTTGAAAATCCTAAAGCTACGATTATTTTGGAATGGAGGGGGTACATTTGAATATACATTATACACGAGTATATATTAAAAAATATGCAACTTACCTCAGTTCATGCATGGTTCCAGATATAATCTCCTTGGTTGCAAAAAAATTAGATATGCGTATGAATATATATAGCATGTTCAAACTCACAACAAAGATTGATGCCCCGTTTTACATCTGATTTACAAATGCCATTATCTTGGGTTCAAATAGATGAATGCACTTCCTATGAATTCGAATCTTTGAAACCCCCTTTATGTTGAATTCGACATGTATTCTATTTCATAGCTAGCAATTTGGAATGTATCCATGCAAGTGACAAATGTATAAAGTGCTTCACACGAACAACATGGAGTGCACTAATTAATGTTCATATATGAATTGCAAAAGCATCCATTGCCTGTATTTCAAACCGCTCTCACTCTATGAATCGATAATATGAAATAAACACATGCACATGCTAGAATTCAATAGAGTATGGGTGTCTGATAGACCGATTTTCGTACATACGCAATTTGCAATATTCATGATCTCATCCAAAAATAATAATGCCATTTATATTTTAATTTAATGCGTAGAACCGCCTTTTACATGTAGATGCACTATGCCTTGGCCCCTTCTCACAAATGTGTTATATATCTCTCAATCTAACGCATAAGTGCACACAGTTTATATGCATCGGCATTTCTCTTTCACACATGCTCACAATCTCTCTCAGGGTGTCGGGGTGTCTCACGCACATGCTCTCTCTGTTTCTCTCTCTCTTTCTGACTACTATGTACCACTCTTTTCACTAATCTCAGTTGGAAAACACTATTTCTCTCACATGCATATATACACACGCACGGTCTCTACTAGCCCTCTATACGCATATATATGTGCCTACATGTCTCCCACACGCACATTATCTTTAGGCCTCTCTCGCACACATTGCCCCCCCCACACAGACACACCTCTCTCTTAGTAGTTGGCAAATATGATTTCAGAATATCATTCGGTAGGATATCCCTGGCTGTTAGGCTGGATGGTAATACGATGCAAAGTTTTACCCTAGTTTGGATCGGACCCTTGCAGTTGAAGAAAGAGCCTACTCCTGGTACTGTATATTAGTGATAGGGGTGTGTACAAAGTATACATGAATACCAGGCATTGTGCGTGTGTGTATACTATCGACGAACTAGCCCCAAGCTTCTATAACATACTGGGGGCCTAGGGTTACAAATCATATATAGTCGGCTTATCACCAGTGGGGATAGAGTCCTCCGCGACTCTAGTAGCTTCGTGTTGTACGCCGAGCCCTCCACACGGGTCTTCGTATATCACGTCTCGGTCCAACCTATATGTGGCGCAAGATGGAATCGACCCATGAGTCTTCATGTTGACCCACCACAACTAGAAATGATGTGCCCACCACACCACACACGCCATCGGCCACTAAGAAAATCAGCATATACAATAGTACAACAGTATCTATCTCATGATACGTCTCCATATTTTGTCGATGACACTGACAGACTTTGCATTTGATGTGTGCTCCGTATTTTGTTGACGACACTTATGGTCATTCTATTTGAAGCGAAAGCACGATATGGTCACTGGACTTCAGAATAAGCTCATCACGGTCACCACATACATTTTGTCGTGCTAACCAACATGTGGTTGGATGGTTAGGAGGACAGTGGTTTCTCGAGCCCACCAAGGTTAAAGTCCCGGTGCTCGCATTTATCTTGTGTTAATTTCAGTATTTTCTGACGATGTGCGTTTAGTGGGAGGAGACGTTCCACTCGACTACGAGGCACCTATGGTGACTTCGTAAAATCTCAAGATCATATATGCTAGCCCACTCTCTCGAAGGTGCTCATAGGGGTAGGGTTCGCGTGTGTGCGCTTATTGCGGTGAGTGCTTGTGCGTATATATGAGCCCTTGCGTCTGTACCGTGTTAAAAAATACATGTCATGATTATACGATCACTGGCTCACCCGTACAACTCCGTATTTTGTTGATGACACAATCAATTAACCAGTCAAACGTTCCATGCGGCGCAACTAGTGTTGCATCATCGGGGCGCGTAACCATGGGGCCCACCTGTCAGCTCGTATATGAAGGAAAGAAATGGTAGTTTGAGTCTGTACTGTGTTAATAAAATAGGAGTACATTTTAGGGTGATCATACAGTGACTGGCTCACCATACAGCTCCGTATTTTGTTGATAACACGATCAATTGACCAGTCTAATGGTCCACATTCAGCAGCGCACATTACCATAGGGCCCACCCGTCAGCGCGTATATGAAGGACAGAAATGGTAATAAATTAGTGGTCGGTGGGTATTCAAAGTCGTGAGACCTCTGGTTGGCAGTCGCCGGCGGTTGGGGGGGCGTTGATTAGGCGGTGGGTTGGGGATCGCTGGAGAAAATCTCGATGCCGGGGGGGGGCTAGAAGGATGGCCGGTGCGGCGGCGGACCGGCGGTGGGGAGTGGTTTCGGGGAGGGCGGCGTGGCGTGGCGGCGCGGGCCGGCCGTGGGCGGCGGGGCCTGGCGGTTCGGCCGGTGGTGGCTGGCAGCTCAGGGGGGTGGAGTTTGATGATAAACTGGAGGCCCTTGATTTCGTATCCAATGGCCGGAAAATCTAATGACCAGAGATGAAAAAGTCAGTCGACTGACGTGTAGCCTCACCCCGCACGTACACATGCACGCACGCAAGACACGCACGCATGCAGACATGCAACACTTACACGTACACATAACGTACACACGCATGGATGCTGGCGTGCAACACTGACACGTACACATGCACTCACGAACACACGCACATACGCACCCATGCATGCAACACTAAAACATAACCTTGCATGGTAGTTTGACACGTGTACTGGTTGTCCACTTGTTGGAGGGAGGATTGTCTACCACGGGTGAACAAACAAATTGCGACTTGACGTATTACGTTAAAAAAGAGGCAAACCATGTGGGGCCTACCTTACAGGCAAGGCTCTATACACTGGAGTACTTTTGATGTGTCCCGTCAACTAGCAAAACGAGGAGGAGCTTGCTTAGTACGCCGTCTCCCCCGCCCATGGGCGCGGTGGCTCGTAGGATGACGCGAAGCTTGCTTACGAGTAGTAGTACTACTACTACTGTATGCCTTACGCCAACTCCCTCGCCCACGCACGCAGTGGCTCATAGTAGTACCTTGGTTAGAGAGATTATCATATTGTTTGTAATATATATGTCCTTTAGTACTCCCTCCATTTACTTATACAAGGCCACTATAAGAAAATACATTTTGCATCTATACAAGGCCACAAATAGTAATCGAGACAATACTCCCTCCTTTCCAGTTTATGGCTCCATTTCATAATCTCTCCAACCAAGGTAGACGGTGAGTGGTCGAATTAATTTCGTAGTTTGCACAAGTAATTAGTACGCTCGTTTTTCTCCAGAAGTTATGTTTACCGAGGCATTAATTAGAATGAATGCATGAATGACCACTAAATTTCCATGAACTTCTACATGCATTGGTTAGTTTCCTCTTTACACTGCTTGCATCGGGTGATCTAACGCACCTCGAAATCCAACATGTAATGGTACGACTACTAGTAGTAGAATTGAGACTTATCAAACAGAAAAATGAATGTTTCTTAGATGAGCCCTATAAACCCTAGTGGGTATGTCGGTGTCAAAACCGGCGGATCTCGGGTAGGGGGTCCCGAACTGTGCGTCTAGGCGGATGGTAACGGGAGACAAGGGACACGATGTTTTTGCCCAGGTTCAGGCCCTCTCGATGGAGGTAAAACCCTGCTCCTGCTTGATTAATATTGATGATATAGGTAGTACAAGAGTTGATCTACCACGAGGCTAAACCCTAGAAGCTAGAGTATGGTATGATTGTTGTTCGTCCTACGGACTAAAACTCTCCGGTTTATATAGACACCGGAGAGGGCTAGGGTTACACAGAGTCGGTTACAATGGGAGGAGATCTACATATCGTATCGCCAAGCTTGCCTTCCACGCCAAGGAAAGTCCTATCCGGACACGGGACGAAGTCTTCAATCTTGTATCTTCATAGTCCGGGAGTCCGGCCAAAGGTCATAGTCTGACCATCCGGACACCCCCTAATCCAGGACTCCCTCAGTAGCCCCTGAACCAGGCTTCAATAACGACTAGTCTGGCGCGCAAATTGTCTTCGACATTGCAAGGCGGGTTCCTCCTCCTAATACTTCATAGAAGATGTTTGAACACAAGGATAGTGTCTGGCTCTGCAAAATAAGTTCCACATACCACCGTAGACAGAATAATATTCACACAAATCTAGTCTGCTGACGTATTCCATAGCGTGACATCATGCCGCAGCCAAGCCTTTATTCGTTTTACTGTCCCACCTCAGTGCGTTTAGCGAGGCGGTTTCCTTGGCACGTCTTGTCAAAGCAGATATCGTGTCCCCTTATTCCGGGATTCTCATCAATACGAGCGTGGGTAACCCAACCATGCCATTGGTATGAAAGTGAGTCCCAAACGGTCACAGGGAGGGCTCTTGGTATTCAACCTCTTTATAAAGAGACCAAGGCTCGACTCCTTTCTTTTAATCCAATCAAATCCGCCCCTCGCCTCGAGTTCCAACACCCAAAGCTCCAGATTCAGGCGCTTTGGACCTTTGATGACGTCCGGCTCCGACCTCCAAGGCCGGTGGATGCCTTCCTCCATTACGGAAGAAGACGTGCAAAAGCTGAGAGACGCCAGGTATCTAACCGGAGAAATCTCGCATAGGCTGCCTGCTCAAGGGCAGGCTATTCCCACTCCCCAGCCCGGTGAGAGTGTGGTGATCACATCTCACTTCCTTCGGGGGCTAGGCTTCCTGATTGATCCCTTCATGAGGGGGCTCATGTTTTATTATGGGCTGGAATTTCACGACTTAGCTCCGGAGTCCATCCTCCAAATCTCATTGTTCATTGTTGTGTGTGAGGCCTTCCTCCATATTACTCCTCACTTCGGACTGTGGCTTAAAACCTTCAAGGTAGAACCAAAGATGATCGAGGGGCAGCACGCTAAGTGCAGAGGGGCTATTATAAGCAACATTGCCGATGCTCCATGGCCCGAGGGCTCTTTTCAAGAGGAGTTCGGCTTATGGCAACGGGACTTGTTTTACATCACAGCCCCCAGGGGCACCACATGGGTGGCGCCACTTGCTTTTCGCTCGGGTCTCCCACCATGGCTAGCATCATGGGTCAATGAAGGGCTTATCTGGAGGCCGTCCAAGGACGTGCCCTTGCTGCAGGGCCGCATTCGAGATCTCCTAGAAAGAGATATCAACTTGGCCGTAGTGGCGCAGGTTATGCTGATTCGCCGCATACTGCCCTGCAAACGTCGCCCTCTCCGCCTGTGGGAATTTAATACGAAGGGACCGCGAGTCCTCCAACATTTTATGGGCACGATGCCCGTGGAGATGTACAAATTGTTCTTCGGATCACAAGCAAGGTGTCCGGACTTGTTCGAGGACGCAGGTCTGAGCTGCAATCGCCCGGATACTCAAGTAAGTAGCCCCATACCCGGACACGCCATCCGTATCTTTATCATAAAACTGACCTTAAAAGAGCTATCCTTTGAACAGGAGTGGATAGCGAAAGCAAAGATTATCAGGTGTCTGACCACCCTACCTGAGACCACGCCGGATCCTGTGTTAACCAGGATGCTGGAGATTGCGCCTTCGGAAGAAAGCGAAGAGGGGAACCCAGGAGCTACCGCCTCCGCGAAGGAGGCTGTCAGGAAGGGAGGAATCGAGAATTCCCCCAACCAGGGAAAGAAAAGGACCGCCTCTGAAGACCCGGAGGCGATGGCCTCAAAGCGGGGGAAGAAATCTTCATCAGAGGGTCCGGCGCCGGAGAATACCCCGGCCGCATCGCGCCCCCAAGGGTATCAGCTCTCCATCGAGCCGTAAGTAAAGAGAGGGGTCCCAAAATGAGTGACATCCCTGATTTTTTCTGAGGAAGATAACCGAAATTTTTCCTTGCAGTTCAGATCTCAACCCTTCTTAGCAGAGCTCATCTTCAGGGGATCTTCGTCTGGAGATGATGGAGAGCGAAACGCCTCCCCCAGCTGTACCGTCTTACGAGGCGGGCGACCCCGAGGTGTCGTCTTGGAGGGTTTCTCCAAATCCAGACCTTGAAAAAGGTCGTCGGACTAGTCCTGCACCCTTTGGTGCACGGTCGGAGGGGCTGAAGGTTCTGCTCGGGCAAGGGTCTATCTCAGTAGAACACCGTGTGTTGATGAACACGGTGATTAGAAGGATTTCATCCGCGGAAAGCGGATTGTACGAGGCCGCCAGTAGTTTACTGACAGGCTTTGAGGTACGTGAAAAGGTGTACCTTTTGATAGAGCCGCATAGATAAAATGCGCCCTGTATAAACAGTAGCCCCTGAGACTCTGTGTGTTGTCGAAGATGACGACGCACAGAGGATCACAATCCCAGGTATAATATGTCGCCTTTCCTTTATAGGTGGCGAGGTGTTCGGTGGCTAGCCGGACTGATGAATTTGCTGAGCTAAAGCGGCAACTGGACATGGCAGATGCCGACATCGCGCTTGTGAATGAGCGGCTAGACGAGGCACAAGGTATGTAAAGTCTCCAAAGACATCTGGTAATAGGAGCTTTGATGCTCGTACCTTGTAACATACATGCGTAATGCAGATGGTGCCGCTGCCGTGGAGAGCCTTCGGGCGGAACTTGCCCGAGCCAAGGAGCAAGCGAGGAAAAGCGATGCGGCTGCCGTTAAAGCAGCTGAAGAGCTAAAAGCCGAACAGGCTGCTCACTGCCAGAGCAAGAAAGTAATAGCCGAGATGGCTATAAATTTGAAGGATGCTACCGACCGTTGTAAGGTTCTTGAAAAACAAGATAGGGTGGCACAGAAGGACCTAGAAAATGTCATTGCCGAGGCCAAGGACACTCGCTCTGCAATGAGAGCTATGAAGGAGGAGCTACGTCAGGCCGGAGATATCGCGGCTGGAAGCCCTATATGCTGTGATGAAGTTTGGGGATCCTAAGTATGCTCCGTTAGACCGGAAGTGGAGTGCGGCGAACACTTATCTGGATTGGGCGGTGAGTGCCGCAGACGCGACCGAACACTTCCGGGGTCGAGGTGACCATGAATTGGAAGAACTTTTTTGGTCGCAGTTCCACAATCCAGAGCGCCCACTTTCGGTATCTGACCATTTGGCCGCTTGGGCGGAGCTGAACAGGGTTATCCGGACTCGCCATGAGGTACACCGCGAGTCGTCTGTGGCCAGAAGAGCCAGAGCCGAAGAGTTATTTTAGCTTGGTGCAGCAGTTCCTTGGTTCGGTGCCGCATGTTGATGCAGTGAAGAGGTCAGCGTGCATAGATGGTGCACAGATCGCTCTTGCCCGTGTGAAGACATACTGGGCGGATATGGAAGCCAGTGTTGTTGCATCCCGAGATTCAGACGAAAGTCGAGTACCTGCCAAGCACTACTTCGAGGAAGTTCTGCAGGGCGCTCGTGTAATAGAGACGCAGTGCTCGAAGGATGTTGTGTTCGAATAGCATGTGCTATTGTAAAACAATATTTTGATGAAATATAAAAGCCTTTTATACTTGTGTTTTCAAGAATTAGAATGCCTCTTGTGCGGCCGTTAATGTATATATGTATATAACCTGAAAGATGGCAGTCGTTGGCTTCAGCCCCCACGCATATAATACGGGGGTGTTTGCAGAAGGCGCCTTTTCACACTTAATCCAACGTCTTGGTCCTATAAAGGTGGTGATAGCGCAGCGAACTAGGCAACCGGACTATAATGGTTTATCACTTTTGTCACGACCGGTTTTCCGGGGAATAAATTTCCAGAAAAGACCGTCGTGCTCATCAGCCCCAGGATTACTGTTAGCTGATGAGGCTCCAACTTGATATAGAAATTCCAAGCAAAAATACAAAATATGAAGTACAAGACCATTCTGGCCTGTGAGTACAACAAATGGTTTCTAGTGGTTGAGGGCGGAAGCGGTTTGAGGATCATCAGGGTCTATGGGACTCCATTTCCCACAGGAACAGTTGACCAGGTTAACTCCTATCTCCGTGAGGCTGCTATCTCCGTTGCTTAGGTTCCGGGGCTGTCATCGCGTCGCTCCTCGCCGTGCAAGAAAATCTGGCCAAGACAATAGCCAGGGACAAGCCAGTGAGTACTTTGAATGTACTCGCAAACATTATGAACGCAGGTATAATATAACAATGATGTGCTGAAAATATTTTATGCTCATGACGTCAGTCACAAAAAATAAATAAAACTCTGATGCGTGCAAGCAAGTTATTTATAAAAATGCAATAACATAGTAGTATTAAAATTTATGAAATAAATAACAAGCAATGCCACAGTCGGGCGTCTTAGCGACACCACATAAAGGGCTTTAAAAGAAATGCCACAGTCGGGCGTCTGAGCGACACCACATAAAGGGCTTTAAAAGAAATGCCAAAGTCGGGCGTCTGAGCGACACCACATAAAGGACTTTAAA
>NC_041391.1:268676521-268765342 GCF_002162155.2 Triticum dicoccoides
ACATAAAGGGCTTTGAAAGAAATGCCACAGTCGGGCGTCTGAGCGACACCACATAAAGGGCTTTAAAAGAAATGCAACAGTCGGGCGTCTGAGCGACACCACATAAAGGGCTTTAAAAGAAATGCCACAGTTGGGCGTCTGAGCAACACCACATAAAGGGCTTTAAAAGAAATGCCACGGTCGGGTGTCTGAGCGACACCACATAAAGGGCTTTAAAATAAACAATCATAGTGAATATCCCGGAGGTAGAACCATCCCAGAGATACTCGATAATAACAATAACATCACGGGTTAGTCAACAATAATAATAATCATAATTATCACAAGTCACAAGTAGTAATTCCATTTCTGGTTTAACAGTTTCACCTCTGAAGACCGACACTAAGACCGACACTTGACCCATCCCAGACTGTAATCCTTAACCATGGACACGGCTATTCGAATAGGTTTAATCTCTGCAGAGGGTGTACTCTTTACCCACGAGTAACAGATTTCTTTAGTCCATTGGGACTAATTCCGTCTACAGTCTTTTTGTTGAAAACACACCTAACTTGCACACACCAGCTTAACTTACATGTGTCTAGAATCACCCACGACACCTGTCAAGCAAAGTCTAAGTGGGGAGGCTACAACCTCGCGTAGCATGGGATCAAATTTATATCGTGCGCTCTAAGGGGTGGCCTCCCCTCTCGGTCCCAACCGGAAACACCCATGCCCCGGGACCAGGTGGCCTGCCTACTAGCTACAATCGGTATCTTCCACCATGGCCTCTCTGTACGGTGTGTGCTAGAAAGAGGTTGACAACTTACTGAACCGTACTCTACTTGCTGTAGAGACGAGTGGTAGTACGAAACAAGTATGGGGGTTACTGGCACAAGACTCGATCTACGGTCGACTCAGGAGGTCTATAGTATTCCCTGCATGATTAGCATAACGAATATATTTCAACCAACAGAGTCACCGCTCATATTACCTTACCATGCCATACCGGACATAACCGTCCCGACGGACACCAGCGACAAACTCATGCCTACCCAAGGCAGAGGTTTTCCCGGGTTCCTGCCGGTATGCATGCAAGGCACATGAGGATGATTATCATCACAAGTGTGTTCATTTCCAACAGCATGGAAATCAATAACATGCACCCATGCATATGATCATATCACATGAAATAACAAGTTTCTCCAAAGTGAGGTGATGTTATAAACATGTCACCGAACACACAAAAATATTATGTCGGGGTTAAGAATGCTTGCCTTCAGGTCACGGGAAGGCAGGGTGCATTTCAAACTCTTGAAACATTTCTCCTCTCTTCAAAAATCCTATTTTAGCAATATAAATGAATTAACACACAAAATAAAAACAGCACAAAAAGTTGTTCTGAAATTTTTTAAAATAAATCTTAAAATAAACTAGACAATATTTGAGAGAGGTAGGAAAAAGAATTAATTCATTTGGAGTTATATTTAAAAAGATATAACCAGTCAAAGTTCTGGTCAAAATCTGTTTTAAAAAAATAAAACAAAAAGAAAACGTTTCAGATAGAAATACGCTTCCGGGGCAAAGGAGACGTACTTATGAAGTTTACGCCTTCACTTAAACACGTGGACGGCGCGGTGAGTCACTGACAGTGGGTCCAGGGGGCCCACTAGTCAGGTTTGACTAGTCCTCTCCCTCCTCTTCCTCTGTCCCGAGCGGAGGCGGAACTCCAGCGATCGTCGCCAGCGATTAGCGGCTCCTCGCGGGGCCCCGAGGGCGGGGATGGATCCTCCACTCCAGGGCGGTCCTCCCGGTGGTCGCCAGGTAGGTGGGAACGGAGAGAGCCGCCGCCGGCGAGCTCCTCAGCGGAGGTGGCCTCGGGAGCTTTTGGGGGCCGGGGCTATGGTGGTTCCCGAGCTGGATTGAGGTGTTGAGTAGTCCCGCGGGGTCATGGGGATTCGAATAGTGGCACCAGTTTGACGGGAGGGGCTCGGGTGTTGGTGAACGGGGCTGGGACGTGGCGGCGGCTGCGGTTGCCAGAGTTGGGGAAGACGGCGTTTCCCTGACGATTGCGGGCTGTGGGGGTGCCATGGGGGTAGCCTGAGGTTGCGTGCATGCTCAGAGGGGCTCGGGGTCCCTTTTTATAGCGTGTCCATGTCGGTTTGCGGCGGCCGAGGATAAGCTCATCGGCGGACCTCCCTACTCTGCTGCAGGGCGACGTGGTGGTGGTTGGTCGGCTCCAGTATCTACCGACGAAAGCTCCACTGTCCATGGAGGTGAGCTGGCGCGCTGTGGTGGTCGGGGCGGTGTAGCCCATGACGGTGGCGGATGCGGCTGCGGGCGTGCCGCCAAGAGGGCTCTGGTGGCGGCGCTGTGGGGTGCCAGGGGTGGTCGGGGTGGCGTGGCGGTGCGGGGGATATGTGGCGTGCTAGCAGCTATTGGCCAAGGGCCGGAATGAGTGTGGGGCGAGACGCGGCGGCTCGGGCGTTCGCGGGTGCCAAACGCACGCTCTGCTCGCGCTCTGGGCGTGCACGGGACGTGCTTGAAGAAATGCAAGTGCATGCTGCAGAGCTTGGGTGAGTCTGGCACTCAACAGATCCAGGCCAGGAGCCACTGGGAGTTTAGTGGACTTGCTAGTTTGATCAGAGGTGCAAGGTCACAGCGCAAAACAAAAATCATGTCAAAACTGATCATGCCCATAAGGTGTTTGACAAAATGCCAAGAGCACTTAGGCATTTCTTGGAGTGGCCAAATTCTCCAGGCTAGTGTCTCTTTGGATGCACAAGAGGGTGGTGAGCTTAGTTGGTGGAAATCACAAACTTGCTAGTGCAAGTTTTGCAAAACTACAATTCTGGACAGGGAGTGAATGGCATTATTTAATGAACCAAAAATATGCCAATGGTTGCATGCTCCTGGACTTAGGAGTTTAACATGGAGGACTACAAGTAGGAGAAAGAATCAAGGGCTAAAGAGCAAGCAAAACTATGGTTGCTATACAAACCATCATGTTGGACCAGAATGAAGATGAGGTTGTTTCACTCAAAATTTTCAAAGAACAACCCTGGATTTTTGCATATAATGGAATGATATGCTCCTACTGACATCCAAAATTTTGGTGGAAGCTAGAATCAAATATTTAAAAGGGTTGTAGTGCAAAACTGCCCACTGGACCACAGAAGGAAAATAGGTGTAGCACTCAAAATATGCAATGAATTAAATATATTATTGCACAAAAGTGATTTAGAGACATCACATGACATCTCCAAATTTTGGTTGGATTTTTAGATAAATATATCAAATGGTTGTAGTACAAAAGGAGCTCCAAAACTTAAAACAAGTCATTTAATGAATAAAGCTCAGGGTGAAATAATTTAATAAATAAATCTTTTGATTGAGAGATGTTTTTAAATGAGAGGGAAAATAAGTCCAATCTGTTTTGGAAGGATTCCACTTGGGAAAAATTTCTTAATATTTAAGGAAAAGTTTTGAAATCAACAGAGATATTCTTGCAGGCAAAATTTTTAAACTCTTGGCAAAATTTTAATAACTAAAACCTGGTTAAATTTTTGGGGTGTTAAAATACTACCCCCCTTAAGAAAAAATCTCGTCCTCGAGATTTGCTAAGAGTTGTAAAACAAAAATACTTTTACTTGGTCAAAAGATCATTTTACACAGGCGGTAAAATGAGGCTATAGTGAGAGGGCAATAAGTGGTGAGTAACTATAGTGTGGTACTGACGTTGTGTGGAAAAAAAATCCAGGCTTATGAAAACGAGCGATTTCTACACTGGATGCCATGAATTTAGAATGAATTCTAAATTTAACAATACGTTGGTCGTACCCGAGAGCAGAGTGCTCTCTCTGGCTGACAGGTGGGACCGGGGCCCATTGTCAGTCACTCCTTCTTCTTCTGGCTCCCACTTCTTCCTCTTTCCCGCGCGCTTTCCCGGCTTTCTCCACCGGCGACGTCTAGCGTGTAGGGCATCTAGGACGTACTGCGGTAGTGCGCGGCGTGCTTGCTGCCGGTGCAGTGAGCACTCACCTCGCGGGCTAGTGCGCTGTCGGCACTGCTCGCGGGTTCGCCTCCGAACACCGGCGATCGGGCGACGAGCGGCGCTGGTGGACTTCGCCCACCGTACACCGATCCTGAGCTATAAAACAACCGCGGTGTCCTCCCCTTCTTCCTCACACCTGGCCTCGCTCCTCCTTCTCTCTTCTTCTCCTCTGTTTCTGCTGGCCGGAGTCCGAGACGAGGCTCTAATGGCGGAGGTGGTGCTGGACTGGTACGTGATCCTAGTGTGTGGAGGGCTGGTGGAAGTGCTGGGGCTCTCCGTGCTCCTGTGCGCGATGATCCTTGATGATCGCCGTGATGCTGCCGCTCGGGTGCTGGCTCTCCGTGGTGGCGGTGATCACGGGGATTAGGTGTAATGCCAGGTGCTAACTGTTGTACGGAGGTGCTTAGTTAGATGCAACACCGTCGCAAATTTTTTGCAAGTGGTGTATGTGTCCATGCAATTGTGCTTATGAGACTGCTGCCGTGGTGCTGCGTGAAATAAAATAGTTCTACGCCGTGAGAAAATATACAAGGCGGCAATTCAGGGAAAGGAAATCTCACTCCAGGATTTTTTTCGCTGTTACACAGGTTATTCACGAAGACAACCACTCACATAAGTAGAAACTACATACTCGACTCGTCCCTCAAATTTGAGGTACCATGCATAAGATACATGTAACAATAAATGCTGCAAAAACAAATACAGTAGTGACGTCTAAAATAAAAACGGTAACTGGGTGGGGTCCTGATAAAATGTCTCTGGTAAAGGGATACACTCCTCTTCTATCGGAGGAAGTGGATTGACCAGTCGATGTATGCGTCTCTCCGGGTCGGGTCTCAGTGGTCTGCCGATGGCAATCTGAGGATTTAAATCAGCGAGACTCTGGAGATATTCCATCACTCGCTGGTTCAAATGCTCTTGAGCGATGATGTACTGGATAAGGTTGGCTAGCACTGGGTCTCTCTCAATCCGTCCACCGGGAAAAGATGTTACTTCTCCGGGTGCTCCACGGCTCGGAAAGTAATAATATCCTTGTTCGCGGGCATAGGGTACTGCGGATCGAAGGCGAGCAATCGCTTCTTTCGCAGCAGCTTCTATGGCCAGGTGTGGGGTTGGCATAGATTTCCCCACGAAGGAAACTTTCGTTGGATCTTGGTTGGGGTCTACGGGAGGAATGTGTACTGCAGCCCAATATTCCGAGGTGGAAGGGGTGATTCTCGATTTGAACAGCTCGTACTGGGGTGGCTGGGTAGAACCCATGGTACTGCGGGTAAAGTCCCACAATATTTTGACAAAGCTACCTGGGGTTGCATCTGGGGTTCTCAGATAAATACTGGGGCTCGGCATGACAGGAAAAAGTTGTGAGTGTGGTGCACAAGGTGTGGGGTGCCTGGTAAGGTCACGGGGTGGCCTTTATATAGCAATGGAGCTGGATCATTTTACCGTGGTGAAAGGTAATAAATTTGCGAGCTTAGCTCCGAAGGTCGGGTCAGTGTCAGAGATACACATATCTCATAAAGAGACGTTTTACTGTGGTTGTTGTCAAGGTTGGTTTTGGTAGCTGTGCCCGGAAAAATATGCAACTATGCGCTGACCAAATATGCAAGGCTACTATAAAAAAATAGAGGTACGACAACAGGCTGCGTTTTATGTACAAGGTTACGTGATTACGAAACAAGGATACACTGAGACTCGGTACTACTCGTACGACTTAGTCTACCTCGTTTATGTCTAAACGGGGGTGCCTAGTGGATGTCGAGGCTTCTCCATGTGTCTCACTGCCGGGATTAGTCAGAGATGGCGGAGGAACGACAGGGTCGGGGTAGCGATGATGACCATCACGGGGATTGTTGGCCACAACCCCGTTGGAGTGTGTTCCCAAAAGGCGACGAAGCACTTCTGGGGTCATCAAAGCATCTCGGTTGATGGCTGGAGCTGATCTCAGGGTCTCGATCGGTTGTCCGAACAACACGACTGGGTTGTCGGCATCGGGCTCGTCTTCTCTCCTTGCTGGGGCTCGACGAACCAACTCTCCCCGAGCTGCGATCAGATCAATGGTGATCTGGTCGAACAGTGCCTCTAGTGCACTTACATAGTGCACTAGGTGCATCAATGCGGGATCTGTCTTGTGATCTCCATTGGCAACTTGGGGTGGTCTGCCATACCCTTCACGCCTAGGGTAGTAGTAGAACGAGCGACAGTTAACTCTGGGCGACAACTGCCGGAGTTGAACTATAGCTTCTCGAGCGGCTAGCTGGATGGCTTGCGGCTCGAAGGAAGTTGTTCTTCCGGTGAACTTGTAGGGGCGTTCGGGCGACAGACCCCTACCGTAGATGTGTACAGTGGCCCAGAATTGACGGCTTTCACCACCCATGGGTCCTTGGTACACAACATATTCTGGTGGCTCTTCTAACGCATAGGCTCGACGGGTGAGGTTTGCGAGTATAGTCACAAAGCCTCCAAGGTTGGTTGCTGTGGTCTCATTGTGCACGACGGAGCCGGGCATTGTGGCTGGGTTCGAGGCTGTGCTGTGCTGGGTTGGGGCTAGCGTGCCCTTTTTATAGAAAAAGGGGACGGAGTCTTCCTTCGCACGCTTGCGAATGAGACATTTCTGCCATCGGTCACTAGTGTGGGATCGACAGGCTAGGCTGATAGGTTGGGCACCGACTGCCAAAAGTGTCGGGATCACTATGTGGCTATCTTGCACGGGAAGCTTGGCTGGGGTTTGGTTAAGGTCTGGTGGGTTGGTTTTCCTAAGTTTGTTGACCTGGATAAGATAGGATTAGCCAATGGTCAGCCTGGCTCTGATACCAAGTCTGTCACGACCGGTTTTCCGGGGAATAAATTTCCAGAAAAGACCGTCGTGCTCATCAGCCCCAGGATTACTGTTAGCTGATGAGGCTCCAACTTGATACAGAAATTCCAAGAAAAAATACAAAATATGAAGTACAAGACCATTCTGGCCTGTGAGTACAACAAATGGTTTCTAGTGGTTGAGGGCGGAAGCGGTTTGAGGATCATCAGGGTCTATGGGACTCCATTTCCCACAGGAACAGCTGACCAGGTTAACTCCTATCTCCGCGAGGCTGCTATCTCCGTTGCTTAGGTTCTAGGGCTGTCATCGCGTCGCTCCTCGCCGTGCAAGAAAATCTGGCCAAGACAATAGCCAGGGACAAGCCAGTGAGTACTTTGAATGTACTCGCAAACATTATGAACACAGGTATAATATAACAATGATGTGCTGAAAATATTTTATGCTCATGACGTCAGTCACAAAAATAAATAAAACTTTGATGCATGCAAGCAAGTTATTTATAAAAATGCAATAACATAGTAGTACTAAAATTTATGAAATAAATAACAAGACCTGCCACAGTCGGGCGTCTTAGCGACACCACATAAAGGGCTTTAAAAGAAATGCCATAGTCGGGCGTCTGAGCGACACCACATAAAGGGCTTTAAAAGAAATGCCACAGTCGGGCGTCTGAGCGACACCACATAAAGGGCTTTAAAAGAAATGCCACAGTTGGGCGTATGAGCGACACCACATAAAGGGCTTTGAAAGAAATGCCACAGTCGGGCGTCTGAGCGACACCACATAAAGGGCTTTAAAAGAAATGCCACAGTCGGGCGTCTGAGCGACACCACATAAAGGGCTTTAAAAGAAATGCCACAGTCGGGCGTCTGAGCGACACCACATAAAGGGCTTTAAAAGAAATGCCACAGTCGGGCGTCTGAGCGACACAACATAAAGGGCTTTAAAATAAACAATCATAGTGAATATCCCGGAGGTAGAACCATCCCAGAGATACTCGATGATAGCAATAACATCACGGGTTAGTCAACAATAATAATAATCATAATTATCACAAGTCACAAGTAGTAATTCCATTTCTAGTTTAACAGTTTCACCTCCGAAGACCGACACTAAGACCGACACTTGACCCATCCCAGACTGTAATCCTTAACCATGGACACGACTATTCGAATAGTTTAATCTCTGCAGAGGGTGTACTCTTTACCCACGAGTAAAGGATTTCTTTAGTCCATCGGGAATAATTCCGTCTACGGTCTTTTTGTTGAAAACACACCTAACTTGCACACACCATCTTAACTCACACGTGTCTGGAATCACCCACGACACCTGTCAAGCAAACTCTAAGTGGGGAGGCTACAACCTCGCGTAGCATGGGATCAAATTTATATCGCGCGCTCTAAGGGGTGGCCTCCCCTCTCGGTCCCAACCGGAAACACCCATGCCCCCGGACCAGGTGGCCTGCCTACCAGCTACAACCGGTATCTTCCACCATGGCCTCTCTGTATGGTGTGTGCTAGAAAGAGGTTGACAACTTACTGAACCGTACTGTACTTGCTGTAGAGACGAGTGGTAGTACGAAACAAGTATGGGGGTTACTGGCACAAGACTCGATCTACGGTCGACTCAAGAGGTCTATAGTATTCCCTGCATGATTAGCATAACGAATATATTTCAACCAACAGAGTCACCGCTCATATTACCTTACCATGCCATACCAGACATAACCGTCCCGACGGACACAGGCGACAAACTCATGCCTACCCAAGGCAGAGGTTTTCCCGGGTTCCTGCCGGTATGCATGCAAGGCACATGAGGATGATTATCATCACAAGTGTGTTCATTTCCAACAGAATGGAAATCAATAACATGCACCCATGCATATGATCATATCACATGAAATAACAAGTTTCTCCAAAGTGAGGTGATGTTATAAACGTGTCACCGAACACACAAAAATATTATGCCGGGGTTTAGAATGCTTGCCTTCAGGTCACGGGAAGGCAGGGTGCATTTCAAACTCTTGAAACATTTCTCCTCTCTTCAAAAATCCTATTTTAGCAATATAAATGAATTAACACACAAAATAAAAACAGCACAAAAAGTTGTGCTGATTTTTTTTCAAATAAATCTTAAAATAAACTAGACAATATTTGAGAGAGTTAGGAAAAAGAATTAATTCATTTGGAGTTATATTTAAAAAGATATAACCAGTCAAAGTTCTGGTCAAAATCTGTTTTAAAAAAATAAAACAAAAAGAAAACGTTTCAGATAGAAATACGCTTCCGGGGCAAAGGAGACGTACTTATGAAGTTTACGCCTTCACTTAAACACGTGGACGGCGCGGTGAGTCACTGACAGTGGGTCCAGGGGGGCCACTAGTCAGGTTTGACTAGTCATGTCCCTCCTCTTCCTCTGTCCCGAGCGGAGGCGGAACTCCGGCGATCGTCGCCGGCGATTGGCGGCTCCTCGCGGGGCCCCGAGGGCGGGGATGGATCCGCCACTCCAGGGCGGTCCTCCCGGTGGTCGCCAGGTAGGTGGGAACGGAGAGAGCGGCCGGCGGCGAGCTCCTCAGCGGAGGTGGTTGTCGGTGTCAAAACCGACGGATCTCGGGTAGAGGGTCCCAAACTGTGCGTCTAGGCGGATGGTAACAGGAGGCAAGGGACTCGATGTTTTACCCAGGTTCGGGCCCTCTTGATGGAGGTCAAACCCTACGTCCTGCTTGATTAATATTGATGATATGGGTAGTACAAGAGTGGATCTACCACGAGATCAAGGATTCTAAACCCTAAAGCTAGCCTATGGTATGATTGTTGTAATGTATGTTGTGTCCTACGGACTAAAGCCCTCTGGTTTATATAGACACCGGAGAAGGCTAGGGTTACATAGAGTCGGTTACAATGGTAGGAGATCTACATATCCGTATCGCCAAGCTTGCCTTCCACGCCAAGGAAAGTCCCATCCGGACACGGGACGGAGTCTTCAATCTTGTATCTTCGTAGTCTTGGAGTCCGACGGACGATGATAGTCCGGCTGTCCGGACACCCCCTAGTCCAGGACTCCCTCAGTAGCCCCCGAACCAGGCTTCAATGACGATAAGTCCAGCGCGTATGTAGTCTTCGGTGTTGCAAGGTGGGTTCTCCTTCAAGTTCCATGTACCTGCCGAATAGTGTCTGGCTTCCTCATTAATGTTGTGCTTCTCGACTTACGCGCCCAATAATGGCCTTCTTCCATGCGTCGCACGAATGCGAAAAGCCAGGGTATCTTTTATGTTTTACCCCTTAGCTGTGCCAATAATCTGCCTATAAGAGAGGCAAGAATCCAGATCCAAATCACACCATCCTCCTTCCGCGAATACTCATCGGAGCGCTCCTGACCAAGAATCCATTCCATCATGGATTGTCGACGCGGCTCCTCTTCTCGCGCTTCCAGCCCTCTGCCAGGAGACTGGAGGAGGTGCTCTGTTCCGCACAACGAGCTGGTGAAGCTCCAAGCGGGGGGATATCTCCCTCCGGCCTTCTTGGTTCCGGTCCGAGCCGGGCTGGCCACCTATCAAGGTGGAAAACAAGCGGAAGCTACCCCAAGTCCCAACAAAGGGGAGCGGGTATGTTTCGTCCCTTATTTGATAAGGGGACTCGGATTTCCTATACATCCGTTCCTCCGCGGACTCCTGGAGTTCTATGGACTCTAGCTCCATCACCTTACGCCCGCGTCCATCCTTCATATCGCGGGCTATGTAGCTCTTTGCGAGCTATTTCTGGGCATCGAGCCCCATTTTGCACTGTGGAAGAGGTTATTCTGTCTCGTACCCCGTTCTTACGAGGGGTCCATATATCAAGTGGGTGGTGCCGAAATATGACGCATTGCCGGGACTGGATATCCATCCGGAACCCCTAAGAAGGCGTCCGAAGACTGGCCTTCGGAATGGTTTTATATAGAGGACGCTCCGCTGTCGGACCCTGTTTGGATTGGCCTCCCGGAGTTCAACGCTACTCCCTTGAAGAAACGCCTTAGTTGGCGCCCGAGGAGCCCCCAACTGGAGGAAGACAAGAGCGCCCATTATCTGATGGGCCGAATAAGATTACTGGCCCACTCCGGGTTGACCATGATTGGAGTCATGGCAACATGCATCACGCGAGGGGTGCAGCCGCTGCAGTACAGGGGCCACCCCATGTGGGATTTCAACGGGGAAGACGATGCCACCCGTCACGGCCGCAAAGGACCAGATTCAGCCGAGGATCTAGTTCAGATCCTGTCCGGCCTGTACAAGGGGGAGAAGGAGGACTTCCTTCAGACGAACCCCTTGAACGGGTTCTCTATGAGTAACCCTCGGAGCTGGGTAAGTGAACACTTTAAGGGTCCGACCCGTGCTTTCGAAGTTTAAGCTTCTCATACTGTGTTTTCGGCGCAGGAACTGCGCTGGACTGTGGCGGACATGATAAGTCCAGCCCCACAACCCGAGGATCCGCAGAGATCCCGGGATCCGACCTCCGAAGAGGATCCGGACATAAAGGTGGAGTTAATTGACGGGGTGTTCTACCAGCTCAGCATGGATAATGCTTTAGTTGCTATTACGGCCGACTACCCCGGACTGTATCCGGCTTCCCAGGTGATTGTGACCGAAGTCCTGACACCGTTACCCCTTCGCTGTCTATTTCTAACCACCGTATATGATGGCGCTGTGCAGGAGGAGCCTTCAGGGCGGGGAGCCGAGCCTGCGGTGGCCGACCAACAAAGGTCAGTCCGATCCAGTAGGCAGAAGACGAGCGCGGTGCGGACTGAAACATCGCCGCAAAGGTATAGCTCATAGTTCACTACTTGGAGCAACGTTCCTAGGAAGCGTTTGAGTGCTCATGACTTTTATAGGAGAAAACGCGCCCGCCAGACTGCGGGCGTGGAGGTTGCCAATCCAACCTCTACCAACCAGGCTCCAGCACCTGGACTGGAGGGGGAGGCGAGCGCAAGGCGCGAGCCGGACACTTCTCCGACAGAGGATGCCGACAGACTGTCCGCCACCAAGTCTGAGGTGGAGAGCGCTATGAACCATAGACGCTGCCGGACAGTATTTCGTGACGTGTGCTTCTCCCCTGAGGCGTTAAATGCCTTTAACGCGGGGGACGCGCACCTCCGTGCTGCTCAAGATGGATTTACCAGAGCGACGGAGCAATATGTAAGAGACATACGGGTAAGAGAATTTAATAGTTATATATGCCAGTAGCCCCCGAGACTTAAAGTAGTTATGCTAACTGATTTAAGGATCATTTGAAATGCAGGATCTTACCGAGAAGAATACCCAACTGTCTCAGGAGCTGCAAGAGTGCAAGACCCAACTTGAGGCCGCACTTGCTGCCGCAGGAGGAAACACCGAGGCCCCTCCTGGTAACACATTTTTATTGATAAGTATAAGCGCAGTGCAGCGTGTGCGCAAGTCTAATAATGACATTGCAGGTGCCGCCGGACAAGATCCGGATAGGCAAGAATTATTGCGCCAGCTGAAGGCCGACGAGAGGGTGCTGAATAGGGTGTAGCAAGAGAGGAACAAGCTCCAAGATGCCCATGCCAAGCTCGGGGAAGAGCTGAAAGGCGCTCGGGCCGCGCTGTCTGGCTCCGTAAAGGAGAATCAGCGGCTTCGTCGCGGCATCTATAGTAAGTGCTTAAACGAACTCCTTTGAAAATAAGAGTTCGGCAAGGAAGCCAATTGACAAAATATGTCTTGTAGGTATCATCACAGGTCGCCCTGCGGAGGAGATGCCCGTATCAACGGGTGATCAAATTCCCGAGCTATTGCAGCTGCTCGAGCGAGTTCGGCAGGCAATGAGCAGCGTCGTCCAGGCTTTATGGCCAGCCTTCTCCTTACCCGAAAGCCTTGGGGAGCTTGCAGAGAAGCTGCAGGGAGTGCGGCAGCGCTTCCGTTTGTGGAAGATTTCTGCCTGCCGCCAAGGTGCCAGGGAGGCTTGGGCCATGGTGAAGACGCGTTACAAGAAGGCGGATCCCAACCACATGGCCGAGGTCGGACCTGTGGGGCCCGATGGGAAGGAGATCCCTGTGAGTTTAGTATACGGCCAAGTAGAGTTGGCCGCTAAGTTTTCCCAACGGGACTGTAAATTAGACAGCCTGTTAGACGGGATTGAGGAGGAATACAATCAGTAGATTTGACAATGTATTTTAAAATGACATGTGAAATGCCTTCTAGCCGGATTGTAGATCGTTTGTCTTTGCCGACCTTTTCGCTTCGACCTCGGGACCCTAGAGTCCGGAGTGTGTCGGAATACCTTTTTGGTTGAGAAACAACCGGGGTATGCATGGAGACCAGGCGTAGGGTCATTAGTGCTTTATCAGACAAGTGCCCAACTAGTTATGTTATATTACATGGTTAGTAAGAAACATCTTCCAGGGAGAATAGTTCCGTTAAGGGTTCCTTTTCCTGGGAGGCATGCCCTAAAGTGCATGTATGGACTGCGAAAAAAGCAGGAAAACATCTGGGGGCAGATAAGCAGATAGGTAAAAAATCATCTTTCAAGTCACTGACCGAATATTCCCTTAAGAATGCTAGCTTTCGGCTTCACCCAGTCTGAGGTACACATCCGGTTGACCCGGCAGTAACAATCGCAGAGGTGCTCCCTTTACCTCCTAGCCGAACAATCGGGAACGTAGGGGTAAGCACAGGAGCCAGGCAACCCAGCTTGGCCAAAACTTAAGTCATATCGATGCATATAATGGTGAGTAAAGGGTACATGTGGAAGCTTGACACATGTGCTAGGCATGAAGCCCTTGCAGTTGAGCTTCTTGAAAAGAAGCCCCTAGGTATAATGAGTGCAAATGGCACATCAAGTGTGTGCAAACAATGCACAAGTGGGCCCTTAAGGGCTTTTTATTAAGAAAGGTTAAGGGAAGAAAGAGAGACGAAATGCAGCTAAAGTGTAAAAGATTTGGACGGGGGAAGGGGACGAACTCTTAGTCCGGCGCTAGGGGTAGAATCTTCAGAGGCGGGCTGCGTTCCATGGGTTCGGCTCGAGTCGGTTGTCGGATGCATTTCGCAGACGGTACGCCCCGCTGGTCAGGACTTGGTCAATGATGAAGGGGCCCTCCCATTTGGGCTTGAGCTTGTCCTTTTTCTTGTCCGGCAGGCGTTGAACTAGTTCGCCAACATTATAAGTCTTGGCCCGTACTTCTCTGCTTTGATATCTTCGAGCCTGCTGCTGATAGAATGCGGAGAGAGCCTTGGCAACGTCGCGTTCTTCCTCCAATGCGTCCAAGCTGTCCTGCCGATCCAGCTCGGCCTCTCTTTCTTCATACATGCGCACTCGAGGTGAGTCATGAATAATGTCACAGGGCAGAACTGCTTCCGCGCCGTATACCATAAAAATGGTGTGAATCCGGTAGTACGGTTGGGCGTTGTCCGCAGCCCCCAGAGTACGGACTCGAGCTCCTCTACCCAGTGCGTGTTCGATTTTGTAAGTGACCGCACTAGTCTGGGTTTAATGCCGCTCATTATGAGACCATTTGCTCGTTCCACTTGACCGTTGGTTTGAGGATAATAGACTGAAGCGTAATCGAGCTTAATGCCCATGTTTTTGCACCATGATTTAACCTCGTCGGCCATGAAGTTCGTGCCGTTATCGGTGATGATGCAGTGGGGGACACCATAACGATGTACTACCCCGGATATAAAGTCTATCACTGGTCCGGACTCTGCCGTTTTAACTGGTTTGGCCTCTATCCATTTGGTGAACTTGTCCACCATGACCAATAGGTACCTTTGCTTGTGGGTTCCCCCTTTAAGTGGTCCAACCATGTCAAGCCCCCAGACCGCGAACGGCCAGGTAATGGGTATAGTTTTGAGGGCGGTGGGTGGCATATGGCTCTGATTAGCAAAGAGCTGACAACCGACGCATCTTTGGACTAAGTCCTGAGCATCTGCCCAGGCCGTCGGCCAATAAAATCCTGTACGGAATGCCTTTCCTACAAGGGCCCGAGCTGCGGCGTGGTGTCCGCCTAGTCCGGCATGAATTTCAGCCAGGAGGTTTCTCCCTTCTTCTTCGGAGATACACCTTTGAAGGACTCCGGTTGCGCTTTTCTTGTAAAGTTCTCCCTCATGGACCTTGTAGGCTTTAGATCGCCGGACTATGCAGCGGGCCTCATTTTGGTCTTCGGGAAGTTCCTGCCTAAGCAAGTAGGCTAGGAATGGTTCTGTCCACGGGGCGATTATTGCCATTATGTCGTGGGCTGAAGGTGTTTTGTCGTCAGCTGGATCGCCGGTTGGCGCAGTTATTTCCGGTTTGTCGTTTCCGGACTCCTCTTCCCATTGTACGGATGGCTTGAAGAGCCGTTCCAGGAAGATATTTGGAGGGACAGCGTCACGTTTTGCGCCGATGCGTGCCAGTACGTCGGCTGCTTGGTTATTATCTCGGGCTATGTGATGAAATTCGAGTCCTTCAAACCGAGCTGACATTTTTAGGACAACATTGCGATATGCCACCATTTTCGGATCCTTGGCGTCAAAATCTCCATTTATTTGGGATATTGCAAGGTTTGAATCCCCGCGCACCTCTAGGCGTTGAATGCCCAGGGAGATTGCCATCTGGAGACCGTGTAAAAGGGCCTCGTATTCGGCTGCGTTGTTGGAGTCCGTGTACATTATTTGAAGTACGTATTGGACTGTGTCCCTGGTTGGGGACGTCAATACGACGCCAGCCCCCAGTCCGGCCAACATTTTAGAGCCGTCGAAGTGCATAGTCCAATTGGAGTATGCGCCGTACTCTTTAGCGAGTTCGGCTTCGGTCCATTCAGCGACAAAGTCAGCTAAAACTTGTGACTTTATAGCTCGCCAAGGTTTGTAGGTTATGTCAAATGGTAGGAGCTCGATGACCCATTTTGCAATCCTGCCCGTTGCGTCGCGGTTGTTTATAATGTCATTGACTGGTACTTCAGAGGCCACTGTTATCGAACACTCTTGAAAGTAGTGTCGGAGCTTCCGGGATGCCATGAACACCGCATACGCTATCTTTTGATAGTGTGGGTAACGGGACTTGCAGGGGGTTAACACAGTGGATACGTAGTACACTGGTTTTTGAAGAGGTAATTTATGCCCTTCTGTCTCTCGTTCAACGACGAGTACCGCGCTTACAACTTGATGTGTTGCTGCGATGTATAACAACATAGGTTCGCCTAGGTTTGGCACGGCTAGGACCGGATTTGTTGCCAATATGGCCTTTATTTCTTCGAGTCCAGCAGTGGCAGCATCCGTCCACTCGAAGTGTTCGGTGCGCCTAAGGAGGCGATAAAGGGGCAGTGCCTTTTCTCCCAAGCGGGAGATAAAATGGCTTAGAGCTGCCACGCATCTGGTCAATTTTTGTATCTGCTTGAGATCTTTTGGAATATCCAGCTGTGACAGAGCTCGGATTTTGGCCGGGTTTGCTTCAATTCCTCTACCGGATACAATGAAGCCCAACAGCTTTCCGGCTGGTACGCCGAAAACGCATTTTTCCGGATTCAGCTTGATGTCATATGCTCTGAGGTGGTCGAATGTGAGCCTCAAGTCGTCTACTAGAGTTTCGACGTGTTTGGTTTTGACGACCACGTCGTCTACGTATGCCTCGACTGTTTTGCCGATCTGGGTGGCCAGACATGTTTGAATCATGCGCTGATATGTTGCGCCGGCGTTTTTAAGTCCGAAGGGCATCGTGTTGAAGCAGAATGGTCCGTATGGAGTGATGAATGTCGTTGCGGCTTGATCTGCTTCCGCCATCTTGATTTGATGATAGCCGGAGTATGCATCGAGGAAGCACAACAAATCGTGCCCTGCGGTAGCGTCGATAATTTGGTCGATGCGGGGGAGGGGGAAGGGATCCTTTGGGCAAGCCTTATTGAGGTCTTTAAAATTGACGCATAGGCGCCAGGATTTGTCCTTCTTTGGTACCATTACCAGATTTACTAGCCAATCCGGATGTTTGATACCTCTGATGAATCCAGCTTCCAATAGTTTGGCTAGCTCTTCTCCCATTGCCTGTCTTTTGGGTTCGGAAAATCGTCGAAGAGCCTATTTGACTGGCTTGAATCCTTTTAGGATGTTTAAGCTGTGTTCTGCCAACCTGCGTGGGATTCCGGGCATATCGGAAGGATGCCAGGCGAAAATGTCCCAATTTTCCCGAAGGAATTCGCGTAGTGCGGCGTCTACTTCGGGGTTCAATTGTGCCCCCATGGAGGCCGTCTTTGTTGGGTCCGTTGGATGGACCTGGAATTTTACTATTTCATCTGCTGGTTTGAAGGAGGTGGACTTGGATCTTTTATCAAGTATCACATCGTCCCTGTTCACCGTAGAGCGCAGCGCGGTGAGTTCTTCTGCCGCTAGGGCTTCGGATAGTGCCTCCAGGGCTAGTGCGGCTGTCTTGTTTTCGGCGCGGAGTGCTATGTCCGGATCAATAGCGAGAGTGATTATTCCACCGGGCCCAGGCATTTTGAGCTTCATGTACCCGTAATGGGGTACGGCTTGAAAAGTTGTGAATGCCTCTCGTCCTAATATAGCGTGATATCCGCTGTTGAACGGGGCCACATGGAACGTGACTTCTTCGGATCTGTAATTGTCCGGCGAGCCGAACACCACATCGAGTGTGATTTTTCCGGTGCAGCGCGCTTCCCGGCTAGGGATTATTCCTCTGAAGGTTGTGCTGCTTCGCTCAATATGGCTCCAGTCTATTTCCATTTTTTGAAGAGTTTCCTCGTAGATTAGGTTTAGTCCGCTGCCGCCTTCCATGAGGACCTTTGTAAGCCGAAAGTCGTCCACTATGGGACTAAGCACCAGTGCGGCTGGTGCTCGGGCTGTTCGGAATTTAGGTTCGTCGCTGGCGTTGAAGGTGATGGCTATGTCGCTCCATGGATTTGCAGTTGCTACTTGGTAGACTTCGGCGAGGCCGCGGATTGTTCGTTTTCGCATATTATTTGATGCAAAGGTCTCGAAGACTGTTGATACCGTACCGGTATTGATGGAGTGGTTTTCTGGGGCTAGAAGCTCCTCGCCACTTTTGGCCACCTGCCGTAATATCCAACATGCTCGAAGGCTATGTGTTGGGACGGCGCCCTCTGTACTATGAAGCTTACAGGGTCCGCTGAGCCATCCCTCCAGTACGGTTCCGTGCCCTCTATGGGGTTTTTGCTTTTTGATTTTGGTGACAGGTGCCTGAGTGTAATGCACCCTCTTATTGCGGACTAGGGTTATATTCCGGAAACCCTCCATCGCACAGTACTTTCGTACTATGGACGCCAGGTCGGCGAAGCGTGTGATTTCACGAAGGCTGACGGCGTTCCGGATTCCCTCGTCCCTGCAATTATTGCAAAAAATTGAGATTGCGTTTTATTCTCGGCAGTCTTTTATCCTGTCCATAACCAGGAGGAATCTGGCCCAGTAGTGATGTATTGCTTCAGTGGGCTCTTGCCGGATTAGATATAGATCGCATATGTCTGGGCGGGTGGGTGGAATTAAGTCCGGAACCCTACCCGTCTCGAGGCTCGAAGGCCGGGAAGTTTCCGAATTTGGAAACTTGGATTGCGGGACATTGTCCAACGAGTCCGGAACGATGCCTGACTTTAGGTTCAGTGCTCGATCGGAGTCCGTCCCTTCGCGGGAATCCGGCATGGAGGGTTCGGGAGCCCGGACATGGATAATTTTTAATACAGGAGAAGTGTCGCCGCATTGTTCCTCTACCACTGCAACGTGGTGGGTGGCCTGGGGAGAGTTAATCTCTCTCAGATCGGTTTTAAGCCCAATCTGATTGTAGTCCGTAGCGACTCCCAGGGTGGCGATGCGATCCAAGAGTTCGTTGAAAGATGAGAGCTCTATTGGATCCAGCCGCTCGGTAAATTCTGAGCTGACGTGAAGATTGCTTTCGACGACTTGAGAAGTCATTGTCGAAGCGGTGGCCGGACAGGCGGCCATAAGAAAACCACCTAGCCGTATAGTTTGGCCGGCGGCCAAAGCTCCTTTGGCGAAAATACTGTCTTTGAAGACGGGAGAAGGCATCCTTCCTATCGGTGACGGCACAGAGGAACTCTCAATGAAAGCACCAATGTCGGTGTCAAAACCGGCGGATCTCGGGTAGGGGGTCCCGAACTGTGCGTCTAGGCGGATGGTAACAGGAGGCAAGCGACACGATGTTTTACCCAGGTTCGGGCCCTCTTGATGGAGGTAAAACCCTATGTCCTGCTTGATTAATATTGATGATATGGGTAGTACAAGAGTGGATCTACCACGAGATCAAGGCGGCTAAACCCTAAAGCTAGCCTATGGTATGATTGTTGTAATGTATGTTGTGTCCTACAGACTAAAGCCCTCCGGTTTATATAGACACCGGAGAAGGCTAGGGTTACACAGAGTCGGTTACAATGGTAGGAGATCTACATATCCGTATCGCCAAGCTTGCCTTCCACGCCAAGGAAAGTCCCATCCGGACACGGGACGGAGTCTTCAATCTTGTATCTTCATAGTCTTGGAGTCCAGCGGACGATGATAGTCCGGCTGTCCGGACACCCCCTAGTCCAGGACTCCCTCAGTGGCCTCGGGAGCTTTTGGGGGCCAGGGCTATGGTGGTTCCCGAGCTGGATTGAGGTGTTGAGTAGTCCCGCGGGGTCATGGGGATTCAAATAGTGGCACCAGTTTCATGGGAGGGGCTCGGGTGTTGGTGAATGGGGCTGGGACATGGCGGCGGCTGCGGTTGCCGGAGTTGGGGAAGACGGTGTTTCCCTGACGATTGCGGGCTGTGGGGGTGCCATGGGGGTAGCCTGAGGTTGCGTGCGTGCTCAGAGTTGCTCGGGGTCCCTTTTATAGCGTGGCCATGTCGGTTTGCGGCGGCCGGGGATAAGCTCGTCGGCGGACCGCCCTAGTATGCTGCAGGGCAACGTGGCGGTGGTTGGTCGGCTCCAGGATCTACCGACGAAAGCTCCACTGTCCATGGAGGCGAGCTGGCGCGCTGTGGTGGTCGGGGCGGTGCTGCCCATGGCGGTGGCGGATGCGGCCACGGGCGTGCCGCCAAGAGGGCTCTGGTGGCGGCGCTGTGGGGTGCTAGGGGTGGTCGGGGTGACGTGGCGGTGCGGGGGATACGTGGCGTGCTAGCAGCTATTGGCCAAGGGCCGGAATGAGTGCGGGGCGAGACGCGGCGGCTCGGGCGTTCACGGGTGCCAAGCGCACGCTCTGCTCGCGCTCTAGGCGTGCACGGGACGTGCTTGAAGAAATGCAAGTGCATGCTGCAGAGCTTGGGTGAGGCTGGCACTTAACAGATCCAGGCCAGGAGCCACTGGGAGTCTAGTGGACATGCTAGTTTGATCAGAGGTGCAAGGTCACAACGCAAAACAAAAATCATGTCAAAACTGATCATGCCCATAAGGTGTTTGACAAAATGCCAAGAGCACTTAGGCATTTCTTGGAGTGGCCAAATTCTCCAGGCTAGTGTCTCTTTGGATGCACAAGAGGGTGGTGAGGTTAGTTGGTGGAAATCACAAACTTGCTAGTGCAAGTTTTGCAAAACTACAATTCTGGACAGGGAGTGAATGGCATTATTTAATGAACCAAAAATATGCCAATGGTTGCATGCTCCTGGACTTAGGAGTTTAACATGGAGGACTACAAGTAGGAGAAAGAATCAAGGGCTAAAGACCAAGCAAAACTATGGTTGCTGTACAAACCATCATGTTGGACCAGAATGAAGATGAGGTTGTTTCACTCAAAATTTTCAAAGAACAACCCTGGATTTTTGCATATAATGGAATGATATGCTCCTACTGACATCCAAAATTTTGGTGGAAGCTAGAATCAAATATTTAAAAGGGTTGTAGTGCAAAACTGCCCACTGGACCAGAGAAGGAAAATAGGTGTAGCACTCAAAATATGCAATGAATTAAATATATTATTGCACAAAAGTGATTTAGAGACATCACATGACATCTCCAAATTTTGGTTGGATTTTTAGATAAATATATCAAATGGTTGTAGTACAAAAGGAGCTCCAAACCTTAAAACAAGTCATTTAATGAATAAAGCTCGGGGTGAAATAATTTAATAAATAAATCTTCTGATTGAGAGATGTTTTTAAATGAGAGGGAAAATAAGTCCAATCTGTTTTGGAAGGATTCCACTTGGGAAAGATTTCTTAATATTTAAGGAAAAGTTTTGAAATCAACAGAGATATTCTTGCAAGCAAAAATTTTAAACTCTTGGCAAAATTTTAATAACTAAAACCTGGTTAAATTTTTGGGGTGTTACAACTTTCACTTAGCCATAGGAGTTTGATAGTGGGGCTACTGAATAGCCCCTAGGGACACCGTGCTCGCCTCAATTTGGGGCGCGTCTGTGCCTGACCGGGAAATGGTCCTTTGTTAATGCGTAGGAATCCTAAAGATTCCGGAAGTCATCGAGTGGTTGACCAGTCTCTCGCTATATCATGACAGTCAGTTTTCGGCTTTCTCTACTGAGGTGCTTGTCACATCCTAGTTAGCCATGCATTAGAGTGTTGCATCATGTTTAATCTTTCATCAGAAACCTGAAATGGGGATGACAGAACCCCCAGTCCCCTCTGAAACCAATTAGGGTTTACTAAAAACTTTTTCAATGAACCTGAAATGCCCTTCTAAAATGCCCATCATTTTTGTCTTGGGTCAGAACCTCTGCCAAAAGTGGTGCACATTTTCCTAGGCCAGCTTAGGGTTTTTGAATTAAATCATAAATATTTGAATTTGGGCATTTAAAATTATATAAAATATTTAAATGCTCAAATATCTCCAAACTAAAATGTTTCATGTTGGAAATAATCCAACTATGGGCCAGGAGTAGTTTGGTGATTTTAGGAGTAGCCTAAGTATTTTATTTAATTCAACAAAGTTGCAGAAGTATTAAAAAACAGAAAACAAAAAAAATGGAAAAAGCTTACCTGGCGCCCAGCACCCGGCCCACCTGCCGGCCCAGCCCAGCACCGCGCCAGTGAGCTGCTTGCCGGCCAGGCAGGCAGGCAGGTGCTCGATGGTGAGCACCGCATGGGTGCCACGCACCTGCTCCTCGCCGCCTCCCTCGCCCGGCTAACGCCGTGAATCGGCCTCTCTCTCTCTCCCGAACCTCCCAGACACCCCCTCTCCTCTCCAGTTCCTCTCCCTCGCTCCCCCCCGCCATGGCCGACGCCATCGCCGCCACCCCCTCGCCGTAGCCACGCCCTCCGTCAACCCCACGCCGTGCCACCGTGTCCAGGAGCTCCGCCGCCGTCCACTTCATCGAGCTAGCCGAGCCCCGTGTGCTCGTGCGGCCCAAGACCACCGCACCGACCTCGCCCGAGCTCGCCGTCGCCGGAGATCCCCTTCAACACCGTCGCCGCCTCAGCTCGTCCCCGACCCCGCCGGTGGCCTCTACGGGAGCGCTGTGAGCCTAGCTACCCCTCCGACCCTCCCTCTCTCATTCCCGAGCCGTGTAGCCACAGCACGAAGATCACACGCACACACCGCCGCGGATCTCGTCGCCGACGTGCTCCCGGCCATCCTCCGGCCAACTTGCGGTGGCCAACGCACTCACCACGCTGCGTTGGGCCCAACCGTGCACTTCCCGCACCTCCCCGCACACCCTAGGACAAGTTCGCTTTCACCCGAACTCCGGTGGCCACCAAGGTCGTCGCCGGCGCCAACTCCAGCCACCCCGACCCCAACGGACTCCACCAAGAGCTGCGGCTCGTCCTCAGCTCCACTCCGGTGGTCTCCGTGACCCATTTGGTGGCCGAAACGGCCAAAACCACTCCCGCCGCCGCGTCGGGCTCGCCGGCGGCTAAACGCCGGCGCCGCTGGCATTGACTTTGACCACGGGTGGGCCCTGGTTGACTCCCCTGAGTCAATGACAGGTGGGGCCCAGCCCTGTTAATTAAATAGTTTTAGTTTTAATTAAACTTTAATTAAATTAATCACCCTGACACGCGGGACCCACTGTCAGGTTTGACCCGGACGTGTTCCGTTGACCTGCTGATGTCACACTGACGTCAGGCTGACGCAATAATTGATTTTCTGGAATTAATCTAATATAGGAAATTCCAGAATATAATTTAAACTTCAAAAATTCATAACTTTTATTCTGTAACTCCAAATCAGACAAATTATATATGAAAAATGATCAGAAAAATCCAATCTATCCATCTGTACTATTTTCATGCATGACTAAACAAGTTAACTTGATGTTTAATGCAGAACAAGGAAAGGCACTTTAAAAGGCCATGTTTGAGTTTGAAATTTGAATCTTTGATTCAAATTGGTCCAAACCCTTCTAGTTTTGGTTGCATTAGCCCAACACACTCATATTGCTATGTTTCATGCATGCATCATACTGTTGCACATTGTTTGGTGATGGTTGTGTATCGGTGTCCTTTGCGACAGGTTCTGCCTCCGAGGAGTATCGTGATTACCCTAACGAAGAACCGTATCAGTGCATCGAACCATCAGGCAAGCAACCAACCATTTGATCATATCGATACAATCCCATGTTCTCGCTCCTGCTCTCTTTTACTGCATTAAGACAACGCATTTCAAACTGCTGTGTGCTACGGTAGTTGAACCCACTTCCTCTGCATGACCTGTCATTGCCACAGTAACTAGATGAAACCCACTAGCATGTGTAGGAGTTGTTTGAGCCATATGTATGTGTTGTTCCTACCTTGCTATGCCTGCTATGCTTAGAGTCGTGTCAGGTCTGGTTCATCTGGGTGACGGGCTAGAATGAAATGATTATGTCGGTAATGGGAGTGGTGTGGTGAACACGATTTGGTAAAGGTATCGATGAGAGGCCATGTAGGAGTACATGGTGGGTTGTTTCATTGAAGCTGACCTTAAGCACTGAGATCTGTATGTGTGATTTAAGAACCAGCTACCACCATGCATTGGGCCCGAAACCAATGGACCCTCTCGACTTCTTATTCACCCTAGTTCTCTGTCCAGGAGTTGCAAGTAGTTTCTGGTGTTTGTAGCCTACTGGAGGCCGTGGACAGCGCTGACCGTAGGGGTGGGCTGTGATGCGGTAGGTACGTGGCACGGTGTACCGAATACCCGTTAGGTATCTCGGGAACCCTGTTCACATCATTCGGGGCCGTATGGGAAACCTCGGCCGGACTCCCTGCGGATGGAACCTGGATAGGCGATAAACCTGGACTGGAGGCTTAGGTGATTAGGTAGGTCGTGGCCGACACCCACGTTGGGCTTCCGCTTGAAGGTTGCCGAGTACATGTCGTGTAAACGATGGTAAGTGGTGAGAGCGTGTATGAAGGAGTACACCCCTGCAGGGTTAACATGATCTATTCGAATAGCGGCGTCCGCGGTAAAGGACTACTTGGTTGCCTATACAGTTCATATACAAGTAAATGGAAACTACTAAAAGCCTCAAGATAAGTGTGAGTGCCGAGGATGGCTCTTCCGTAGGAAGACGGAGGTGGATCCCCGGTAGTGTATTGAAGTGGTGAGTAATGGACTCGTGTGTGCAAAACCATTTCAAGTTGGAGTCTCGTAGGATAGCCTAGCCAAGAGTCAAAGCTGGCTTGCTGCAACAACTCCACCAACCCTTCTTGAAAATGTGCATGTATGTAGGATCTGATGTAAGTCTTGCTGAGTACCTTTGTACTCATGTTGCTATAATCTACATTTTTAAGAAGACGCTGCAACCCCTTCTGATGGGTTCTACGTAGACGTTGACATCAATGAGTAGGCTAAGGCCCAGGTGGTGATCCTGAGCTTGTGAAGGACCACGTAGTATAGCTAGGCTTTCCAAGCCTCTTTTATTTTACTAGTTGTCTGTACTCAGACAAGTTACTTCCGCTGCTGGTTTGTATGACTGTATGACTTGAACGCTGGGTCGTGTGACCCGTATTTGTGTGTATGATTATGTATGGCTCTCTGAGCCTTAAATAAAGTACTTGTGTCGTAGAGTCATGTTGTGATGCCTTGTTGTATTTGCACATATCGAGCATATTGTGTGTATGATTGAAATGCTTGGTATGTGTGGGATCTGACTATCTAGTTGTTTATCTTTAGTAGCCTCTCTTACCGGGAAATGTCTCCTAGTGTTACCGCTGAGCCATGGTAGCTTGCTACTGCTCTGGAACACTTAGGCTGGCCGGCATGTGTCCTTCTTCGTTCCTGTGTCTGTCCCTTCGGGGAAATGTCACGCATTGAGTACCGGAGTCCTGTTAGCCCGCTACAGCCCGGTTTACCGGAGTCCTGCTAGCCCAGTGCTACAGCCCGGACCCACTTGCTGTTGACCGACACGTTCGAAGCTGGGTCATGGATGCCTGTCCCTGTAAGTCTGTGCCACTTTGGGTTTACGACTAGTCATGTCAGCCCGGGCTCCTTATCATATGGATGCTAGCGACACTATCATATACGTGAGCCAAAAGGCGCAAACGGTCCCGGGCAAAGGTAAGGCGACACCCGTGGGGATACCGTGCGTGAGGCCGCAAAGTGATATGAGGAGTTATAGGCTAGATCAATGTGACATCGAGTCGGGGTCCTGACAGCGTTGGCATCAGAGCCGGACTGCCTGTAGGTTCTCCAAGCCAAACTGGTCGATGTTGAGTCTAGAAATTCTTTAGTTATATGTAGGGGAATTGTTTGTGGGTTGGAACGTAAGGCTCTTTTTACTTCTTTATCTTATGACATTCTGATCTGAGTCAGTCTATTCTTCCACCGGGGGTTAAGGAATTAGGATCTATTCTCTCTATCAGGATCACGTGTTACTAATCAGTAGTACCTTATAGGTTTGATGGATACAAGCCTAGTTCAGTTTCACTACCACATTATGTTGCTAGGATGGACTCAGAACTTGATATGATGTTGTTGAGTGTGTATGAAATCCTTTGTCAAATGTCTCAAAATCCTTCTTGAGCATTTACAGCTGTTATGCTGCCGAAATTTTGCTAGAAATTCTAATGCCTTTGCATTATGATTGTGCTTTCAGATGGCCACTCGCGACCTCAATCAAGTGGTTCGCCTGACTCGATGCCTAGATGTACCCGGCCATACTGCCATGTTGGTCAGGGTAATGACTGAGGCTGAATACCGTTGGTATCCTGAGTACACGGTCGAAGAGCAATTTCGGGACTTCAATCAAAGCCAGTATCTCTGCACTGTCAGGATATTTCCGTCTTATCCTGGATCCACCGAGCCCCTTCACTGCTCCTATGGACTCGGGGTTACTATTGAGATGGCTGTGCAGGACGCCGCCTACTCTATGATGACCATCATGCGAGTCAGGTCTGGTCTATTTCGGGACTCTGATTTCCGGTATATGCTAGGATCACTTCCGGGAGCACAAGGGTATCTCCAGGCTATCTATGCTGACCCCACCCAGGAGGATTCACGGACTCGCACTACTGCTGAGATGCTCGAGGATAAGGACCGTGAAAATCGGGCCTTGAGGTTAGAGCTCTTCAATACCCGTGCTGACCACTGGGCCACATTGACTCGGTTTGCACCGGCGGTGCAAGCTGGATATTCGGATATGCGCGATCTCTATCCTGTGAGATCTGCTCTGCCAGACGTGATGGGTTGGCGTGATGTAGGAGGCATCACCCCACCTCGCGGTCCCCGCAGGCCACCGTCTGTTGGTCCAAGACCTCATCCTAGTCCCTATGGTCCACAAGCTCCGCGAGATCGTCTGTTTCCGGATGATCATGTTGAGCTTCCAGGCTATGGAGGTGACTTCTACGAGGACTACTACGGATCGGTCTGAGTTAGTGGTAGTATCACTAGTTCGTGTAGCTGTGTCGTCTATCATCCTGCGTGACTCGTGGGATATGACCTAATTTGTACTCTTTCCGGAGGGTCTCATGGACCGTAAATGTGAGGAATTTTGCAATTTCACCCAAGGCCGACTCTCTGTGGATGCTTACAGCAGGGAGTTTGGTAACCTCGCACGTTATGCAACTGAGGAAGTTTCTACTGATGCTAAGAAGCAAGCGAGGTTCCGTAAGGGACTTAGTCCTGAGCTTCGCCGCGACCTCCGTCTGCATGAGTGCACATCTTTTCAGAAACTTGTTAACAAGGCCATCAGTGCTGAAACTGGTCAGACTAATTATGACGCAACACGCAAGCATGGCCGTGACATGGGTTCCTCATCCGGTGCTGGTCCTCAGAAGCGCCGCGTGTGGGTGCCCAACACCACCCTGCCACCCAGGTTCACACCGAGGCCATCTTTCCAGGCGCCTCGCCCTGTTCAACAGTCTGCACCAGCCAAGCCCTATGGGGGTCCAACCAACAATGCTCCCCCACGTACCAGTTTCGTGACCTGTTTCAAGTGTGGGGAATCTGGTCACTATATGCGTGAGTGTCCCCAGACCAACCCCAACCAGTCTGCTAAAGCTGTTGGCCGTGGCAAGCCGACAGGGAAAGTGTTCCACGCCAAGCCGGCCACCGCTACACGTGGCCATGTCAACTGTATCTCTGCCGAAGAAGCTCAAGAGGATCCCAACGTCGTTCTCGGTACGCTCCTTGTTAATTGCCACCCGGCATCTGTTCTTTTTGACACAGGAGCCTCTCATTCTTTTATATCTGAAAACTATGCTCGTTTGCATAACATCGCATTCTGTGACATGCCAGCCTCTATGGTAATTCAAACTCCGGGATCCAAATGGCAAACTTCTAGAGTAAGCCATGGAAATGAAATCCAAGTCGACAGACTTGTTTTCCTCGCATCTTTGATAGCCCTTAAATCTTCAGATATTAATATCATTCTGGGTATGGACTGGATGTCAGCTCATCATGCCAAAATTGATTGCTTCTCTAGGACTGTTCAACTCACTCACCCTTCGGGCAAGATAGTCAATGTCTTGACCCGATTAGCCAAGCGACAATTGTATTCTCTTAACGCCAGCCCTTTGCCAGACCTTGAGGACGTTCCGGTAGTCCGTGACTTCCCGGATGTCTTCCCAGAGGAATTGCCAGGTGTTCCACCTGACAGGGATGTTGAATTCGTAATAGACCTCATTCCAGGAACCGTTTCGATTGCTAGAAGACCCTATAAGATGGCACCACTAGAACTAGCCGAGCTTAAGAAACAACTTGATGAGTCCTTGAAAAAGGGTTTCATCCGACCTAGTTCATCTCCGTGGGCTTGCCCCGTCCTCTTCGTCAAGAAGAAGGATGGTACGGACCGGATGGTTGTAGATTACCGACCGGTCAATTTGGTCACAATCAAGAACAAATATCCGCTCCCTAGGATCAAGGACCTGTACGATCAGCTCGCTGGATCCTCAGTCTTCTCCAAGATGGATTTGAGGTTGGGCTACCATCAAATCAAAATTAGAAATGGGGACATTCCCAAAACGGCCTTTGTTACTCGTTATGGCCAATACGAGTACACCGTCATGTCCTTCGGTTTAACCAACGCTCCAGCCACCTTTTCTCGGTTAATGAACTCAATCTTCATGGAGTATTTGGATAAATTCGTCGTAGTTTATCTCGATGATATACTCATCTACTCCAAGAACGAGGAAGAACATGCCGAACATCTAAGGCTAGTGTTGAAGAAACTTCGAGAGCATCACCTTTATGCCAAATTTTCTAAATGTGAATTCTGGTTGTCGGAAGTGACCTATCTGGGTCATGTAATATCTGGTAAAGGTATTGCTGTTAACCCTGAGCGAGTTCAAGCCGTCCTTAATTGGACTCCACCTGAATCGGTCAAGCAAGTTCGGAGTTTTCTGGGCTTAGCGAGCTATTGTCGTCGCTTCGTCAAAAACTTCTCCAAAGTTGCTAAACCTCTAACCGAACTCCTCAAGAAAGATAAAAAGTTTGAATGGACTCCACAATGTGAGCACAGCTTTCAGGAACTGAAAAGACGCCTGACTTCTGCTCCCGTTCTGGTACCGCCAGACTTCTCCAAGGACTTTGTTATCTACTGTGACGCCTCGCGACAAGGACTAGGCTGTATTCTCATGCAAGATCGACACGTAATTGCTTACGCTTCACGGCAATTGCACCAACATGAGGAGAATTATCCTACTCATGATCTAGAGCTTGCAGCTGTAGTCTATGCACTTAAAACCTGGCGACATTACCTCCTCGGTAATCGTTGCGAAATATTCACTGATCACCAAAGTCTGAAGTACATTTTCACCCAACCGGATTTGAATCTCAGGCAAAGACGTTGGGTTGAGTTGATCACAGATTTCGACTTAGGAATAACTTACACCCCAGGGAAAGCCAACGTCATGGCTGATGCACTAAGTCGTAAATCTTATTGTAACAACCTAATGTTACAACAAAGTCAACCGCTTCTCCATGAGGAATTTCGGAAGCTTAACCTTCACATTGTCCCTCAAGGTTTCCTTTCCACCTTGGTGGCGAAACCTACCCTTATGGACCAGATCGTCAAGGCACAGAAGGTAGATCCGGGAATCTCCCGCATCAAGAGAAACATCCAGAAAGGAATTGCGAATTGTTTCTCCATTAATGATCAAGGGGTCGTATACTTCAGGAATCGACTAGTGGTTCCCAAAGTGCGAAACCTGAGGCGATTGATCCTTAAGGAGGCTCATGAATCTCCTCTCACCATTCATCCCGGTAGTACTAAGATGTATCAGGACCTCCGCCAGAGGTTCTGGTGGACTAGGATGAAGAGAGAAATCGCTCAGTATATCTAATTGCGACGTCTGTCATCGTGTAAAAGCAGAGCATCAACGGCCTGCTGGCACCCTTCAACCCTTAGCTATTCCTGAATGGAAATGGGATAAAATTGGTATGGATTTCATTACCGGTTTTCCCAGGACCAAGAGAGGGAATAATGCTATCTTCGTCGTTGTCGATCGTCTTTCCAAAGTAGCCCATTTCCTACCTGTTCGTGAGAGTATAACCGCTAGTCAATTGGCAGACTTATACATCTCCCGGATAGTGTCTCTCCATGGTGTTCCTTTGGAAATTAACTCGGATCGAGGAAGTCTTTTCACCTCTCGATTTTGGGAAAGTTTCCAAAATGCTATGGGAACCCGTCTCTCCTTTAGCACCGCTTTCCACCCTCAGTCGAGTGGTCAAGTGGAACGCGTCAACCAGATTCTGGAAGACATGCTTCGAGCCTCTGTTATCTCATTCGGAATGGATTGGGAGAAGTGCCTTCCATTTGCCGAATTCGCTTACAACAACAGCTATCAATCTAGCTTGGGTAAAGCCCCTTTTGAAGTTCTCTATGGACGACGGTGTCGAACACCCCTTAACTGGTCAGAAACCGGGGAAAGACAATTCTTTGGCCCGGATATGATTCAGGAAGCAGAAGAGCAAGTTCGCATCGTTCGTGAAAAGTTGAAAACAGCCCAATCTCGTCAAAAGAGTCAATATGACCAAAAACATAAGGCTATGACTTTCGAGGTTGACGAGAAAGCTTACCTTCGGGTTACCCCTCTGAAGGGAACCCATCATTTCGGTATCAAAGGCAAATTGGCTCCTCGTTACATTGGACCTTTTCGCATTCTCGCTAAACGAGGAGAAGTTGCCTACCAGTTGGAACTACCTCCGCACCTCTCCAGAGTCCACAATGTCTTCCACGTTTCTCAACTCAGACGTTGCTTCTCGGATCCTATCCGTGGAGTGGACTACGAAACGCTTGATCTCCAAGATAATCTTACATATCGAGAGTACCCCATTCGTATCCTCGATCAGGCCGAGCGAACCACTCGACGTCATAATATCAAGTTTCTCAAAGTACAATGGTCGCACCATTCTGAGGATGAAGCAACTTGGGAAAGGGAGGATCGTCTTCGACTCGAGTATCCCGCCTTCTTCCCGGAGGAACCCAAATCTCGGGACGAGATTCTTTTGAGTGGGGGTGAGTTGTCACATCCTAGTTAGCCATGCATTAGAGTGTTGCATCATGTTTAATCTTTCATCAGAAACCTGAAATGGGGATGACAGAACCCCCAGTCCCCTCTGAAACCAATTAGGGTTTACTAAAAACTTTTTCAATGAACCTGAAATGCCCTTCTAAAATGCCCATCATTTTTGTCTTGGGTCAGAACCTCTGCCAAAAGTGGTGCACATTTTCCTAGGCCCGCTTAGGGTTTTTGAATTAAATCATAAATATTTGAATTTGGGCATTTAAAATTATATAAAATATTTAAATGCTCAAATATCTCCAAACTAAAATGTTTCATGTTGGAAATAATCCAACTATGGGCCAGGAGTAGTTTGGTGATTTTAGGAGTAGCCTAAGTATTTTATTTAATTCAACAAAGTTGCAGAAGTATTAAAAAACAGAAAACAAAAAAATGGAAAAAGCTTACCTGGCGCCCAGCACCCGGCCCACTTGCCGGCCCAGCCCAGCACCGCGCCAGTGAGCTGCTTGCCGGCCAGGCAGGCAGGCAGGTGCTCGACGGTGAGCACCGCATGGGTGCCACGCACCTGCTCGCCGCCTCGCCGCCTCTCTCTCTCTCCCGAACCTCCCAGACACCCCCTCTCCTCTCAAGTTCCTCTCCCTCGCTCCCCCACGCCATGGCCGACGCCATCGCCGCCACCCCCTCGCCGTAGCCACGCCCTCCGTCAACCCCACGCCGTGCCACCGTGTCCAGGAGGTCCGCCGCCGTCCACTTCATCGAGCTAGCCGAGCCCCGTGTGCTCGTGCGGCCCGAGACCACCGCACCGACCTCGCCCGAGCTCGCCGTCGCCGGAGATCCCCTTCATCGCCGTCGCCGCCTCAGCTCGTCCCCGACCCCGCCGGTGGCCTCTACGGGAGCGCTGTGAGCCTAGCTACCCCTCCGACCCTCCCTCTCTCATTCCCGAGCCGTCTAGCCACCGCACGAAGATCACACGCACACACCGCCGCGGATCTCGTCGCCGACGTGCTCCCGGCCATCCTCCGGCCAACCCGTGGTGGCCAACGCACTCACCACGCTGCGTTGGGCCCAACCGTGCACTTCCCGCACCTCCCCGCACACCCTAGGCCGAGTTCGCTTTCACCCGAACTCCGGTGGCCGCCAAGGTCATCGCCGGCGCCAACTCCGGCCACCCCGACCCCAACGGACTCCACCAAGAGCTGCGGCTCGTCCTCAGCTCCACTCCGGTGGTCTCCGTGACCCATTTGGTGGCCGAAACGGCCAAAACCACTCCCGCCGCCGCGTCGGGCTCGCCGGCGGCTAAACGCCGGCGCCGCTGGCATTGACTTTGACCATGGGTGGGCCCTGGTTGACTCCCCTGAGTCAATGACAGGTGGGGCCCAGCCCTGTTAATTAAATAGGTTTAGTTTTAATTAAACTTTAATTAAATTAATCACCCTGACACGCGGGACCCACTGTCAGGTTTGACCCGGACGTGTTCTGTTGACCTGCTGACGTCACACTGACGTCAGGCTGACGCAATAATTGATTTTCTGGAATTAATCTAATATAGGAAATTCCAGAATATAATTTAAACTTCAAAAATTCATAACTTTTATTCTGTAACTCCAAATCACACAAATTATATATGAAAAATGATCAGAAAAATCCAATCTATCCATCTGTACTATTTTCATGCATGACTAAACAAGTTAACTTGATGTTTAATGCAGAACAAGGAAAGGCACTTTAAAAGGCCATGTTTGAGTTTGAAATTTGAATCTTTGATTCAAATTGGTCCAAACCCTTCTTGTCTTAGTTGCATTAGCCCAACACACTCATATTGCTATGTTTCATGCATGCATCATACTGTTGCACATTGTTTGGTGATGGTTGTGTATCGGTGTCCTTTGCGACAGGTTCTGCCTCCGAGGAGTATCGTGATTACCCTAACGAAGAACCGTATCAGTGCATCGAACCATCAGGCAAGCAACCAACCATTTGATCATATCGATACAATCCCATGTTCTCGCTCCTGCTCTCTTTTACTGCATTAAGACAACGCGTTTCAAACTGCTGTGTGCTACGGTAGTTGAACCCACTTCCTCTGCATGACCTGTCATTGCCACAGTAACTAGATGAAACCCACTAGCATGTGTAGGAGTTGTTTGAGCCATATGTATGTGTTGTTCCTACCTTGCTATGCCTGCTATGCTTAGAGTCGTGTCAGGTCTGGTTCATCTGGGTGATGGGCTAGAATGAAATGATTATGTCGGTAATGGGAGTGGTGTGGTGAACACGATTTGGTAAAGGTATCGATGAGAGGCCATGTAGGAGTACATGGTGGGTTGTTTCATTGAAGCTGACCTTAAGCACTGAGATCTGTATGTGTGATTTAAGAACCAGCTACCACCATGCATTGGGCCCGAAACCAATGGACCCTCTCGACTTCTTATTCACCCTAGTTCTCTGTCCAGGAGTTGCAAGTAGTTTCTGGTGTTTGTAGCCTACTGGAGGCCGTGGACAGCGCTGACCGTAGGGGTGGGCTGTGATGCGGTAGGTACGTGGCACGGTGTACCGAATACCCGTTAGGTATCTCGGGAACCCTGTTCACATTGTTCGGGGCCGTATGGGAAACCTCGGCCGGACTCCCTGCGGATGGAACCTGGATAGGCGATAAACCTGGACTGGAGGCTTAGGTGATTAGGTAGGTCGTGGCCGACACCCACGTTGGGCTTCCGCTTGAAGGTTGCCGAGTACATGTCGTGTAAACGACGGTAAGTGGTGAGAGCGTGTATGAAGGAGTACACCCCTGCAGGGTTAACATGATCTATTCGAATAGCCGCGTCCGCGGTAAAGGACTACTTGGTTGCCTATACAGTTCATAGACAAGTAAATGGAAACTACTAAAAGCCTCAAGATAAGTGTGAGTGCCGAGGATGGCTCTTCCGTAGGAAGACGGAGGTGGATCCCCGGTAGTGTATTGAAGTGGTGAGTAGTGGACTCGTGTGCGCAAAACCATTTCAAGTTGGAGTCTCGTAGGATAGCCTAGCCAAGAGTCAAAGCTGGCTTGCTGCAACAACTCCACCAACCCTTCTTGAAAATGTGCATGTATGTAGGATCTGATGTAAGTCTTGCTGAGTACCTTTGTACTCATGTTGCTATAATCTACATTTTTACAGAAGACACTGCAACCCCTTCTGATGGGTTCTACGTAGACGTTGACATCAATGAGTAGGCTAAGGCCCAGGTGGTGATCCTGAGCTTGTGAAGGACCACGTAGTATAGCTAGGCTTTCCAAGCCTCTTTTATTTTACTAGTTGTCTGTACTCAGACAAGTTACTTCCGCTGCTGGTTTGTATGACTGTATGACTTGAATGCTGGGTCGTGTGACCCGTATTTGTGTGTATGATTATGTATGGCTCTCTGAGCCTTAAATAAAGTACTTGTGTCGTAGAGTCATGTTGTGATGCCTTGTTGTATTTGCACATATCGAGCATATTGTGTGTATGATTGAAATGCTTGGTATGTGTGGGATCTGACTATCTAGTTGTTTATCTTTAGTAGCCTCTCTTACCGGGAAATGTCTCCTAGTGTTACCGCTGAGCCATGGTAGCTTGCTACTGCTCTGGAACACTTAGGCTGGCCGGCATGTGTCCTTCTTCGTTCCTGTGTCTGTCCCTTCGGGGAAATGTCACGCATTGAGTACCGGAGTCCTGTTAGCCCGCTACAGCCCGGTTTACCGGAGTCCTGCTAGCCCAGTGCTACAGCCCGGACCCACTTGCTGTTGACCGACACGTTCGAAGCTGGGTCATGGATGCCTGTCCCTGTAAGTCTGTGCCACTTTGGGTTTACGACTAGTCATGTCAGCCCGGGCTCCTTATCATATGGATGCTAGCGACACTATCATATACGTGAGCCAAAAGGCGCAAACGGTCCCGGGCAAAGGTAAGGCGACACCCGTGGGGATACCGTGCGTGAGGCCGCAAAGTGATATGAGGAGTTATAGGCTAGATCAATGTGACATCGAGTCGGGGTCCTGACAGTGCTCGCCTGGCCGAACCAGGGCACAATCGCAGTAGTTCTCCTGGTGTCGCCTTAGCCGATAGAGCGGAACGTAAGGCAGCAAAACACAGGAGCCGGGCAAACCTAACATTTGACCAAAGACATGATTCAGAGCTGATGCATATAAGGCCAAACTCGCGACACCGAACACTCCCTAAGGTATTCGGTCTTTATGAGAATGGGCCGAACAAAAGCCCTTGGTAAAAAGCCCCTGGTGCCCAGGTACGCGCAAAATTCTGGCGTGGCCACATGCCAAGATGCCAGCCTCCTCGGTTATAGCAAAAACCAGGGGATGTTATCAACAAGAGACAGTAAAAAAGGTTTACGCAGGGTCTTAATCTAAAAAGAATCCTTGAAACGGGTCCCTACTGCACGTCTGCGCCTGTGTCTCCATTGCGCCGTATCCTGGACGGGTGTAGCACGGTGTTCGTCTGTGAAAGAGAGGAACTTAGTGGAAAATAACCATGAGAGAAATCTATGTTAAAATAAACAAAATATAATACAGAAACATGAGTAGAATTGAGCTGTATTGTCTCCTAGTGTAAACGTGCGGAGCCCCTTGTACAGGGTTATGCGGCTATTAAGCCTTTGTATGTTTACGCCGGACTCGTTGAGCCATGTCCGGGGTAGTAAAGCTGGATTAGTGTGCGGCTCTCAAGGCAGCCGCACCATCATCCGCACTTAGGGGAACACTTGATATTTCCCTTTAATAAGATGATGCCTCGTGGACCGGGCATTTTGAGTGTAAGGGATGCATAATGCGGTATTGCGTTAAAGCGGGCGAAAGCTTCGTGTCCCAGTAGCGCTTGATAGCGACTTATGAATGGGGCGATGTGGAAGGTTAGCTTTTCGCTTCAGAAGTTGTCGGGGGAGCCGAACATAACTTCTAACGAAAGGGAACCCATACGATGGGTATCTGGGCCTGGCGTGACCCCTTTAAAGGAAGTGTTGCCATGGCGGATTATTGTTGGGTTTAACCCCATCTTGCGGATTGTGTCCTGATATAGTAGGTTTAGGTCACTGCCGTCGTCCATTAGGACTTGTGTAAAGTGGAGTCCATCAATTATGGGACATAAGACCAAGGCAGTCCGGCCTGCGTTCCGGATACCTCTAGAGTAATCCTGATTGTCAAAGGTGATTGGTTGTAACAACCAGTGGCTGGATTCCTTTGGGACAGGCCGTATGGCGCGTATCTCCGTAGGGGTCAATCTGTTTTTTCCTTTTTTCACCTGAAGTGAATTTACTATTTTGACTTCTTGTGGGAACTTCTTTTGTTCTCCGGTGTTCTGCTTGTGGGATTCGCCGTCATCCTCGCTTGGTATGTCAAGCCCTTTGTGTTCGGCATTGAGTTTGCCGGATTCCTTGAAGACCCAACAATCTTTGTGGGTATGGTTTGCCGGCCTCCCGGGGGTACTATGGATTTGACATATTTTGTCCAAGATTTTGTTGAGGTTAGATAGCTCGTCACTGTCATCTTTGGGAGGCGGCTTTTTCCGATTTTGTCGAGAGCTTTTGAATCCGGCGTTGACTGTCGTGCTCATCGGGCTGTTATCCTTAATCCGGCGTTGTTCTCTGTTATGGCGCGGTTTCCCGTTTCCATCACTGAGTTCAGATGTATTTGGGTCGCTGGTGCTGCTTCTTGCCAACCAGCTATCCTCGCCTATGCAAAAGCGGGTCATGAGGCTTATCAATGTGGCCATTGTTCTTGGCTTTTCTTAGCCGAGGTGTCTGGCGAGCCAATCATCTCTGACGCTATGTTTGAAAGCTGCTAGGGTTTGGCGTCTGGACAGTCGACTATCTTATTCTTTTTGGTAAGAAATCTATTCCAGAGTTTCCGGGCTGACTCTCCGGGTTGTTGAGTTATATGACTCAGATCGTCTGCATCCGGAGGTCGGACATAAGTCCCTTGAAAATTTGCCCGGAAAGCATCCTAGAGCTCTTTCCAACTTCCTATGGTGTTTTCGGGAAGGCTTTTAAGCCAATGCCGGGCTGGCCCTTTGTTCGTCCTACGGACTAAAACTCTCTGGTTTATATAGACACCGGAGAGGGCTAGGGTTACACAGAGTCGGTTACAATGGGAGGAGATCTACATATCGTATCGCCAAGCTTGCCTTCCACACCAAGGAAAGTTCTATCCGGACATGGGACGAAGTCTTCAATCTTGTATGTTCATAGTCCGGGAGTCCGGCTAAGGGTCATAGTCCGGCCATCCGGACACCCCCTAATCCAGGACTCCCTCAGTAGCCCCTGAACCAGGCTTCAATGACGACGAGTCCGGCGCACAAATTGTCTTCGGCATTCCAAGGCGGGTTCCTCCTCCGAATACTTCATAGAAGATGTTTGAACACAAGGATAGTGTCCGGCTCTGCAAAATAAGTTCCACATACCACCGTAGAGAGAATAATATTCACACAAATCTAGTCTGCTGACGTATTCCATAGCGTGACATCATGCCACAGCCAAGCCTTTATTCGTTTTACTGTCCCACCTCAGCGCGTTTAGCAAGGCGGTTTCCTTGGCACGTCTTGTCAAAGCAGAGATCCTGTCCCCTTATTCTGGGATTCTCATCAACACGACTGTGGGTAACCCAACCGTGCCATTGGTATGACTTCTTAATTGAAAGTGAGTCCCAAACGGTCACGGGGAGGCTCTTGGTATTCGACCTCTTTATAAAGAGACCAAGGGTCGACTCCTTTCTTTCAATCCAATCAAATAAGCCCCTCGCCTTGAGTTCCAACACCCAAAGCTCTAGATTCAGGCGCTTCAGACCTTTGATGACATCCGGCTCTGACCTCCAAGGCCGGTGGATGCCTTCCTCCATTATGGAAGAAGACGTGCAAAAGCTGAGAGACGCCAGGTATCTAACCGGTGAAATCTCGCATAGGCTGCCTGCTCAAGGGCAGGCTATTCCCACTCCCCAGCCCGGTGAGAGCGTGGTGTTCACATCTCACTTCCTTCGGGGGCTAGGCTTCCTGATTGATCCCTTCGTGAGGGGGCTCATGTTTTATTACGGGCTGGAATTTCACGACTTAGCTCCAGAGTCCATCCTCCAAATCTCATTGTTCATTGTCGTGTGTGAGGCCTTCCTCCATATTACTCCTCACTTCGGACTATGGCTTAAAACCTTCAAGGTAGAACCAAGGATGATCGAGGGGCAGCAGGCTGAGTGCGGAGGGGCTATTATAAGCAAGATTGTCGATGCTCCATGGCCCGAGGGCTCTTTTCAAGAGGAGTTCGGCTTATGGCAACGGGACTTGTTTTACATCACAGCCCCTAGGGGCACCACATGGGTGGCGCCACTTGCTTTTCGCTCGGGTCCCCACCATGGCTAGCGTCATGGGTCAATGAAGGGCTTATCTGGGGGCCGTCCAAGGACGTGCCCTTGCTGCAGGGCCACATTTGAGATCTCCTAGAAAGAGATATCAACTTGGCCATAGTGGCGCAGGTTATGCTGATTCGCCGCATACTGCCCTGCAAACGTCGCCCTCTCCGCCTGTGGGAATTTAATCCGGAGGGACCGCGAGTCCTCCAACATTTTATGGGCACGACACCCTTGGAGATGTACAAATTGTTCTTCGAATCACAAGCAAGGTGTCCGGACTTGTCCGAGGATGCAGGTCTGAGCTGCAATCGCCCGAATACTCAAGTAAGTAGCCCCGTACCCGGACACACCATCCATATCATTATCATAAATATGGCCTTAAAAGAGCTATCCTTTGAATAGGAGTGGATAGCGAAAGCAAAGCTTATCAGGTGTCCGGCCCCCCTGCCTGAGACCACGCCGGATCCCATGTTGACCAGGATGCTGGAGATTGCGCCTTCGGAAGAAGGCGAAGAGGGGAACCCAGGAGCTACCGCCTCCGCGAAGGAGGCTGTCAGGGAGGGAGGAATCGAGAATTCCTCCAACCAGGGAAAGAAAAGGACCGCCTCTGAAGACCCGGAGGCGATGGCCTCAAAGGGGGGGAAGAAATCTTCGTCAGAGGGTCCGGCGCCGGAGAATACCCCGGCCGCATTGCGCCCCCAAGGGGATCAGCTCTCCACCGAGCCGTAAGTAAAGAGAGGGGTTCCAAAATGAGTGACATCCCTGTTTTATTTCTGAGGAAGATAACCGAAATTTTACCTTGTAGTTCGGATCTCAACCCTTCTCAGCAGAGCTCATCTTCAGGGGATCTTCGTCCGGAGATGATGGAGAGCGCAATGCCTCCCCCAGCTGTACCGTCTTACGAGGCGGGCGACCCCGAGGTCTCGTGTTGGAGGGTTTCTCCAAATCCGGACCTTGAAAAAGGTCGTCGGACTAGTCCGGCACCCTTTGGTGCACGGTCAGAGGGGATGAAGGATCTGCTCGGGCAAGCGTCTATCTCAGAAGAACACCATGTGTTGATGAACACGGTGATTAGAAGGATTTCATCGATGGAAAGTGGATTGTACGAGGCCGCCAGGAGTTTACTGACAGGCTTTGAGGTACGTGAAAAGGTGTACCTTTTGATAGAGCCACATAGATAAAATGCGCCCTGTATAAATAGTAGCCCCTGAGACTCTGTGTGTTGTCGAAGATGATAACGCACAGAGGATCACAATCCCAGGTATAATATGTCTCCTTTCCTCTATAGGTGGCGAGGTGTTCGGTGGCTAGCCGGACTGATGAATTTGCCGAGCTAAAGCGGCAACTAGACATGGCAGATGCCGACATCGCGCTTCTGAATGAGCGGCTAGACGAGGCACAAGGTATGTAACGTCTCCAAAGACATCTGGTAATAGGAGCTTTGATGCTCGTACCTTATAACATACGTGCGTAATGCAGATGGTGTCGCTGCCGTGGAGAGCCTTCGGGCGGAACTTGCCCGAGCCAAGGAGCAAGCGAAGAAAAGCGATGCGGCTGCCGTTAAAGCGGCTGAAGAGCTAAAAGCTGAACAGGCTTCTCACTGCCAGAGCAAGAAAGTAATAGCCGAGATGGCTATAAATTTGAAGGATGCTGCCGACCGTTGTAAGGTTCTTGAAAAGGAAGATAGGGTGGCACAGAAGGACCTAGAAAAGGTCACTGCCGAGGCCAAAGACACTCGCTCTGCAATGAGAGCTATGAAGGAGGAGCTACAGCAGACCGGAAGTGGAGTGCGGCGAACACTTATCTGGATTTGGCGGCGAGTGCCGCAGACGCGACCGAACACTTCCGGGGTCGAGGTGACCATGAATTGGAAGAACTTTTTTGGTCGCAGTTCCACAATCCAGAGTGCCCACTTTCGGTATTCGACCGTTTGGCCGCTTGGGTGGAGCTGAACAGGTTATCCGGACTCGCCATGAGGTACGTCGCGAGTCGTCTGTGGCCGGAAGAGCCAGAGCCGAAGAGTAATTTTAGCTTGGTGCAGCAGTTCCTTGGTTCGGTGCCGCATGTTGATGCATTGAAGAGGTCAGCGTGCATAGAGGCTGCACAGATGGCTCTTGCCCGTGTCAAGACATACTGGGCGGATATGGAATCCAGTGTTGTTGCATCCGGAGATTCGGACGAAAGTCGAGTACTTGCCAAGCACTACTTTGAGGAAGTTCTGCAGGGCGCTCGTGTAATAGAGACGCAGTGCTCGAAGGATGTTGTGTTCAAATAGCATGTGCTATTGTAAAACAATATTTTGATGAAATATAAAAGCCTTTTATACTTGTGCTTTCAAGAATTAGAATGCCTCCTGTGCGACCGTTAATGTATATATGTATATAACCTGAAAGATGGCAGTCGTTGGCTTCAGCCCCCACGCATATAATACGGGGGTGTTCGCAGAAGGCGTCTTTTCACACTTAATCCAACGTCTTGTTTCTATAAAGGAGGTGATAGCGCAGCGAACTAGGCAACCGGACTATAATGCTTTATCACTTTCACTTTGCCATAGGAGTTTGACAGTGGGGCTACTGAATAGCCCCTAGGGGAACCGCGCTCGCCCGAATTCGGGGCGCGTGTGTGCCTGACCGGGAAACGGCCCTTCATTAATGCGGAGGAATCCTAAAGATTCCGAAAGTCATCGAGTGTTTGACCAGTCTCTCGCTATATCATGACAGTCAGTTTTCGGCTTTCTCTACTGAGGTGCTCGCCTGGCCGAACCGGGGCACAATCGCAGTAGTTCTCCTGGTGCCGCCTTAGCCGATAGAGCGAAACGTAAGGCAGCAAAACACAGGAGCAGGGCAAACCCAACATTTGACCAAAGACATGATTCGGAGCTGATGCAGATAAGGCCAACTCGCGACGCCGAACACTCCCTAAGGTATTCGGTCTTTATGAGAATCAGCCGAACAAAAGCCCTTGTTAAAAAGCCCCTGGTGCCCAGGTACGTGCAAAATTCTGGCGTGGCCACATGCCAAGACGCCAGCCTCCTCCTCGGTCATAGCAAAAACCGGGGGATGTTATCAACAAGAGACAGTAAAAAAGGTTTACGCAGGGTCTTAATCTGAAAAGAATCCTTGAAACGGGTCCCAACTGCACGTCTGCGCCTGTGTCTCCATTATGCCGTATCCTGGACGGGTGTAGCATGGTGTTCGTCTGCGAAAGAGAGGAACTTAGTGGAAAATAACCATGCGAGAAATCTATGTTAAAATAAACAAAATATAATATAGAAACATGAGTAGAATTGAGCTGTATTGTCTCCTGGTGTAAACGCGCGGAGCCCCTTGTACAGGGTTATGCGGCTATTAAGCCTTTGTATGTTTACGCCGGACTCGTTGAGCCATGTCCGGGGTAGTAAAGCTGGATTAGTGTGCGGCTGTCAAGGCAGCCGCACCATCATCCGCACTTCGGGGAACACTTGATATTTCCCTTTAATGAGATGATGCCTCATGGACCGGGCATTTTGAGTGTAAGGGATGCATATATTGCATTAAAGCGGGCGAAAGCTTCGCGTCCCAGTAGCGCTTGATAGCGACTTATGAATGGGGCGATGTGGAAGGTTAGCTTTAAAGGAAGTGTTGCCATGGTGGATTATTGTTGGGTTTAACCCCATCTTGTGGATTGTGTCCTGAAATAGTATGTTTAGGTCACTGCCGCCGTCCATTGGGACTTGTGTAAAGTGGAGTCCGTCAATTATCGAACATAAGACCAAGGCAGTCCAGCCTGCGTTCCGGATACCTCTAGAGTAATCCTGATTGTCAAAGGTGATTGGTTGTAACAACCAGTGGCTGGATTCCTTTGGGACAGGCGGTATGGCGCCAATCTATTTTTTCCTTTTGTCACATGAAGTGAATTTACTGTTTTGACTGCTTGTGGGAACTTCTTTTGTTCTCCGGTGTTCTGCTTGTGGGATTCGCCGTCATCCTCGCTTGGTATGTCGAGCCCTTTGGGTTCGGCGTTGAGTTTGCCGGATTGCTTGAAGACCCAACAATCTCTGTGGGTATGGTTTGCCGGCCTCCCGGGGGTACTGTGGATTTGACATATTTTGTCCAAGATTTTGTTGAGGTTAGATAGCTCGTCACTATCATCTTTGGGAGGCGGCTTTTTCCGATTTTGTCGAGAGCTTTTGAATCTGGCGTTGACTGTCATGCTGATCGGGATGTTATCCTTGATCCGGCGCTGTTCTTTGTTACGGCACGGTTTCCCGTTTCCATCTTTGAGTTCAGATGTATTTGGGTCGCTGGTGCTGCTTCTTGCCAACCAGCTATCCTCTCCTGCGCAAAAGAGGGTCATGAGGCTTGTCAATGCGGCCATTGTTCTTGGCTTTTCTTGGCCGAGGTGTCTGGCGAGCCATTCGTCTCGGCCGCTATGTTTGAAAGCTGCTAGGGCTTCGGCGTCCAGACAGTCGACTATCTAATTCTTTTTGGTAAGAAATCTATTCCAGAGTTTCCGGGCTGACTCTCTGGGTTGTTGAGATATATGACTCAGATCGTCTGCATCCGGAGGTCGGACATAAGTCCCTTGAAAATTTGCCTGGAAAGCATCCTCAAGCTCTTCCCAACTTCATATGGTCTGTTGTTCCATCGTATGCCTCTATGTTTATGGGCTTGAATCCCACTGGAAATTCATGGTCAAGCACCTCATCGGTGAAACATAGGGGATGTGCAGTGCCCCTGTATTTGGATGTGCCGCGATGTTCGGATATTTGTTGCGTTGTATTGCTTACTGGATCTTGCTTTCTGGGCCCGTAGATGGATCTGGTTGGACCGTCTTTTTGATGCAAATCCTTGGGCGGATCGCGTGCCGGATTGAGTGCGGCGCCCTTTGTCGCTCGAAGTCGATCGTGGGCTTTTCTATCCGACCTGGTGGCTTCCTTGTTTTTTGACTGTGGGGGCTCTAAGGCCTCCTCATCAAATTCCGGTAGTAATTTTCGCTTCGGATAGCTCTTTGTGTGGTGACTGTCACCGTACTTGTGTGCGGTATTGAGTACTTTGCCCCATCTGATTCTGAGTGCATCTTCCGCTGTTTTGAGCTTCTGCTTCTGCTTTTTCAGGCTATGCGCAGTGGTAACAAGCCTTTGGTGGAGGTTCTTCTGCTCCAGCGACTTGTCCGGCGTGAGGTCGTCCGGACTATTATCTTTGCCGGGGACGGATTGTTCGGTTTGTCTGCCCTGTTCGGACTGTTGCTCGATGGCATGTTCGTCGTCCGTTGGTTCGCCCTGATCTATGGCTGGGTCTCTATCGAGGTGGGGTTTGGCATGGCGCTTACACCGCCGCTTTGATTGCTTTTCAAGGGGATGATCCCTTGTTGCGCCCTTTTGATCCTCGTCGTCGGTTCTTTTAGGTGTGTCCACCATGCATACATCATGTGATGAGGTGGTTGTCCAGTGCCCTATAGGCGCTGGTTCTTGGTCGTCTCCTTCATCGGCGTCCATACCGTCGATGTCTTTGGAGTCAAAGTCGAGCATGTTGGTTAAATCGTCGACAGTGGCTACGAAGTGGGTGGTGGGTGGGTTTCGAATTTCTTTGTCGACCGCATCCCAACCTCGTTGACCATAGTCCGGCCAGGGCTCTCTTGACAAAGAGAGAGACTTTAGTGAATTCAGGATGTCGCCAAAGGGCGAGTGCTGAAAGACGTCCGCAGCGGTGAACTCTATGATCGGAGCCCAACTGGGTTCGACCGGAAGGGGTGCGGAAGATTAGGAGTCGGGAAAGGAGTCCGGCACCTTGGAGTCATGAGCTTCACGAAGGACAAGGCTGGTATTCTGCTCGATCAACGTAGAGATTGCAGCCCCCGAGGCGGCGTCCAACCGTCCGTCCCCGACTGGCGCGGTCGGCTCCGAGCTAAGGGTCAGAGCGGACACCTGAGCGGCACTCCGGGCGCTGTCCGGCGGCAGATCTAGATCATGCCCATCGTGACAGTGCGGCGCACTTGGCCGTGGCTCGAATCCGTCGAAGATCAAGTCCCCGCGGATGTCAGCCGTGTAGTTTAAACTTCCAAATCTGACCTGATGGCCAGGGGCGTAGCTTTCGATCTGCTCCAGATGGCCAAGCGAATTGGCCCGCAGTGCGAAGCCGCCGAACACGAAGATCTGTCCGGGGAGAAAAGTCTCACACTGGACCACGTTGTGGTCGATGATCAAAGAAGCCATCGGGCCTAAAGGTGAAGACACAGAGGAACTCTCAATGAAAGCACCAGTGTCGGTGTCAAAACCGGCGGATCTCGGGTAGGGGGTCCCGAACAGTGTGTCTAGGCGGATGGTAACAGGAGACAAGGGACACGATGTTTTGACCCAGGTTCGGGCCCTCTCGATGGAGGTAAAACCTACTCCTGCTTGATTAATATTGATGATACGGGTAGTACAAGAGTTGATCTACCACGAGATCAGAGAGGCTAAACCCTAGAAGCTAGCCTATGGTATGATTGTTGTTCGTCCTACGGACTAAAACTCTCCGGTTTATATAGACACTGGAGAGGGCTAGGGTTACATAGAGTCATTTACAATGGGAGGAGATCTACAAATCGTATCGCCAAGCTTGCCTTCCATGCCAAGGAAAGTCCTATTCGGACACGGGACGAAGTCTTCAATCTTGTATCTTCATAGCCCGGGAGTCCGGCCAGAGGTCATAGTGCGGCCATCCGGACACCCCCTAATCCCGGACTCCCTCAGCGGGCTTCTTCCTCTCTTCGTCCTGTAGATCTGTCTCTCGTCCCAGGACTGTGGTGTACTCAACATCTAGACCAGGGACCCACTCAGCATCTAAGTTTTTCAACATGCGTCTGAAGTGAGAAAGGCATCCTTTCACCGTCGCGGAATAACGGGTGTAGATGACGTCGAACTCATCACCGGTGATGGTTCTAACCTTTTACTCACCGCTGATCATGGAGATTTCGGATGCCATGGATTTGGGAGGAGGGTTAGGATTAGTGGAACTACCTTAATGTGAAAGGACGGGACGACTAGGAGCGAACTGCCGTAGTATTAAAGGACATGCGGGGACGAGTAGGAGCGAACTGCCAGCATGCGAACGGCAGGGTAGTGGCTTTCCATTCTCCCATGATACGGGCTTCCTAGAGCCCTTGGATCTGAGATGGAATGTTTGCATGGCATGATTCTAGACCTATGGGTGAATATCCTATCCTCGAGGGTTATTCTGCAAATTTTCAGCAACTTAGCATGCGACCGTTTGATCTCGGATCCAAGGGCTACCAACAGCCTGTATCATGGTCGCGCCTACCACGACCGTAGCATCGCTCGCGCGGTCGCACCCTTGGAGATTTAACACGGTGCGTTAGGCTATCTGATATTGGCATGTCATACATAGTCATCACTTAGTCAATCATACTACAACAAGGTTAGCTATAAGGTTGGCTATAAGTGTTTTTTCTTCTCTCTATCTCTTTCTTCGTACTCCCTCCGTCCCATAATATAAGAACGTTTTTGACACTAGTGTAGTGCGAAAAACGTTCTTATATTATGGGACACAGGGAGTACTAGTATTTATTGCATTTTCCAAGGAGTGACCTCTTCCAATGAAATGGTGTTCTTATTAGTTTTTGTTGCTAAGTTTGCTTCATTTAATTAGCTATAGACTCAAAATTGTCTTTTCACCTTGGTACACGCGCTTAGCACCGTTTCTTCCTTGGGTCACCAAACTAGTCCCTCTCCTCTTGATTAACTTGCCACATCAGACTGTATGCCTATGTGGCAAGCTTAGCACCTGTAGGTGGCATTTTTGCATATGTGGAGGAAAGAGAGGCAAGGAAAAAGTGGAGAAGTGTGCTCTCATGCAAGAGCCAGCCTCTACTACATGGTGGAGCATTGGGAGAGGCACCTGTATGGAGGTGGTCAGGAATCGGGAAACTCACGCCGGTTGTAGCGCAGCAGTTAAAATGATAATGGCAAGTCAAATCATGGGGCCCTACCTGTCCGGCAGTAACTCGCGGTCAAATCACATAGCCTTACGTTTGCAGCAGCCTACTCCCTCGTCTTCTCCTTCTCTGTCGAACTGACTAGGCGGAACTGCCCCGCCTACCGTGCAGGAAAAGCCCCACCCTCGACTTTTAAATACAACTACATCCGCTTAAGAATCCAATGATATACTTTTTGTAACATAGTAACTCATATTTAGTTAGTCAAATGGATGACCTAGAACTACGTGCATGCCCTATAAACCGAGACGCCTAAAAATAGAAAACCAAGACGGAGAGGGTAGTTCAGCATGTATCTTTTTAGATCAATATAGTCGGGATTCACCATGGAGTAAAACCAAGTGGTAGGCTGCTCCTGTCGTGTTGGCGTAGCAACTCAAGCAGGGTTAGTCCGCACACGAAATGGCGACACACTTAACAGGACCCCTTTGGCCGACATGTGGCTCATCCACCGTCTTGTTCCACGTGCGATGCACCAAATTACAGTTCGCAGCAGCGGTTGGAATTGGAGGCACCCCTGTCGTAGCGCCGCAGTAGTAGAAAATGAGCGATGAGGGGTCAAATCACAAAGCCCCACCTTTCCCGCATTAAGCTGGACGGACGAAGCAACCATCATTTCACTCTAGGGCGCCCTAGGGCACCATAGGTAGGGGTCTCCACTACAAATCCTTTTTTTAAAGCACCTCCACTACAAATCGGCTTCTCCCTCGTACTGTTGAAGAAAACCGATGATGAGTGCGGCGATAGGGTTTGTAGGAGTACTACAGCGTGCGGGGCCACGTCGTAGTAAACGGGTACGAGTCGACGCCTTAAATATGTGTGGGCTGCTTGGTTTTACGGGAATGAGGCAGCATTTTGGGTTCGGGGACCAGTGGAGATATAGTACATACAAAAAATGGTGGACGTAGGTTCGACCGAAAGGCAAGGATGCATGGGCCCTGCATTTTGATATACCCGGGGCCGCGTGAAATTTTCTACACTACTCAAAACTAGTAAGCTACACATGTATTTAACGCATGAGATTTCAAAACCAAATTATGAATAAATACACACTATAGCATGTAAAGCTTTGAGTCATATATGCATGATGTAGATGTTTGTTTAGTTCTTATAGTTCATCTCATTCAAAATCAATTAGTTTTATAAAAATGTTAAGATTCATGGGGTTGTGCATTGTAAAGCACAAAATAAAAAACAAATAATGGCAATTCATTTAGAAAAAAATCAATTATGATACAGAAGATTCTAGAACAAAGGAGAAGTGCTTGTATTTTGAGGTTTGTGCATTATGCTTAAGTTCAACCATAGAGTCTTCTAAATTGTACATGTGGCAGATCTGGTGGAATGTTGATGATATCCAACGTCCAGTAGTGCTCAGATTTGCCATCTCTGCACTGTCGGATTAGCTTCATCCAGCGACCATCTTTCAAAGTTATTAGCACATTATATAGTTCTTGTGCCATAGTTGCATGTTTTGGAAAAAGCTACTAGTGGGTTGTACTATCTATTTAGGAATAGAAGATGTATCCATGTAAGTTGTAGGGAAAGAGATGACATTTGGTTCACATCATAGGAACTTTTCTATTGAATCTAGAAATGACATGTATCTCAATTCCTATGAGGAGGGATTAGAAAAGAGATGTAATTTGGTTCATATCATAGGAACTTTTCTATTGAATATACGCTAATGTTTATTTTCCTTTGAAATTAAGGGAGTATAGGAATCCATTCATATGAACCAAGTGGCTCTAAAGCTATAGAAATGATATCATGTTTATTTCCTTTGAAATGTGGAGTATATGAATCTATTCCTATGAACCAATTGGCTCTAAAGGAAAAAATCCTATAAAAAACATATCATATAGAGTTCCTATGATATTCCTCGACACCAATTGATGGTTGAAATTGCTGCAGGTGATACGATGGTCGTTCTTTGTAGACTCCCCCCCCCATCTTTATAGTTACCTCTCGAAGATGAATGAAATGATATATATAGGGTATTCTACATGTGCAATTTGGGACACGAAAACTTGGTAAAAGTTTGCAAGGTTCGAATTTTCAATAAAGCTATATGCACTGCATTTCGGAACGGAGGGAGCATACGGCAGTTGCTAACACACACATGGAAGATTTGTGTGTAGGAGGAGTGGCTGTTCTGTTAAATGACATGGCAAAACTGACACTGTCGGATGCCGATCTAACTGTTCTTACGATGTTCGTCAGGAAAAGGCTTGTGGCGGATGTTTGTTGGATAATGATTTACGGACACATGCATTGCACTGATACGTGCCCCCCTCTCTCTCTCTCTCTCACGTACACGCACCCTCACAAGTCACGACTCTCCCAAGTCCTTTCGCAGACTCGCACGTCGCACCCACCATCTATCTGCAGGTAGACGTCACGCACATATGTGCTCTTCACACCCTACCCTCAGAAGTTCTAAAAAACAAAAGACGTCGCGCACATTTTATTTTAGCTCACACGTCACACACTTATACTATTACTCTTGCGGCGAATGTTCTTTGGGCATAGTATATTTTACTCTCATGAAGAGAAGCGGTGCATGCACGCACTAGTTCTCTCACACCCACTTGCGGATACATGTAGGAGCGCATTTCTTTGAAGCTGGTACAACAAAATCACTCCACTATATATAAGCAGTTGCCTTAGCGCTTGCTGTACTAGGGTTCCTCTCGTTCACTCTCTCATGCTCTCCAGATCTAAGCAAGACATAGGTGGCCACACTCTCTCTCATCTCACGATGAGGGAGTCCTGGATTAGGGGGTCCTCGGACAGCCAGACTATATGCTTTGGCCGGACTGTTGGACTATGAAGATACAAGATAGAAGACTTTGTCACGTGTCCGGATGGGACTCTCCTTTGCGTGGAAGGCAAGATTGGCAATTCATATATGTAGATCTCTGAGGGAGTCCTGGATTAGGGGGTATCCGGACAGCCGAACTATATACTTTGTCCGGACTATTGGAGCATGAAGATACAAGACTCAAGACTCCGTCCCGTGTCTGGATGGGACTCTCCTTTGCGTGGACACAAGCTTGGCGGTTCAGATATTATATTTCCTTCTTTGTAACCGACTCCGTGTAAACCCTAGCCCCCTCCGGTGTCTGTATAAACCGGAGGGTTTAGTCCTTAGAGGGACGATCACAATCATAATCATCATAGGCTAGCTTCTAGGGTTTAGCCTCCAATAGCCCTCAGGGCTTCCACAACAGCAGCACCATCTGCAGTCCACACATATCACATCAGTATTATACCCATTTCAATTTTTCCTATAAATAATAAGGAAAGCAGAGCACATACCTTGTGACTCGTTAAGCCGCTCGTTCACAAGCATGATGTCGACATCAATAACTCCAATCTGCCTCCTCAGTTCGGAAACCTCAACGGACTGGTCAGCTGCCGGATCCTTAGACACCTGCACATAAGCACAGCGCGATCATTACTTCAAAATATGATCCTCAGTTTGCCGCTTAGGGCTGGCAACCAGAGTCTCAGGGGCTACTATCCATATGGAGCACACCTAGCGCGTGCGTCACAGCCAAAAATTATGTATTATTCATACCTCAAAGCCTATGAGCAGGCTCGTAAATGCTTCATTCAAACTGCTTGTGGCGGATGAAATCTTCTTGAGCACCGTGCTCATTAATGAGCGGTGCTCCTCGGAGAGAGCAGCTCATTCCAGAAGGCTTGCCAGTATGTCCGGCCGGACACCGAACTGTGCCGGACCCTTCTTATCGCCCCCCGTGGGAGCCGAATGCTCCGGGCTCAGGGCGGCTGAAGGATTAGCTTCTGGCTTCGGCAGATCCGGACTCCTCCGTGATGACACCTCGGGGTCGCCCGCCTCATGAGGCGGAGTGGTTGGTGGGGTCTCACTCTCCATCATCTCCGGAGGGAGATCCCCCAAAGACGAACTCTATCGAGGAGAGCTGCTAGCCGGACTGCAAAGAATGGATCCTGGTTATTGTTCTCGGAGAAAAGCGGTACCTTCGAATTTACGATTAACTTACAGCTCGGTTGAGGGCTGGCCCATTGGCGGGCATGACGCGGTGAGGGCGCCCTTTGGGGCAGGGCCCCCTGGTGACGCTTTCTTCCCCTGTTTGGGCACCTCCATCTCCAAGTCTTCGGAGGTGGCCCTCTTCTTCCCGCGCGGGGAGGAGGCCTTAGACTCCCCTCCCCGACTATCCTCCTTTGGGGAGGTAGAAATTCCCCCGGTTTGGATGCGCAGTGTGTGAAGTTAGGCTTCTCTGTTCTTCCCTTCGTCTTTCCCTGAGGGCATTTTGCTAAGCACCCAGCCAAGCATCTTGGCTATGGTAGGACTAGGCGAGCCTTCGGGAAGTGGCGCCGGACACCTGATTCTCTCCGCCTTGCTGAGCCATTCCTGGCCACAGAGGATTTTCAGAATAATGATTATGATAAATATAAACGAAGTGTTCGGTTTCAGGGTTACTTACTTGGGTATCTGGGCGATTGCAGCTTAGGACCGCATCCTCGGTGGTGTCCGGACACTTTACTTGTGGTCCAAAGAATAATTTACACATCCCATCGAGCATCAGGCCAAAGAAGTGCAAAATAGTCCGCGGACCCTCTGGATTGAATTCCCACATCCGGAGAGGCCGGCGTTTGCACGGCAACATCCGTCGGATCAGCATTACCTGAATTACACTGACAAGGTTAATGTCCCTCTCAAGAAGCTCCCGGATATGGCTCTGCAGTGTTGGTACATCACTAGCAGACTCCCAATCCCGTCCTACATTGGTCCATGATGCCAATTGTGACGGAGGGCCCGAACGGAAGTCGGGGGCAGCCACCCACTTTGTGCCTATGGGAGCCGTGACGTAAAACCACCTCCGCTGCCATAAATCGGATACCTCTGGGAAAGAACCCTCTGGCCATGGGGCATCGGCGTTCTTGCTTATTACGGCACCTCCGCACTCCGCATGTCGCCCCTCAATCATCTTCGGCTTCACATTGAAGGTCTTGAGCCATAAGCCGAAGTGTGGGGTGACGTGGAGAAAAGCCTCGCACACAATGATGAACGATGATATGTGGAGGATAGCGTACGGAGCTAGATCATGAAAATCTAACCCGTAATAGAACATGAGCCCCCTCACAAAGGGATCAAGGGTGAGCCCAAGGCGCGGAGGAAATGAGAAACAAATATGACGCCCTCATTAGGCTCGGGAGTAGGGATGACCTGCCCTGGAGCAGGAAGCCTGTGCTGGATGTCGGCAATCAGATATCCGACCTCCCTAAGCCTCGCAATGTCCTCCTCTTTGACTGAGGAGGACACCTACCAGCCTTGAGGGTTGGATCCGGACATATTGGAATATCTAGGGTGTTTGAGTTTGGGTCTCGGGTGTTAGAACCCGAGATGCGAAAAGGCGCAAGGGTGGTGGAAAAGAGGTATAGGCCTCGGCCCCTTTATAAAGGGGGTGAATATCAAGAGTCCTCAGCATGACCGCTTGAGACTTATCTAAAAAACATGGAGTCATACCAATCGTCGTCGTGGGGTTGTGCACACCCGTATTGACGGAAGATCCCGCAATAAGGGGAACACGATCTTTTCTTTGGCAGGGCGTGCCAATAAAACCGCCTCGCAACGCGTATCGAAGTGGGCTAAGAAAAACCGGTTCGTGTTGGCTCGGGCCACGATGCAGGGGCACGACATACAAAAATTGCCAGCAGATCAGATTTATACTATGCTCTCTACGGTGGTATGTGGAGATCATCTTGCAGATCCGGACACTGTTCGTTGCAACATGTACTTTGGAGTATTCGGAGATGGAACCCGCCTCGCAATGCCGAAGACAAAACTGCGAGCCGGACTCATCCTCATTGAAGCCTGGTTCAAGGGCTACTGAGGGAGTCCTGGATTAGGGGGTATCCGGACAGCCGGACTATATACTTTGTCCGGACTATTGGAGCATGAAGATACAAGACTCAAGACTTCATCCCGTGTCCGGATGGGACTCTCCTTTGCATGGAAGACAAGCTTGGCGATTCGGATATTATATTTCCTTCTTTGTAACCGACTCCGTGTAAACCCTAGCCCCCTCCGGTGTCTATATAAACCGGAGGGTTTAGTCCTTAGAGGGACGATCACAATCATAATCATCATAGGCTAGCTTCTAGGGTTTAGCCTTTACAATCTCGTGGTAGATCAACTCTTGTACTACTCATATCATCAATATCAATCAAGCAGGAAGTAGGGTTTTACCTCCGTCGAGAGGGCCCGAACCTAGGTAAACATCATGTCCCTCGCCTCCTGTTACCATTAGCCTAAGATGCACAGATCGGGACCCCCTACCCGAGATCCGTCGGTTTTGACACGGAAAATCTCCTTCTCTGTAACCGACTCTGTGTAACCCTAGCCCCCTCCGGTGTCTATATAAACCGAAGGGTTTAGTCCGTAGAACAACAACAATTAGAATCATAGGCTAGCTTCTAGGGTTTAGCCTCTACGATCTCGTGGTAGATCAACTCTTGTAATACTCACATCATCAAGATCAATCAAGCAGGAAGTAGGGTAATACCTCCATCAAGAGGGCCCGAACCTGGGTAAAATATCGTGTCCCCTGCCTCCTGTTACCATTAGCCTTAGACGCACAGTTCGGGACCCCCTACCCGAGATCCACCGGTTTTGACACCGACATTGGTGCTTTCATTGAGAGTTCCACTGTGCCGTCCTGATAAGGCTTGATGGATCACCTCGTTGTCAAGGACAACATCACCTCCGGAGGATCCCTGGCTGTAGGCCAAACTCTCCGGCTGGGCGGTTTCGTCATGGTCTCCCATTCGGCCGTCGCGTCGACGATGACTTCTCAGGTCATAAAGAACAACCTCCACGTCAGCCCCGAATTCACCGAGCAGATGGATCCAATGGAGCTCTCCTCCCTAAACCAGCTCTTGGATCGCATTGCCGCCCTGGTAGTTGCTACGGACTATGATCGGATTGGGCTTAAACCCAACCTAAGGGAGATTAACTCTCCGTCGGTCACCCATCAGATAGCGGTGGTGGAGGAACAAAACAACAATTCTCCCTCTATTTTGAGGACGAACTATGTTCGGATTCCCGAGCTCTCTAAGCCGGATACCCTTCTACGGGAGGACATGGCCCAAGCTCCGAACTTAGAATCAGGTAACGGGCCACAAATATTGGGCAACATCCAGGAGCCCGAGCCACCGAGCTCAGGAGCTCCTTCGCCCCTGGGTCCCAGATTGGGTCAGGATGTGGACGTAAGTCTACCCACCCAACCAGACACAAGTGATCTTTCCCACATCAGACAAGAGCCCCACGAGATAATACACCACTTCTGGGCCAGATTCCTCCTTGTAATGAGCAAGGTTAAGAACTGTCACGAGGAAGACGCAATCACATTCTTTTGCAAAAATTGCACGGACAAGGGAATTCACAACGCCATAAGTCGCCGTGACATAGCACACTTTGCCGACTTGGCGGCCATAGTACAGAAGTACTGTGCGATGGAAAGCGCTTGGAAAACCCAAACAAAATTCTGGGATCCTCCAGCCCTAACTAAACCCCTCATCCGAACTAAAAGGGTGCGCTCTCGCAAGTCACCCAACCCAATTACAAATAAGCCAAAGCCCTCTACAGGGCATGGAACAGTACTGGAGGGATGGCTCAACAGGCCATGCAAAATTCACAGCACACCGGACACCACACCAACACACAGCCTTAGAGCATGTTGGATACTCCGGCAGGTGGCCAAGAGCGGCGAGGACCTTCTCATCAACAATACCGCAAAGCACGATATCGTAGAAAATAACAATACGGTACTGGCCGTCTTCGAGACTTTTGCCTCAAACAACAGGCACAAGCGAGCGCTCCGCAGCCTCACCGAAGTCTGCCACATCGCAGCAATAAACCCGTGGAATGATACGGCCATAACCTTCAACGCCAGCGATGAACCTCAATTCCGAACAGTCCGAGCACCAGCCGCTTTGGTCCTTAGTCCAATCGTGGATGGATTCCGACTTACTAAAGTGCTCATGGATGGCGGCAGCAAATTAAATCTCATCTATGAGGAAACTCTTAACAAAATGGAAATAGGTAAGACCCGCATTGAGCAAAGCAGCACGACCTTCAGAGGAATCATCCCTAGTCGGGAGGCATGATGCGCAGGGAAAATCACACTAGATGTGGTATTCGGCACACCGGAGAATTATAGTCCCGAAGAAATCACATTCCAAGTGGCCCTATTTAGGAGTGGATACCACGCCCTCTTGGGGCGAGACACATTCACAAGCTTCCAAGCTATACCCCATTATGGGTACATGAAGCTCAAGATGCCGGGGCCCAATGGAATCATCACTCTAGCCAGTGATCCGGACATAGCACTCCGCGCCGAAAATAAAACTGCCGCACTAGCCCTGGAGGCATTATCCGAAGCCCTCACGGCCGAAGAGTTACCTACGCTGTGCTTCGCAATAGACAGGGACGACGTGATACTCGACAAACAACCCAAGTCCACCTCTTTTAAACCAGCAGACGAAATAGTCAAATTCCAGGTCCACCCAACGGACCCTACAAAAATAGCATCAATTGGGGCACAGCTGAACCCCACAATAGACGCCGCACTACAAGAGGTCTTGCACGAGAATTGGGACATTTTCTCCTGGCATCCTTCAGACATGCCAGGTATCCCACGCAGGCTGGCCGAACATAGCCTAAACATACTAAAGGGATACAAGACGGTTATGTCGTATGTTGGGTTCCGGCAGACCCTTAAGGTTCAAACTCTGGGGTGAGCACGGAGATCTTCCCCCTAGCGATCCACGTCCGATCACCTCGTGAGAATCTAAGCTAAAACGATGAACAACACGAGGGACACAAGATTTATACTGGTTTGGGCCACCGCTGTGGTGTAATACCCTACTCCAGTGTGTGGTGTGGTGGATTGCCTCGGGGGCTGATGATGAACAGTACAAAGGATGAACAACCTCGCGAGAGGTGTTCTTGAGTTAGTGTGATGAACTACTCGGGTGAGTTCGATCGCCTCTCGGTCTAATAAGCACTTTATCAGATACCTCTACTCTGTGGTGGCTAGTCCTATTTATAGAGGCCCTAGGCCTCTTCCCAAATATTGAGCGGGAAGGGCGCCAACAACGGCCATTTTGAAGGGGAACATCTAGTACAAGTTATCCTGACTAAAGTTGGTCTTCGGCTGCCAAAGGCACTAGCGATGATGCCGTCCTGGGCTCCACGGTGACCTCCATCCTGCTGCTCTGCCGGTCTTGGTCTCGTTGCACTGAAATGGCAACCTATGCCTGATGCCTCGGTACTCCACGCCTATGCTTGCCCCTTTTGCACCAAAGAGGAAACAAGGACACTGCGCAGGCCGGCGCCTGCCTGGCGCCCGCCTGGTCTCGATCGTCATGGCTTGGGTCACGAGCACCTCACGAGGTACCCTGCCTTGATCTCTCTGCCTCCTCACGAGCCTGCCTGGCGAGGCCATTCCTGAGGAAGTCCTGTGTCGTTCGCCCTGTGAGGCTTGGCCCCTCGCGAGGGTCTTGAGTCTTGCGCTGATGAAGATGGGCCGTACTGGGCCACCACTTGAGCCACGCCGCAGGCCGCAGGCAGGCAAGTCTGGGGACCCACGTTCCCAGGACGCCGACAGTAGCCCCCGGGCCCAAGGCTTGCTCGAACTTGGCTTAGCGGAGAAGCGAAGGGGCAAGTGCGGAGCGTCGCGGGCCCCATCAGCCTGCGGCCTTGGGCGCCGCGTGGCGGTTGATTGGATGTGGGCGTCTCCGCTTCCCCGCACTGCCTCGGCAACTGCCCGACTTGACAAGTACCTACATGTAGAAATGGGTCATGATTACCTGATTATAAGTACGGGCAGGCGAGATCCCCCATAGTCCATCCCTTTCTGCTTCAGTCCTTCCTCGCCCTTCCTCACCCTTGCTCCTCCTTCGCCCATGGCGTCGATCCGCCGGTTTTCTGCGGAAGAGAAGGGGAAGGCCCCCCGAGAGGGTCTCGATCCGCTTCCGCCGAAGAAGCGGCCTGTCCCCGGCCGCTGCGACGTGGCTACATGGTAGGAGACTTCGCGGCTCTGGTACGAGTGGCTGCCGCCTGGGTTTCCGATGCCCTTGTATGCCCGAATCGAGGGCCCTGGAGAAGAAGACGCCGAGCGACACTGACGATGCCGCCGGCGACGCCAGTGAGTCACGGTGGTGCGCGTCATCACCCCTGGAGTCCATGCCGAGGGCTCTTCTTGCGAGCTTGTGCTTCACGCTGCTATGCCTCCACGCTCCTGGATTCGCCTTCCTCCCTCCTTCCCCTTCGAGATACCGCCGAGTGGGTCTCTGGAGCTCTGGCTACAGCACGCTGACTGCAGCACCCTTGCGACCGGGGCGGAGGTCGCGGTCCTTGCTCCGGGCAAGCTACATGACTCGGGGCTGGGGCGAGATCGCCCGGGTCTGCCGGACAGGGGGTGCCCTCGTGATTCATCTTGAATACAATGGCGCCTCCATGACGTTCTTCAAGGTCTTCGACGCGAAAGGATGCCGGCTGGAGTGCTACCCCAAGGAAAGCGGCCGGGGCATCGAGGCGGCGAGGACCAGGCCTGCCAACCGATTCCCCAGCAGCTCCTCAGGCAGCAGCGGAGGAGCCGGAGAATCCAGCGCCCCCCGAGCTTCACGTGACTCCAGAGACGAGCGACGACAGCTACGAGCCCCCGAGCTCGCGTCACGCTCGGAGCAGGGCAGCTGCATCTGGCCACTGACGCAGCTGATTTGGATGGGGTTGGCATCGGCGCCTGGCGGCCCACTATTGATGATGGCATCTCCTGCGGAGGCGCGCGTAGTTAGCGTTCCTTAGGATTAGCACCTTTTGTTCCCTGCAAGGAATCGAAGTAACACCCCACGGGAGTATGTAAGGCGCCTGCCATTTCTTTTGTGAATATTATATCCTTATTATGAATCGATGTGAAATGCTTGTCCTGTCTCGGCTCGGCTCCCCCTTTCTATCCTCGCGAGGGCTTGATGCTCTACGCTGACAGGTCCCGGTCCCTAGGCAGGCTTCAGCCATCGCTGGTATGCCAGGTCGCGCTGCCGTGGTCAAGGCCAGGAGGTGAGCGGCCCGAGGTCCAGTAAGAGCCCCTGAGTCGCGATGCTCAGGAGGTCCCCTTTAGCGCTCAAGAATCCTCCGCTGGGCGAGAAAGGAAGGCAATGTTGCCGTGGCAGAGCTGCACTAGGCATGGGTTTAGCGTCGCGTTGATTTAGCTTCTGCAGGGGTGTGACTTATCTCGTGAACTTGGAGTCATTATTTGGCGAGGTGCCTGGCCCGTGAGCCGGCAGCTGGGGTGTCGCTGGGTCGGGTCTTCATGAGCTTCTCCCCTCTTTCCCGCACTTCTCCTTGCTGCTCTACGTCCTCAGGTCCCGTCCCCCGAGCAAGCTCAGCCGCCGCTGGTATGACAGGTCTCGATGCCGTGGGTCAAGGCCAGGGGGTGAGGGCTGGAGAGCCAGTAAGTGCCCATGAGTCACGATGCTCATGCGCCCCCCTTTTAACGTGCAAGGGGATTGTACGGGAGGTGAGAGAGGGAGCTCATGATGCCCCCAAGCTATTCCTTAGGAGGATCCTGTACACCAACACGAGGAAAACAAGGTCTGCCATTACGGTTGCCAGCTAGCCATTGGTTGCTCCGAGGGAGTGATTGAGGGACTGAGGGCCTGGTGAGGTAGCACTATGCGGGGCTGCCGCGACCAGAGCTCGATCACTCAGATTTGTCGGTGTTGCAGGGACGGACCCATGCGCAAGCGCCGTGCCAGAGCGAGCGGCTCCAAAGGTACGTGTCAATCGAGCAGGCGATTATCTCAAGCAGGTTAAGCATGAAGAGGCAAATCAACTTAGATAGATGCAGAGAAAGGCAAACGCCGCTGGGTCAGGCCCAAGCGACTTGGGGATGATGCAGCCGAGGGCGCCCCCAACAAGGTAAGCTGAAGACAAAAGCAAAATGGATACATGCCGCGGGGATAGACCCACGCGACCTGGGAATGATGCAGCCCTGAGGGCGCTCCCAGCTGAAAAGAAACTTGAAAGAAGTCACCTGATATCCTTGCAGAGCGAGTGTCGGAGTAGCTGACGGTGCGAGGTGAAGAAGCCAATCCTCACAAGCCCTCGGGGCTCTGAGCCTCGGGAGGCTCAGGAGGTCCGGGCGGCTCGGCGAGGTCCATCTCCATTTCCTCCAGGAGCGCGTGATGCTTGGCCACCTGAGCTTCCAGAATGCTTCTCATCAGGCGTAGGTGGGCTACAGCCGCGTTCGGCAGGCCGAAGGGCATGCGAACGTAGCTGTGTGGTGGACCCGCGCAACGCCTCACGGGCAAAAGCCAGAAGCACTCCTGAGACGCGACTCGATTGAGCCCTGGGTAGTCGATGCAGACGCGCAGCCCGCCATCCTCGCCTGGATGGGGAGCTACGCTGGGCAGGCGGTAGTTGCCGCGCATGACTCTCGATTCCTGCAACTCCTGAGCGACCTTGGTGATGAACTCCTGAGGGTTGGGCCCTCCTTGCATCACGCCTTCCTAAGGGAAACGTGACATGAAGAACGCCTCCAAGTGGTGCCCAAGCGCCTCCCTCGTGATCTTGGCAAAGTCAGTGGCTCCCCAGGAGAGAGCCCTCGAGCCTTGCCCGAGGAGGGTGCCGGGCGCGCCTTCCTATGCGACGGAGGGTGGCGCCCCTTGGACGGGCGCATGTCCCGAGGTGGCGCCTCCAGAGGAACCTGCCTCCTGAGGCCCTAAACCAGGTGATGTCTTCTTCTTCTTGGGAGCTGCTTCAGGAAGGTTTCCAATCTTGCTGTCTGGGTCCTCTATTGACGCGGCTTGGAAGGCGCGCTCGAGGGAGCACACTGTATCCTTCTCTTCACAGGGGACCGTGATGACCCCTCCACTTCCGGGCATCTTGAGGACGTTGTAGCCATGGTGAGTCACTACCATGAACTTGACCAGGGCTGGATACCCGAGGATGGCATTGTATGGCAGGCGAATGTGGGCGACGTCGAAGTCAATGAGCTTGGTACGGTAGTTCTTGTGCTGTCCAAAGGTGACAGGGAGGCGGACCTGCCCTATCGGGACAGTGGAACCATCAGTGACTCCTGAGAAGGGCTTGGTTGGTTGAAGCTAATCATATGGCACTTGAAGATTGTTGAACGTCTCGACGGACAGGACGTTGAGCCCTGCTCCGCCGTCGATGAGGGTCCTGGTAACCTGCACATTGCTAATCACTGGGGAACAGAGCATCGGGAGGACACCGGCCATTGCCGCGCACTTGAGCTGATCCGCTGAGCTGAACGTGATGGCGCACGCAGACCACCTGAGAGGGCGCGTGGCCTAAAGCTTGGGAAGGACTGCATTCACCTCGCGAGCAAACTGCTGAAAGATGCGCTGGGAGGCTAGGGCTTGAGCGCCGCCCAAGATGCAAGCGATTGCACGCGGCTCCTGGAAGCCCCCAGCCCCCTCGTCCTGATGATGGTCTTCATTCCTTCTTGGTGGTGGTGGCAGAGGAGTAAGTCCTGTGTTGCCTTGCAGGCGATCCTCACGAGGCTGATCCCTCCAAGCCCCCTCGCGAGGCTGGTCCTGCCAGTGGTCCTCGCGAGGCCGGTCACGCCACCCTTGGCGAGGGCCACGGTCGTCCCAGCGTCCTCCACCTCTTGCTCCGCCTCCGTCGTAGCCCCGATCGTTGCGCTTAGGGCGTCGACTGACACGGCCTTCTCGCACGGCCCTGAGCTCTTGGCATTCGTTGGTGTTGTGGGTATGGAGATCGTGGTACACAGAGTACCGGGTGCCCTTGGACGACTCCAGCTGGTCCCTGCCATGCTTCATGTCCGGCTCTGCTGCGAGCACAGCTGCTCCCTTGCGCTTCACATCCTTGACCTTGGCTTTCTTCTCTTCTGGGTCTGCTGCTGGGAGCTCGAGAAGGGAGAGGCGTCCCTCCTCAGCCCTTGCGCACTTGATCGCCAGGTTGAACAGCTCCAGAGACATACACAGATCTTCGTGGATTGCCAGCTCCTCCTTCATCTTCACATCGCGAACGCCATCAGAGAATGTCAAGATAATGGCCTCCTCAGTCACCCTGGGAATCTCGAGGCGAGCATTGTTGAAGCACTGGATGTACTTCTGCAAGGTCTTTCTGGGTTGCTGCTTGATGCAGCGTAGGTCACCCACGGCCGGTGGACGGTCGCGAGTGCCCTGGAAGTTGGCGATGAAGCGAGTGCGCATCTCGTCCCAGGAGGAGATAGTGCCAGGAGGCAGGTTCAGGAGCCAGGTGCGGGCGCCATCCTTGAGTGCCATGGGAAACCAGTTCGCCATGACCTTTTCATCCCTGTTGGCAGCTTTGATGCCCAGCTCGTAGAGCTATAGGAACTCCACGGGGTCGGCAGTGTCGTCGTAGCGAGGAGGCGGGTCAGGTTTGAACTTACCTGGCCAGGGACACTGCATAGCTCGGTGGTGAAGGCGCGGCAGCCTGCGGTGGCCACCGGAGCTCTCTGCTGATGGAGGGCTTGCTCTTGGGGATTCCCGCGCGCCGCTACCTAGAGCAGCACGGGGTCTTGACGTGTTGGCGCAGGGATGCGGGCGTGGCGCACCAGTTCCAGGAGCATGCGTGCACCTTCTTGGGGACGAGGGATTTCTTGGTAGCTCCTTTCTTGTCGCGCGGGCGCCGGACACGGTGGATCTCGTCCTGGGGCCGCGCGCCCTAGAGCCAGGGCGCCTTCTTTGGGAGGAGGTGGCGGAGGCCCTCCTGATCTGCGCCTCCTACGCAGGACGGAGGGCGAGGCAGCGACAGGGATGGCGCAGGGGAGCCCCCTGCGGCGCTGACGAGATCGGTGATGCGAGCGAGCCACTCCTCGTAGAGGTCGTCGACGGGCCGGTAGTGCAGGAGCTCTCGCGCCAGGAGCAACGCGGCGTGTGCGTCCGTGGGGGGCGACGGGCGTGGGACGACAAACCGGCTGGAGTCAGTGACGGGGTGGCAGTGTGGCCTTCCCGCCGCACCAAAGGATGCAGCGACAAGGCCTGCTGCTTGTTCCCCGCCGGGCCGGTGGCGGCGTTGGCGGCAGGCGATGGGGAACGATGGGGACACCCACCGACGGGAGCCGTCTGGGCGATGCCGGCGGTGAGAGCAGCCCGACGCTCGGCGCGAGCCCGGCAAGCGTCAGCCATGGACACGATGGAAGATCGACGCGAAACGAAGGAGGAAAGATTCTGGCGCACCCCTACCTGGCGCGCCAAATGTCAGATGTTGGGTTCCGGTAGACCCTTAAGGTTCGAACTCTGGGGTGCGCACGGAGATCTTCCCCCTACCGATCTGTGTCCGATCGCCTCGTGAGAATCTAAGCTAAAACGATGAACAACACGAGGGACACAAGATTTATACTGGTTCGGGCCACCGTTGTGGTGTAATACCCTACTCGAGTGTGTGGTGTGGTGGATTGCCTCGGGGACTGATGATGAACAGTAGAAAGGATGAACAGCCTCACGAGAGGTGTTCTTGAGTTGGTGCGATGAACTGCTCGGGTGAGTTCGATCGCCTCTCGGTCTAATAAGCACTTTATCAGATGCCTCTACTCTGTGGTGGCTAGTCCTATTTATAGAGGCCCTGGGCCTCTTCCCAAATATTGAGCGGGAAGGGTGCCAACAACGGCCATTTTGAAGGGGAACATCTAGTACAAGTTATCCTGACTAAAGTTGGTCTTCGGCTGCCAAAGGCACTAGCGATGATGCCGTCCTGGGCTCCACGGTGACCTCCATCCTGCTGCTCTGCCGGTCTTGGTCTTGTTGCACTGAAATAGCAACCTATGCCTGATGCCTCGGTACTCCACGCCTATGCTTGCCCCTTTTGCACCAAAGAGGAAACAAGGACACTGCGCAGGCCGGCGCCTGCCTGGTGCCCGCCTGGTCTCGATCGTCATGGCTTGGGTCACGAGCACCTCACGAGGTACCCTGCCTTGATCTCTCTTCCTCCTCACGAGCCTGCCTGGCGAGGCCATTCCTAAGGAAGTCCTGTGTCGTCCGCCCTGTGAGGCTTGGCCCCTCGCGAGGGTCTTGAGTCTTGCGCTGATGAAGATGGGCCGTACTGGGCCACCACTTGAGCCACGCCACAGGCCGCAGGCAGGCAAGTCTGGGGACCCCCATTCCCAGGACGCCGATAGGTTAAGCAGACTCTTCGGCACTTTTCAGAACCCAAGCGACAAGCCATGGGAGAAGAGCTAGCCAAGCTACTCGAAGCCGGATTCATCAGAGAAATAAAACATCCGGACTGGCTAGCAAACCTGGTGATGGTACCAAAGAAGGACAAATCCTGGTGCATATGTGTCGATTTCAAAGACCTTAATAAGGCTTGCCCTAAGGATCCCTTCCCCCTCCCCCGCATCGATCAAATTATCGACGCTACCGCAGGACACGACTCATTGTGTTTCCTCGACGCATACTCCGGATACCATCAAATCAAGATGGCGGAGTCCGATCAAGCCGCAACGGCATTTATCACTCCATACGGTCCCTTATGTTTCAACACCATGCCTTTCGGGCTCAAAAACACCGGTGCAACCTATCAACGCATGATTCAGACATGCCTGGAAACACAAATCGGCAAAACAGTGGAGGCTTATGTAGACGATGTCGTCTTCAAAACCAGACACGTCGAATCACTAATAGACGACTTGAGGCTTACGTTCGACAATCTCCGAACATATGACATCAAGCTCAACCAAGAAAAATGTGTTTTCGGCGTACCAGCCGGAAAACTCTTGGGCTTTATTGTTTCCAATAAAGGAATCAAAGCAAACCCGGCTAAAATCCGAGCTCTGTCACAGTTGGCTACCCCAATAGACCTCAAGCAAATCCAGAAACTAACTGGATGCTTGGCCGCCCTAAGCCGCTTTATCTTCCGATTAGGAGAAAAGGCACTACCTCTTTATTGCCTTCTCGACGCACCGAACACTTCGAGTGGACGGATGCGGCTACGGCTGGGCTGGAGGAAATAAAAGCCCTCTTGGCCACCAACCCAATTCTAGCAGCGCCAAATGTCGGTGAACCCATGCTGCTATACATAGCTGCAACACACCAGGTTGTAAGCGCAGTACTCGTCGTCGAACGAGAGACAGATGGACATAAATTCCCACTACAAAAGCCGGTATACTACGTATCCACTATCCTCACTCCATGCAAGTCATGACATAACATACAAACCACGACGGTCCATTAAGTCGCAAGTACTGGCTGACTTCGTCGTCGAATGGACAGAAGCCGAACACCCTAAAGAGTATGGTGCGTAGTCCAATTGGATCATGCACTTTAACGGCTCCAAGATTCTAGCTGGTCTAGGGGCTGGCGTCGTCCTGACGTCCCCCACCGGAGATAGAGTCCAATACGTACTCCAAATACTTTACACATATTCCAACAATGCAGATGAGTATGAGGCATTGTTGCACGATATTCGGATGGCGGTCTCCATGGGCATTCAACGTCTAGAAGTACATGGGGATTCAAATCTCGCAATATCTCAAATAAATGGAGACTTTGACGCCAAGGACCCAAAACTGGCGGCCTACCGTAATGTCGTTCTCAAAATGTCAGCTCGATTTGAGGGGCTCAAATTCCACCATGTGGTTCGAGAAAACAATCAAGCAGCGGATATCCTTGCCCGCATCGGTGCTAAACGTGACACCGTCCCACCAAATATATTTTTTTGGAAAGGTTGTTCACGCCATCCTTGGTATGGGAAGGGGAGTCCGGCAATACTAGTCCGGATCCGCATACAACGCCAGGTCCTAAACAATCTGACGTAATCGGAGGCTCCACCACCGAAATCACACCTTCGGCCCACGTGATTATGGCGGTCATCGCCCCATGGACGGAACCCTTCCTAGCTTACTTAAATAGGCAGGAACTCCTGGAGGACTAAAATGAGGCACGTTGCATTGTGCGGCGCTCTAAAGCCTACAAAGTTCATGAAGGAGAGCTTTATAAGAAAAGCGCGACCGGAGTGCTCCAAAGGTGCATCTCCAAAGAGGAAGGGCGGCAGCTCTTGGCTGAAATTCATGCTGGACTCGGCGGCCACCATGCCGCAGCTTGGGCGCTCGTAAGCAAGGCCTTCCGTACAGGTTTCTACTGGACGACAGCCCGGGCAGACGCACAAGACCTTGTCCAACACTGTGTCGGTTGCCAGCTTTTTGCAAATCAAAGCCATATGCCGCCCACCGCCCTCCAAACAATCCCCATAACTTGTCCCTTTGCGGTCTGGGGGCTCGATATGGTTGGACCCCTTAAAGGAGGAAGCCATAAGAAGAAATACTTGTTGGTCAAGGTCGATAAATTCACCAAATGGATAGAAGCCAAACCAGTTAAAACAGCCGAATCTGGACCAGTGATAGACTTTATGTCCGGAGTCGTACACCGCTACGGTGTCCCCCACAGCATCATCACTGATAATGGCTCAAACTTTACAGCCGATGAGGTGAAAACCTAGTGCAGCAAAATGGGCATAAAACTTGTCTATCACCCCCAAACAAACGGTCAAGTCGAACAAGCGAACGGTCTTATTATGAGTGGCATTAAACCCAGACTAGTGCGATCCTTGAAGGAATCAGATATGCACTGGGTCGAGAAGCTCGACTCCATATTATGGGGGCTGCAGACCACGCCAAATCGTACAACCGGATATACACCATTTTTTATGGTGTACGGCGCAGAGGCAGTGCTACCCTGCGATATCATGCATGATTTACCTAGAGTGCGCATGTACGAAGAGAGAGAGAAGCCAAGCTGGATCGGCAGGACAGCTTAGATGCCCTTGAGGAGGAGCGTGACGTCGCAAAGGCCTGTTTCGCATTCTATCAATAGAAGGCTCGAAGGTATCAAAGAAGAGAAGTGTGGGCCAAAACTTATAACATTGGCGAACTCGTTCTACGCCTACTAGAGAAGGAAAAGGACAAGCTCAAGCCCAAGTGGGAGGGCCCCTTCATCATTGACAAAGTTCTCACAGGAGGTGCGTACCGTTTGCGTGATGCATCAGACAATCGACTCAAGCCGAACCCATGGAACGTGGCCAGACTCCGAAGATTCTACGCCTAGTGCCGAACTCTGTGTTTGTCTCCTTACCTTTGTCTTCCTTTTTAAATTATACCCTCTCTCTCTCCCTTTTACATTTATCGCCTTAAAAGCTTCAAGTATGCTTTGACCGCACACTCTGGCCGCGCTATGCGCGCTCAATATACTTGGGGGCTTCTTACACAGAAGCTTAATTGTCTTCTGGGCTTCATGCCCACCACATATGCTTCACTTCTCCGTATGTGCCTTTTTTCACCACTATATGCATCAATATGACTTAAGTTTTGGCCAAGCTGGGTTGCCTGTCTCTTGTGTTTATGCCCTACGTTCCCGTTAATTCGGCTAGGGCATAAGGGGAGCACCTCTGTGATTGTTACTGCCGGGTCAGCCGGATGTGTACCTCAGAATGGGTGAAGCCGAAAGCTAGTGTTCTTAAGGGAATATTCGGTCGGTGAACAAAAGATATATTTTACATATTACAAAATGTGCCCCCAGATGCTTATATCCAGCGTAAATTTTCGCAGTTCAGACATGCACATCAATGCATGCATGCACAGGGAAAGGAACCCTTAACGTAACTATTCAACCTGGAAGATGTTTCTTACTACCTATGTAATATAACATATTTAGTTAGGTACTTGTCTGTTCAAGCACTTATGACCCCTACGCCTGGTTTCCACGCGTGCCCCGGTTTTTACATAATCGAGCGGGTATTCGGATACACTCCGGACTGTCGGGTCCAGAGGTTGAAGCGAAAAGGTCAGCGAAGACAAATGATTTACAATCCGGCTAGGGACAACATGTGTCATTCGAAGTACAAAGTCACTTAGACCGACTAAATTCTTCATCTATACCATCCAACAGGCTGTCTAGCCTACAGTCCCGTTGGGAATACTTGGCGGCTAATGCTACCTAGTCATATACCTTACTTACAGGGATATCTTTCCCATATGATCCTACAGGTCCGACCTCGGCCATGGTTCGGGTCAGCCTTTGTATATCGCGTCTTCACCATGGCCCAGGCGTCTGTCGCACCTTGTTGGCAGGACGATATCTTCCATAATCGGAAGCACCGCCGTGCTCCCTTGAGCATCTCCACAAGCTCCCCCATGCCTCCTGGCAGGGAGGCGGATGGCCACAAGGCTTGGGCAATGCCCCGCATCACCTGCCGAACTTGTTCGTGCAGTTGTGAGAGCTCCGGCAAAAGATCGTCTGCAGATTCGGGCATCTCCTCTTCGGGACGACCTGTCAGCATGCCTACAGACATAATTCTGTTAGCACGCTTCTTCGCCGAACTTGATAGTGGTTCGTCAGACTACTTACTGAATATGCCGCGTCGAAGCCTCTTATTCTCCTTTACGGAGTTAGCAAGCTGGGCCAGAACATCCTTTAATTTGACGTCCAGTCGGATGTTCACGTCCTGGAGAGTATTTTTCTCCTTTATAACCTTTGTAAGCACACGCTGGCCAGCCTTTAGCTGTCGCCGAACATGTTGTTCATCCTCTGGTACGATCTTCGGATTGCCTCCGGGATTGTCTGCAGAATCTATTGTTAGAATCACATTCATGCTGAATACTTAACTGGTACATGCCATGGCATTATTTTCGTTTAAAGAAAAATTACCAGATGGGGCCTTCGTAGACTCCTCCATCATGGCAATTGCGGCCCGCAGTTGGGCCTTGCACTCCTCCAGCTCTTTAGATAGCTGGGTATTCTTCTCTGTTAGAACCTATGCACACGAGGATCCTTAAATCAGTTGTGCCAATTGTTTCAAGTCTCGGGGGTTATGGATATACATACTTATCAAAATTTCTTACCCGTATATCCTTTACATACTGGTCCGTGGCCCTGGCGAGGCCACCTTGAGCAGCCCGGATGTACGCGTACCCTGAGTTGAAAGCATCGAACGCCTCTTCAGACAAATTAGGGTCGCATAGTGCGGCCCGACAGCGCCTATGATTCATGGCGCTCTCTACTTCGGAGTTTGTAGCAGAAAATCTATCTGCATCCTCTGTTGGAGGATCGTCCACGTTGACCTCCACCCTTGCGTCCGGCCTCGAAGTCCGGCTGGTGTAGGCGTGACCGGCAGGCTCTCCGGATATAGTCCGGCGAGCGCTTTTTCTATCACAAGATAGTGGACATTGTTATATTTTAACGATGATAATTTCATGGCAGATTTCTAAATATACCTTTGCAACGGTGTCTCGGTCCTGACCGCCTTCCTTTTAATCCTACCCGACTTCGGTGCCCCTTGTTGGTGAGTCACTGCAGGTTCGGCTTGGCGCCCCGATGGCCTTCCCTATAAGATGCAATACATGTGCGGTGGGTGAAGAGTAAAGAGGGAATCCTTTTTGGAAGTTGGTACTCTAGCTTTACTTACCTGGGATAAAGGGAGTAGGCCAGGATAATCAGCTATAATGGCCACCATCACACCATCGCAGCTTAACTAGGAAAATGTCCTATCAACAAGCTCCACAAATGTGTCCGGATCTTCTTCATGTCCGAGGTCGAGAGCCCGATTAGGGTCCTCTGGCTGTGGAGATGGTCTGTGAACATCCTTCATAGCTCTTCGCAGTTCCTGCTATGAGTTGACGAAGTAAACATCTGTGCTAAAAAATGTGAGAAAGACTGGAATAAAAGATAGAAACTCACCCAGCTTGGGGGTTGTACATGGAGAATCCAGCCCGTGGCTTGATATGGATGAACTCCTCCTCTTCTCCTTTCTACAAATCAGACAGTATCTTCGCCAGAGCGGCGAGAGAGTCCGGACCTTTACGGCCGCAGCGGGTGGCATCATCTTCTCCATTGAAGTGCCACATGGGTTTCCCCCGATATTGAAGTGGCTGCACTCCCTGCATTATACATATGGACATAACCTCAATTATTGTCAGTCCTGATTTGGCCATCGTATTTATCATGTCCATCAGGAAAAGGATCTCTCTGTTATCTTCCTCCTGGGGGCTCCTGGGGCGCCAGCTGTGGCGTTTCTTTAACGGGGCATTTACAAACTCGGGAAGGCCCTTCCGAACAGGGACCGGAAGAGGGACGTCCTCCACGTAGAACCATTCCGAGGGCCAGTCTTCGGATGTCTTCTTCGGGGTGCCGGATAGGTATCCGGTCCCGGTGATGCGCCATATTTCGGCTCCGCCCACTTGATATACCGACCCCTCCTGAGTGCGAGGTACGAGGCAGAATAGTCTCTTCCACAGCTCGAAATGAGCTTCGCAACCTAGAAATAGCTCGCAGAAGGCAACGTAGCCTGCGATATGCAGTATGGAGGCTGGGGTGAAGTTATGCAGCTGGAGGCCGTAGAACTCCAGGAGCCCGTGGAGGAAAGGATGGATTGGAAATCCGAGTCCCCTCAGCAAATAGGGGACGAAGCATACCCGCTCTCCCTTGGATGGGTTTGGAGAGCTCTTCGCTTGCTCGCTGCCATTATAAGTGGCTAGTCCAGCTCGGACGGGGACCATGTACGCAGGCGGGAGAAACCCCTTGGTCTGCAACTCTACTAGTCGGTTGTGGGGGACAGAACATTTCTTCCAATCGTCTGGCCTAGTGCTATGGGAGCGAGAGGAGGAACCGCGCCAACCGGCCATGGTGGTATGAATTTTTTCAGGCATGCTCTGATGAATACTCGCTGGGAGGAGATGGTGTGATTTGGATCTGAGAATCCCTGTCTCTTTTATAGACGATTTACTCGCATGGTCGGGTGGCAAATGTAAAAATGCCTCGACTTCTCGCATTCGCCCAACACGTGGAGACAGCCATTATTAAAGCACAGATGCCGAGGAGATCGACATTGATGAGGAGCCGGACACTGCTCGTTATAACAATATTCTGGAGGATTTGGAGAAGAACCCGGCTTGCAATGCCGAAGACAATCTGCGTGCCGGACTCATCGTCATTGAAGCCTGGTTCAGGGGCTACTGAGGGAGTCCTGGATTAGGGGGTCCTCGGACAGCCAGACTATATACTCTGGCCGGACTATTGGACTATGAAGATACAAGATTGAAGACTTCGTCTCGTGTCCGGATGGGACTCTCTTTTGCGTGAAAGGCAAGCTTGGAAATTCAGATATGTAATCTCCTTCTCTGTAACCGACTCTGTGTAACCCTAGCCCCCTCCTGTGTCTATATAAATCGAAGTGTTTAGTCCGTAGAACAACAACAATCAGAATGATATGCTAGCTTCTAGGGTTTAGCCTCTACGATCTCGTGGTAGATCAACTCTTGTAATACTGACATCATCAAGATCAATCAAGCAGGAAGTAGGGTATTACCTCCATCAAGAGGGCCCGAACCTGGATAAAACATCGTGTCCCCTGCCTCCTTTTACCATTAGCCTTAGATGCACAGTTCAGGACCCCCTACCCGAGATCCGCCGGTTTTGACACAGACACACGGCTGGTCACAAATCCGGCCGGACAACCTCAACTAGGGCAGGGGTGTAGGTGCATCATTCATGCTGTCGTCGGCGGCGAGGGAGGAGACCAACGGCTGCCCGCGCGTCCCGATCGGCGGCAGTGCTGTTCTCTCCGAGAGGCGCCAGCTCGGGAGGGCCTCCAACCCCTTCTTCCTCCCTGCGGTATTGTGGCCAAGATGCGGCCTCCCGACGCCGTCTTTGCCACATGCCGACGACCCTCAGGTATATATCCCTTCGAAACAGAACACCTGCCTTGCTCTCCTTCCCCAGCTCCCTTGGTGTGGATCTTTTTCTACTTCCGTCTGCTGTTCCAAAGCCACCTAGACTTTTACTATTATTAGAGGTAAAGCTAGTTCATACAGTCGACTCTAAGAGTTGGTTCAAACAGGGAAGAAAGTGGGAAAGCTGTAGCATGAATCTAGGACTTGGTTCTAAGAGGAAATGGGGGAAAGTAGTAGATACTGGCTACCCAACCGGTCTCTTGGTTAAAAAGACGAAGAAAGCATGGTGGATGGCGAAGGGTGGGGGGAAGTGGACCTATCTCTTGGTTGAGAAAGGAAATAAAGTGACGGGTGTTGGGGGACAACGCAAATGAGAATGAGCAGTTCTAGATTTCCTGTGCTCACATAGGAAAATGTCGCCGAGGAGATAAAAAATGGGACAAATGCAGACATGCTGCCTGAGTGTTTGCCGCTCTCGGCAGCCACATCTGCCTCACCCCTTTATGCCCCTGCTGTCCCGACGCCCATATCGCTACCGTTAATGTAAATCACATGAAGCATTAAGCAATGCCACGTAATGTCACTATAGGTAATGATCTAGTGCCGTCGATAAATTGAAGTAATTCCACCACCATTTTATGAAGTGCTTCCGTCTTGCTTTATTTCCCATGAATTGTGTTTTTGCAGTTACACTTAAATCTCACACTGCTAACATTGCTTCATCCCAGTGGAACTGCACAAATTTGATTGCACATTTACTGACCATGTGCTACTCTCATGACAGTAATACTAATGCTATTGTTCTGCATGTTAATCTAGTGGCATTGTTGATGTGATGTGATGCTACTTACTTAAGGACTGTTCATACTGTCAATCTAGTGCCAATTATAACACAATAGGTGCTGATGTTAATAATACACCACTGCAAATATCTGTCACTATTTAAATAACTGTATTTCTTATTTGCGCAAACAGGGATGTCTGTCTCCATATCATTTCGGGATGTCTGTCTCCGTATCGTTTCTATCCGCGCAATCAAAAGCACACACCTCAGTTTTAGTACAAGTGTGCAAAATGAGATGGCTATCCCTCGTTGCCGTCATCTAACCTCCAGTCTTCAAGGTATTCCTACATTGGTAGTAACTAAGGTAGAGTGACCAACGCAATCTAAAAGAAGCTAATTCATATGTTTTACTTCCTGATTGTAGTGCAGGGATGAGTGAAAACAACTACATCCTAGTCTGGAATGCACTTTCTACCAGTTCATCCATGGACCGAGGACTAGCTGGCACGACTGCACGGCAGTTTTTTGGATAGGTGCGCGGACAAGAGGCATTGTGGTCTGCTTATTTCTGCAAATAGCGGTGCTTAAATTTAGTGGAATGCACAAGAATTTCACCTGGTCAGTACACTGCATGGTTCAGTTCAGCATTCCAGCTGAGACCACAATTATAATTGGTTATTCTGGCATGAGAGAACCTAACCCTGGATAGTGGCAACAAGAAAAAACCAAAGTGAACTCCGGGAAATTTAAGCCTGCCGGGAGGCCCTTTGCTCATAGAAGCCTTGCTTGTTTTTTCCTGATTTGTAAACCTTCTCACAACTTTGTCTTTTGCTGTGAACTAGTATATGTTTGTTATGTTCTATGAATCATTGAGATGTATAAAATTGCTTAACTTATGCTTTTCATGTTTTTTATGAAGACGAGTTTAATGTGAGTGTTCCACATGAGTGCTGGACTAGCGTGTGAATGTTTGGAATTTATAATGTGGCCTTAGTTAACTGCATGAACCACTGTAACAAGATACATAGTTGCTTATATGTCAGAGAACAGATTGTTGATTGTTAGCTGGTCGATAGCCTAGTGTTGAAGCGAGCTAAGTCAATGTGCCGCGTTTTTCACAACTGCTTACAAGTGGGCTAGCACCAACAGTGTTTACAAGTACTTATGTATACGTCCTCTATTTCATCAAAACACACACTGCTCGTATGATAAACCATGACAACTTATGTCTTACCATGCCATATTCATGAAAAACCTAGCAAGGACGCATCTGTTTCGGCAACAATTACGATGGTTCTCACATGATTCATGAGCACAAAAAAGCAGCAGCAGTTCCCATAGACGGTTTGAAACAGAGTACTAGCCCTAGAGGGGTCGATAACAGGCAAGGTTCAGATAATTAGACACTATCTAAACAACTATTAAACACTAGCTGGGGCAACTATTTCATGCCTCGATCTAATTTGGGCTGGACACAAGACGGACCTTGCCATGAACATCATCGAGGACGTCCCGCAGCAGCTCAATCCTATGAACCTTCATGAAGACAACCTTGTGGCCTTGCCACTGATAAACTTGTTTGTGGAGGCATGCCACGTCATCTTCCTGCGTAAGCTTGACAAGAACAGTATGCCTCACAAACGAATGAGTAGCTTTGAACTTCTTATGCTTTAGTACACCCTGGACAACACGCCTGACAACAGTGAGGCTGGAATACAACTCTTCATTGGTATAACCGCAAATGGCTTCCAGGATCCAACAACCTAAGAAATCTGTTTTCCCAGTGCGTATATTCAGGTCATCTGCCTCATAGCGAGTGACATGTAAAACCACACAATCCTTGTCTGCATCAGGGCTCTAATTGAAACAGAAACAAATTCTGAATTACTTTTCAGTATAAGAAACACAAGTTATTTAAACCACTATGTATAGCATGGCATCGAAGCTAATAAAATTTTGCATTATTAATCACCACATACTTAGATGAAAAACCACAATCGAGATTGGCAAAGAAGAAAATCACCTTGGCCAGCTCAGCGGGAGGGACACATCCTCGAAGGGGGAAAACTGCTCCTGTAGTGCCACGGGGGCTGTAACCTCAAACGGGGCGTTGACCATGGCAGTAGTGGCCATGAGCGTATCTGGGGTCGGCTTGGTGGCTGCCTCCATCTTCTTGGAGCTCTTTGTCTCGTGGGGATCAGCCTCCCGCGTCTGCTCCAATATCGGTAGATCTTTGCCTGGTTCTCCTTGGTCCATCATGAAACTCACGAATACTAGGAGACCACTGAAAGGAAAATACAATCGCAATGACAATGAAACAAAAGAGAGAGTGAGGATCGGTTACTGCTCTGCAAAAGTTCTTTTTTTTCTCTGACCGAAAATATACCAGCATCACGGATCTGCTTACCTTCCCTTCGTTGGGAGAGAAGAACAGTGGCAGATGCGAGTGTTGCCTTTCTTGAAGACGGTCAGGGAGAAGGGGATTCAGCGAAGAGTGAAATGATGGTTGCTTCGTCCGTCAAATTTAGACTGCGGGGAGGTGGGGTTTGGTGATAGGACGGCTCATTACTGCCACGCTACGACCGGGGTGACTCTCCGCCTGCATACTGCCTTCTAATTTGGTGGATGGCATTTGGGCCCGCACGCTGCATGGCCCGCATGTCAGTGAACAAAAGTATAACGGCATTCAGTAGAGGGAGACGTTTCAATGACCTAGGAGGAGCCAGAAGTGGTAGAGTGTCTCCACTGTACTAGTAGTAATTGTTTTTCTGGGTAGCTGTAGAGTGTCTCCACTGTACTAGTAGTAATTGTTTCTCTGGGCCCAAGACAAAACAGCCCATCCACACTATTAAATAGTAAAGTCAATTCAAAAAGCCCATATATTTACTGAATGAGAGGCGCTACCCACACCCAGCACACTGCCCCCCCCAAAACCTGGGTGCTCTTCTTCCTCCTCGCTCCCACCCACCTCACGTCAGCTCGCTCCACTCGTACCCCGAAATACCTCACCTGACTCCTACAGAAAACCCCAGCTCCCCTTCTTCCTCACTCCTACAGAAAACCCCCAGCTCCCCTTCTTCTTCACTCGCACTACAACTAGGATCTTCATTCGTTACTCTGCTCAAATCTGTGAGCGCGACGCGACGCCCTCGAGGAAAATGGAGTCGGCTAACCCCAGCGCCAAGAAGATGACGCTCCCGCCAGTGGCGACACCTATTGTAGATCCCGCATCGGGCAACGCGGGGAGAAGCGGCGATCCCGCCCCCACCGGATCCCAGGAACCTGTAGAATCTCGGGTGGACCGCATCAGTGATCTCCTGGACGCCATCCTTGGGGAGATCATCTCGCTTCTCCCCACCAAGGACTGCTGCCGCACCCAAGTCCTCCAAATTCGGTGGCGCCCTCTATAGCGCGTCGTGCCCCTTAATCTCGACTGTCGTCAGCTATCTCTCTTCAATGATTTTGAAATCACCAGAGTCATCATCTCCTCCCATCAGGGCTCCGTTCAAAGCCTCTGCATCCCGTCATGCTACCTAAGCAAGCATACCATGCCCTGCACGGTGGACGCCTGGCTGAAATCCCCTGAATTCACAGAACTACAGTTGTTTGAGTTCTACTATTCCCCTGGAAATCACATACCACATACCGAACGCCATGAACTTGTGCCCTCAGCACCGATGTCCATCTCCCGGTTTTCCTCCTCTCTCCACACCGCCACCTTCGCGTTGTGCTACCTACCAGACAATCTAGTACTAAACCTTCGACTCCCATTTCTCAAGAAACATTCACTTGTGCGGGTTCGTATATCAGAGGCCTCATTGCACAGCATCATCCACTCCAGTTGCCCTGCCCTGAAGTGCTTGGTGCTTGTTTTCATAGTTAGAATCGGTTGTCTCCAAATAAAGTCACCTAACCTTGTAAGAATTGGAATTTCTTTTGATGGAAGGCAGCTCATCATCCAAGATGCCCCTTCACTTCAAAGGTTGATCCGTGATTCTAGTTATTCACCGTTGCAAATAACCGTCCTCTCTGCGCCTAAACTGGAGACCTTGGGTGTAATAGATGATCTCTGTGCTCATTTCAATATGGTGTTTGGCTCCACAGTTCTTCAGGTACTTTATATTATCATCTACACTTGTAACCATAAGTTGCATTTTAAATTTCTGCGCATAAGTTATATATCATCTTGGAGTACACATTTTGTACTAATATTATGTTCTATGCTCAATGAAGAGTTTCTCCATGGATGGCCTATCAATGGTGCTGGATTCTATCAAAATCTTATATATCCAAATTAATTGTTTTGATCTGAACAAGATTATTGGCTTGCTGCAATGCTTTCCGTGTCTGGAGAATTTGTATATAAAGGTGATAAATTCACGCACATTGGAAGCCCGCATATAGTGTACTAGAATTAACCGTTCAGCTGTTGCTCTTTCGACACTCTTTTTTAGACCTTAATCGTTTTCAATCTTCATGTCTATTTAGGCAACAGGACAGGGTAAGAAAGTTATAACCAATCGGTGGATTCGTAAGAATCGGGATTTTCTCACTTCTCATGAGATTCGATTGAAGACAATAACGCTAGAACGATATGTAGCCAACCGTGCAAACACTAGATTTGTCACATTCTTCCTGCTGAATGTGAGGTTACTATTGTCCATCAGGCTTAAGTTTATCAGCGGCATGGTTTTGATGGATGGGTATGTCGAACAGCAAAAAAAGGAGTTTCAGGTGGGCAAAAGAGCTTCTGAACGTGTCGGGCTTCTATTTACAACATATTGTGGTCATAATCCAGTAAATTTTACGACCCGGGATGTTCATTGTATGGACCTGACCGATCCATTTGACTGTGACTGCCGAAAACAGTGTTGGAGTTAGATGTTGTTGCCCTTTTCAACCTGGGTTTTTTTGTAAACCTGATGAAAAATTAACCATCGTGCTTTTGTACAGTTTGTAAGCTGGAGTTAGATGTTCCTGCCCTTTTCAACTCGGCTGTGACTATCATATTTTGTTTGAAAGAAGGCAAATGGCTTTCCCTTCGTTTAATTTAGAGTGAAATATTGTAACAAATCCCAACCAAGGGAAATAACATCACTCTCGCCGGCTGCTTAAGCTCACTGTGCATTACAGAAGCCAAGTGATTAGCCCCCACCAGCACCCACAAACTTATTTTGAACTAGCACATCAAATGGGTTGTAAATTTTCATAGGAAAGGTTACATGACCGTGACAGATTTGGATTCTGACATTTGGGACCCGCGAGGAAATAGCCTATCCAAGGTGGTGTCGACTTATTAGCCAGTCAACAAATGATTCTTCCTACCGGCCGTTTGATTGACATCCAACATCTGTCGTGTATCTTCTATCTCTTGTCTTCTTCTTCCTCCAGCCGCCCAAACCAAACCACCCCATTGGCTCTGCCTGCTCCCGCCTCCCATGGCTGGCTACGCCTCCGCCGCCCTACCGTACGTACCCTCCAACGTTCTCCAGTCCCTCCCTCTATTCCCCCATAGGTCTTGTTATTCTCCAGCGACGTCAGCCCCAACACGCACCCGCGCCCGAACCAGTCAACCCTCGTACTCCCCTCCGCCTGCAACTGGACCGGCGCATCTTCCACGGCTCCCAGTTCGTTTCATCCGAGGCCTCACCGTCATCCTCCGCCTTGCGGCATTGGTTTGCCCGTCGTGCGCGGTGCGCCACCCTCTTGCGTTGTCAACGTCGTCAACAACCGAGAGGAACAAGGATATGACTGTACGTGGAGAGGATGACAGTAGGGACCCCACCAGCGTCATGGCAGTACGCAAGCAAGTGCCTCTATATTACAATCACAAAAATATGGTTCCTCCTAATGGTTGGACATCTGGGGCTCATGCCATTGTCAACGTAGTCAATAAACGAGAGAATTACACTACGAGCGGCTGACACCAAGGACCCAGCAGGTCGCGCAGTTTTTTTTGAGGAACAAGCAGTTGTTACTTATACTTTTGTTTGAGAAAAGTTATTTATACTAGTTTTAGCGACAGATTAGGGTAACAACGGGTCTGTGTGGGGGCTATGGCCCGTCTAGCCAGGGTTTTATTTATGTTTACCACATCATGAGCCCAGTTGTATTTTTTTTGCTGAAAATGGCTAGCCCAGTTCTATTTTTTAAAGAAATACCCCAAACAAGGCCTACTTGCTTTATCGGCCCTGCTAGGGTGCAAATCTTTCAAGACGAGGAGAGTTTCAATTTTTTTATTACAAGATTTTAAATTCCATTGATTTTATGCATGGACAATTATTTGGATTTTATATTTATATAAATTATTTTTTCAAAATAGTTTGAATGTGAATTGATATTTTTGGATTAAAAACAGTTGACCGCACCGGAATATGCAAAATTTCGTATACTTTTTAACCGTGCCCACAATATGGGGTGTAATGCTAACAAAAAGAAGATGGGCTCCAAAAAAATTCTTAAGAATTAGCAAATGGGTTGTACATTATTAGAAATAATGGCAGATGGGTTGTATGTTGTTTTCCACAGATTTGAGGCTGACTTGTGTGCCTACTACAGGTTGACGCGGATGCTTTCATAAAAAATGGTTGACGCACACGCAACGCCCTGTCAACTTAGTCAACACACCAGAGCTGTGACTGTTGGATGTCCATCCAACGGCTGTCGTGCTTCTTCAATCTCTACTCTTCATGCTCCAGCCGCTCAAACAAGCGCCAGTGGGACTGCCTGCTCCCTCCTCCCGCGGCCGTCTATGCTGCCGCGTAGGCCTCACGGCCCCACTGTACTCCCATCGCTGGCCTAGCGATCCCTCTACTCACCCACACCTGCTGTTATTCTCTAGGGACGGCAGACGAACCAGTAAACCCTCGTACTCCTCCGCATGGGAAACAACTGCCTAGTATTCCCTGGCTCTGTGTCGTTCCCTTCCTAGGCCTCGTCGTCGTCCACCTCCCTGGTGCTCTCGGCGCGGCCTGGTCAACATGGTCAATGAATGACATCCATCGGAAGTGGACTGTACGTGGAGAGGTTGACAGCTGGGTCCATGGCCGCACGCAAGGAAATGCCTCCTTATTACGTGCAAAATAATGATTCCTTCACCTGACAGCTAAGACCCACAGGAAGGGCCTCTGTATTTCGCGAAAAACTATTCCCCCCGCTGACAGGTCGGACCCACCAGCTATATCTTCGCACGCAAGTAAGTGCCTCCTTATTACGCCCAAAAAATGAATACCCCCTGCTAGCAGGGACCCACCATATTGTTGGGCTAACTTGTGGGCCTACTAAGTTGACGGGGACGGTGGGCTTTGTCAACTTAGTAAATACTCCAGTGACCGTATGATGTCCATCCAACGACCATAGTGCTTCTTCAACCTTCTTGCTCCAGCCGCCCAAAGCAGCGCCGGTCGGGCCACCTGCTCCTGCCTCCCGTGGCCGGCTGTGCTACCGCGGAGGCCTCACCTCCCCCATACTACTCCCACCACTGGCCAGGCCATCACTCCACTCACCCACACCACCTGTTATTCTGCGGCGACGGTAGCCTCACACCGCAGCCGAACCAGTGAACCCTCATACTCCTCTCCGCGTGGGCATCCACTGCCGCGTCTTCCCCGGCTCCGCGTCGTCCCCTTCCTAGGCCTCGCCATCGTCCACCGCCGTGGTGCTCTCGGCGCGGCGTGGTCAATGTGGTCATTGACCGACTTCCATCGGAAGAGTATTGTACGTGGAGAGGCTGACAGCTGGGTCCACGACAGCCGCAAGGAAGTGCCTCCTTATTACGCAGAAAATAATTATTCCTCCACCTGACAGCAGGGACCCACCGGACGGGTGATCTCTACTACACAACCTTCTTCTTGTAGACGTTGTTGGGCCTACAGGTGCACAGGTTTGTAGGACAGTAGCAAATTTCCCTCAAGTGGATGACCTAAGGTTTATCAATCCGTAGGAGACGTAGGATGAAGATGGTCTCTCTCAAGCAACCTTGCAACCAAATAACAAAAAGTCTCTTGTGTCCCCAACACACCCAATACAATGGTAAATTGTATAGGTGCACTAGTTCGGCAAAGAGATGGTGATACAAGTGCAAAATAGATAGTAGATATAGGTCTTTGTAATCTGAAATAATAAAAACAGCAAGGTAACTAATGATAAAAGTGAGCGTAAACGGTATTGCAATGATAGGAAACAAGGCCTAGGGTTCATACTTTCACTAGTGCAAGTTCTCTCAACAATAATAACATAGATAGATCATATAACAATCCCTCAACATGCAACAAAGAGTCACTCCAAAGCCACTAATAGTGGAGAACAAACGTAGAGATTATGGTAGGGTACGAAACCACCTCAAAGTTATTCTTTCGGATCAATCTATTCAAGAGTTCGTACTAGAATAACACCTTAAGAAACAAATCAACCAAAACCCTAATGTCACCTAGATACTCCATTATCACCTCAAGTATCCGTGGGCATGATTATATGATATGCATCGCACAATATCAGATTCATCCAACCAACACAAATTACTTCAAAGAGTGCCCCAAAGTTTCTTCCGGAGAGTCAAGAACGTGTGCCAACCCCTATGCATAGGTTCATGGGTGAAACCCGCAAGTTGGTCACCAAAACATACATCAAGTGGCACATGATATCCCATTGTCACCACAGATAAGCACGGCAAGACATACATCAAGTGTTCTCATAAAAGACTCAATCCGATAAGATAACTTCAAAGGGGAAACTCAATTCATCACAAGAGAGTAGAGGGGGAGAAACATCATAAAATCCAACTACAATAGCAAAGCTCGGGATACATCAAGATCGTGCCATAGAGGGAACACGAGAGAGAACACGAGAGAGAGAGAGATCAAACACATAGCTACTGGTACATACCCTCAGCCCCGACGCTGAACTACTCCCTCCTCGTCATGGAGAGCGCCGGGATGATGAAGATGGCCACCGGTGATGGGTTCCCCCTCTGGCAGGGTGCCGGAACGGACTCCCGAGAGGTTTTTGGTGGCTATAGAGGCTTGCGGTGGCAGAACTCTCGATCTATCTTGATATTCGATGGTTTTAGGGTACGTAGGCATATATAGGCGAAAGAAGTCGGTCGGGAGGTGCTCGAGGGGCCCACGAGATAGGGGGTCGCGCCCTATAGGGGGGCGCCCCCCCCCCTATCTCCTGGGCTCCTCGAGTACCTTCTGACTTGATCTCCAAGCCTCCAGGATGATATTCTTCCAAAAAATCACGATGCCGAAGGTTTCATTCCGTTTGGACTCCGTTTGATATTTCTTTTCTTCGAAATACTGAAACAGGCAATAAAACAGCAATATGGGCTGGGCCTCGGTTAGTAGGTTAGTCCCAAAAATGATATAAAAGTGTAAATTAAAGCCCATAAACATCCAAAAAGGGTAATATAATAGCATGGAACAATGAAAAATTATAGATACGTTGGAGACATATCAAGCATCCCCAAGCTTAATTCCTGCTCGTCCTCGAGTAGGTAAATGATAAAAACAGAATTTTTGATGTGGAATGCTACCTAGCATAATTCTCAATGTAATTTTCTTTATTGTGGCATGAATGTTCAGATCCAAAATGATTCAAAATAAAAGTTCATATTGATAAAAGAAATAGTAACACTTCAAGCATACTAATCAAAGTAATCATGTCTTCTCAAAATAACATGGAAAAAGAAAGTTCATCCCTACAAAATCATATAGTTAGGCTATGCTTCATTTTCATCACACAAAGATGTTCCCAACTTCTATACCCCCGATGACAAGCCAAGCAATTGTTTCATACTTAAATAATCGCAAACTTTTTCAACCTTCACGCAATACATGAGCGTGAGCCATGGATATAGCACTATGGGTGGAATAGAATATGATGATGGGGATTGTGTGGAGAAGACAAAAAAGGAGAAAGTCTCACATCGACGAGGATAATCAACGGGCTTTGGAGATGCCCATCAATTGATGTCAACATGAGGAGTAGGGATTGCCATGCAACGGATGCACTAGAGCTATAAATGAATGCTCAACAAAAGAAAACTAGTGGGTGTGCATCCAACTTGCTTGCTCATGAAGACCTAGGGCATTTGAGGAAGCCCATCGTAGGAATATACAAGCCAAGTTCTATAATGAAAAATTCCCACTAGTATGAAAAAGACAACTTATGAGACTCACTATATGAAAAACATGGTGCTACTTTGAAACGCAATATATGAGACTCTCTACATTAAGAACAAGGTGCTACTTTGAAGCACAAGTGTGGAAATAGAGATAGTAACATTGCCCTTTTTATTTTTATTTTTTTTCTTTTTTTTGGGCCTTTATTTTTTTATTTTTTTGCCTTTCTTCTTTTTTTTTCTTTGGGCAATGCTCTAATAATGATGATCATCACACTTCTATTACAACATATGAATTACAACTCGAAACTAGAACAAGATATGACTCTATATGAATGCCTCCGGCGGTGTACCGGGATGGTGCAATGAATCAAGAGTGACATGTATGAAAATTAATGCATGGTGGCTTTGCCACAAATACGATGTCAACTACATGATCATGCAATGGCAATATGACAAAAGTAAAGTATGTCATGATGATGATGAAAGGAACGGTGGAAAGTTGCATGGCAATATATCTCGGAATGGCTATGGAAATGCCATAATAGGTAGGTATGGTGGCTGTTTTGAGGAAGATACAAGGAGGTTTATGTGTGATAGAGCGTATCGTATCACGTGGTTTGGATGCACCGGCGAAGTTTGCACCAACTCTCAAGGTGAGAAAGGGCAATGCACGGTACCGAAGAGGCTAGCAAAGGTGGAAAGGTAAAAGTGCGTATAATCCATGGACTCAACATTAGTCAAAAGAACTCATATACTTATTGCAAAAATTTAGAAGTCATCAAAAACCAAGTACTACGCGCATGCTCCTAGGGGGATAGATTGGTAGGAAAAGACCATCGCTCGTCCCCGACCGCCACTCATAAGGATGCACAAGCCAGGTATACTTCATGTTTCAAATTTATTACACAACTTTAACCATATGTGCATGCTACGTGACTTGCTAACTTCAACACAAGCATTCTTTGAATTCATAATCACCCAACTAGCATGACTTTAATATCACTACCTCCATATCTCAAGACAATTATCAAGTATCAAATTGATCATAGCATCCAATTCACTTCTATGATAGTTTTTATTATACCCAACTTGGATACTCATCATTCTAGGACCATGCAAATACCATGCTGTTATAAAAGACTCTCAAAATAATATAAGTGAAGCATGAGAGAATAGCAATTTCTACAAAAAAAATAACCACCGCCGTGCTCTAAAAGATATAAGTGATGCACTAGAGCAAATGACAAACTGCTCCGAAAGATATAAGTGAAGATCAATGAGTAGTCGAATAATTGTGCAACTATGTGAAGACTCTCTAACATTTAAGAATTTCAGATCTTGGTATTGTATTCAAACAGCAAGCAAAACAAAATAAAATGACATTGCAAGGATAGCACAACTCATGTGAAGAAGCAAAAAACTTAGGCTCAACCGATACTAACCGATAGTTGTTGAAGAAGAAAGGTGGGATGCCTACCGGGGCATCCCCAAGCTTAGATGCTTGAGACTTCTTGAAATATTATCTTGGGGTGCCTTGGGCATCGCCAAGCTTGAACTTTTGTGTCTCCTTAATTCCTCTCATATCATGGTTTCTCTTTTTATCAAAAGCTTCATCCACACCAAACTCAACAAGAACTCGTGAGATAGGTTAGTATAAACCAATGCAAAACCGTATCATTCTCTACTGTAACAAATCACTAAAATTATTATTCCACATTGCATACTAAATTCCTCTTCATATTTAAGACTCCTATCCTCAAATAGAATCATTAAACAAGAAAACATATGCAAACAATGCAAACATAACAGCAATCTGTCAAAACAGTACAGTCTGTAAAGAATGCAAGATTCATCATACTTTCCTAACTCCAAAAATTATGAAATAAAATTCCCACTGTAATAAATTGATCAGATCTCAATATTCAAAAGGTTTCAACATTATACCATTCTCTGACTTTTCTAGGGAATTTTTGCAACAGCGGTAAACTTTCTGTTTTCAAACAGCAACATGTATACTAGCAAAATAAGCATGGCAAAGGCTATCCTTGACTTTTTTTTATTGAAAATAAAGATGAAAAACACTATTATAAATAACAGCAAGTAAATACTAACAAAATAAAATGACGCTCCAAGCAAAACACATATCATGTGGTGAATAAAAATATAGCTCCAAGTAAAGTTACCGATGAACGAAGACGAATGAGGGGATGCCATCCGGGGCATCCCCAAGCTTAGGATCTTGGTTGTACTTGAATATTACCTTGGGGGGCCTTGGGCATTCCCAAGCTTAGGCTCTTGCCACTCCTTATTCCGTAGTCCATCGAATCTTTACCCAAAACTTGAAAACTCCACAACACAAAACTCACCAGAAAACTCGTAAGCTCCGTTAGTATAAGAAATTAAAACCACCACTTAGGTACTGTAATTAACTCATTCTAAATTCATATTGGTGTTATATCTACTGTACTCCAACTTATCTATGGTTCATACCTTCGGATACTACTCATAGATTCATCAAAATAAGCAAACAACACATAGAAAACAGAATCTGTCAAAAACAGAACAGTCTGTAGTAATCTGTATCAAACGTATACTTCTGGAACTCCAAAAATTCTACCAAATTAGGAAGTCCTAAGAAATTTGTATACCCATCCTTAGAGAAAAGAATCAGATCAGAAGCACGTTTCTGTGAATTACAAAAACTAATTGACTGGGTGCAAAAGTTTCTGATTTTCAGTAGGATCAACACAACTATCACCGTAAGCTATCCTAAAGGTCTTACTTCGCACTTTATTGAAACAAAAGCTATAAAACATGATTAATAGAGTAGCATAATTATGTGGACACACAAAAACAGTAAGGATAAATATTGGGTTGTCTTCCAACAAGATCTTTTCCTTAATGCCTTTCTAGCTAGGCATGAAGATGACAATGATGCTCACATAAAAGATAGGAGTTGAAGCATAACGGGAGCATCATGAAGCATATGACTAGCACATTTAAGTCTAACCCACTTCCTATGCATAGGGATTTTTTGATCAAACAACTTATTGAACAATAATCAACAAGCATAGGAAGGTAAAACAAGCATAGCTTCAAGATTTTCAACACATAGAGAGGAAACTTGACATTATTGCAATTCCTACAAGCATATATTCCTCCCTCATAATAATTTTCAGTAGCATCATGAATGAATTCAACAATATAACCAGCACCTAAAGCATTCTTTTCATGATATACAAGCATAGAAAATTTACTACTCTCCACATAAGCAGAATTCTTTTCATTCGGAATAGCGGGAGTATCATAAGAGACTTGAACACTAAAAATTGTTTCTACATTAAAAGAGTAATGTTCAGAAAAATGGTAATCATAATCATGACAAGATTTGTAAATATAATCATCACTACTTTTTATAGCATAAGTTTCATCACAATAATCATCATAAGTAGCAACTTCGTTCTCATCATAATCGATTGAAGCCTCTTCCAAGATAGTGGAATCATTACTAAATAAAGTTGACACTCTTCCAAATCCACTTTCATATTCATCACAATAAGATTCAATATCTTCCAAAATAGTGGGACAACTACTTCCTAAAGTTGACACTCTTCCGAACCCACTTTCATCAATATAATCATCAAAAGTAGGAGGCATGCTATCATCATAATAACTTTGCATATCAAAACTTGGGATGCTAAAAATATCATCTTCACTAAACATAGAATCTCCAAGCTTGGGACAAACATTAATTTCAGCAAATATATTCTCAAATATTTCATCCTTATCAAACATAGCTTCCCCAAGCTTGGTCTTTTTCATATCATAAGCATAATAACTCTCATCATTAAAAATATGGATAGCACCAATAGTAAAGCAATTATCATCATCACAATGAGTAGTAGGAGCAACATCATTTGGTATGGATACCTTTTTACCTTTGTTGCTCCTTCTTTTCTTTTTCTTCTTCACATTATGTGTGGGTTCAACCTTCCTCTTTGAGCTCCTTATTGATGAGATTGGTTGAATAGAAAGCTCCTCTTCGTTACCTGAATCATCATAAGACATAATAGGAGGAGATTGGGAAGTCTCTTCCCTTTCATTAGTATTCTGATCATCTTCTATTTGCTTTCTTTTCTTTATGTAATTGGCAATATAAGGATTTTCAATGCAATTCTCCACACAAAACACATAAATATCCTCTAGATCAAAATCAAGAAAAATATCAAGATTAAATTTTGGAATACCCTCAGTTATACGTTTCATTTCTTCATACCCCAAAAGAAGACTAAGCTCTTTATGATGCCCAAGGGTAATCAAGCTATCACAATTTTTGGACACGATTTTATCATAAAACAATTTGCATTGGAGATTTAAATGACCATGTTCATTGCAAAGTTCACAAGGAGCGCAAAAAATATTGAATCTTCTAGCACACTCATAAAGACTTTCTTGCAAACCTTTAGTTTTTAAATACTTATGGCTCTTGCAATATCTATTTTCTCTATTTGGTGTGTCCATGCAAATCCAATCTACTCCACAAAAATCAACATGCTTATAGGAGACATTTTCATCATAAATAGTGCAATCATCATTAGTACTATGGATATTCAAAGAGTTCATACTAACAACATTGCAATCATGCTCATCATTCAAAGATTTAGTACCAAGCATTTTAATGCATTCTTCTTCTAGCACTTGAGCACAATTTTCTTTTCCATCAAACTCACGAAAGATATTAAAAAGACGAAGCGTATGAGACAAACTTAACTCCATTTTTTGTAGTTTTCTTTTATAAACTAAACTAGTGATAAAACAAGAAACAAAAAGATTCGATTGCAAGATCTAAAGATATACCTTAAAGCACTCACCTCCCCGGCAACGGCGCCAGAAAAGAGCTTGATGTCTACTACACAACCTTCTTCTTGTAGACGTTGTTGGGCCTGCAAGTGCACAGGTTTGTAGGACATTAGCAAATTTCCCTCAAGTGGATGACCTAAGGTTTATCATTCCGTGGGAGGCGTAGGATGAAGATGCTCTCTCTCAAGCACCCCTGCAACCAAATAACAAAGAGTCTCTTGTGTCCCCAACACACCCAATACAATGGTAAATTGTATAGGTGCACTAGTTCGGCGAAGAGATGGTGATACAAGTGCAATATGGATAGTAGATAAAGGTATTTGTAATCTGAAAATATAAAAACAGCAAGGTAACTAATGGTAAAAGTGAGCGTAAACGGTATTGCAATGATAGGAAACAAGGCCTAGGGTTCATACTTTCACTAGGGCAAGTTCTCTCAACAATAATAACATAGATAGATCATATAACAATCCCTCAACATGCAACAAAGAGTCACTCCAAAGCCACTAATAGTGGAGAACAAACGTAGAGATTATGGTAGGGTATGAAACCACCTCAAAGTTAGTCTTTCGGATCAATCTATTCAAGAGTTCGTACTAGAATAACATCTTAAGACACAAATCAACCAAAACCCTAATGTCACCTAGATATTCCATTGTCACCTCAAGTATCCGTGGGCATTATTATACGATATGCATCACACAATCTCAGATTCATCCAACCAACACAAAGTACTTCAAAGAGTGCCCCAAAGTTTCTACCGGAGAGTCAAGAACATGTGCCAACCCCTATGCATAGGTTCATCCACGGAACCCGCAAGTTGGACACCAAAACATACATCAAGTGGCACATGATATCCCATTGTCACCACAGATAAGCATGGCAAGACATACATCAAGTGTTCTCATAAAAGACTCAATCCGATAAGATACCTTCAAAGGGGAAACTCAATTCATCACAAGAGAGTAGAGGGGGAGAAACATCATAAGATCCAACTATAATAGCAAAGCTCGGGATACATCAAGATCGTGCCATAGAGGGAACACGAGAGAGAACACGAGAGAGAGAGAGAGAGAGAGAGAGAGAGAGAGATCAAACACATAGCTACCGGTACATACCCTCAGCCCTGAGGGTGAACTACTCCCTCCTCATCATGGAGAGCGCCGGGATGATGAAGATGGCCACCGGTGATGGGTTCCCCCTCCGGCAGGGTGCTGGATTGGACTCCTGAGAGGTTTTTGGTGGCTGTAGAGGATTGCGGCTGCGGAACTCCCGATCTATCTTGATATTTGATTGTTTTAGGGTACGTAGGCACATATAGGCGAATGAAGTTGGTCGGGAGGTGCTCAAGGGGCCCACGAGACAAGGGGGGCACGCCCTGTAGGGGGGCGCCCCCCTATCTCCTGGGTTCGTCGAGTACCTTCTGACTTGATCTCCAAGCCTCCAGGATGATATTCTTCCAAAAAATCATGATGCCGAAGCTTTCATTCCGTTTGGACTCCGTTTGATATTCCTTTTCTTCAAAATACTGAAACACGCAATAAAACAGCAATATGGGCTGGGCCTCCGGTTAGTAGGTTAGTCCCAAAAATGATATAAAAGTGTAAAGTAAAGCCCATAAACATCCAAAAGGGTAATATAATAGCATGGAACAATTAAAAATTATAGATACGTTGGAGACATATCAACAGGCCACTAGTATTTTGCAAAAAAAACATTTCCCCCTGACTGTTGGGACCCACCGGACGGGCCACCATATTTCGCGAAAAAACGTTCCCCCCACTGTCAGCTCAGACCCACCGGAAGTGCCTCCTTATTACGCACAAAAAAAATGAATACTCCCCCAGCTAGCTAGGACCCACCTTGGTGGGAGGCTGACTTGTGGGCCTACTAAATTTACGGGGACGGAGGGCTTTGTCAACTTAGTCAATATGAACGATTCTGCCTCCCGTGACCGTACGATGTCCATCCAACGGCCGTAGTGCTTCTTCAACCTCTGGTCTTCTTGCTCCAGCCACCAAAAGCAGCTCCGGTCGTGCCGCATGCTCCTGCCTCCCGCGTCGTCCCCTTCCTAAGCCTCGCCTTCGTCCACCGCCGTGGTGCTCTCCGCGTGGCGTGGTCAACGAGGTCAAGGAACAACTTCCATTGGAAGAGTACTGTACGTGGAGAGGCTGACAACTGGGTCCACGACGGCCGCAAGGAAGTGCCTCCTTGTTACACGCAAAATAATTATTCCTCCACCTGACAGCCGGGACCCACCGGATGGGCCACCATATTTCACGAAAAAAATGTTTCCCCCCTGACTGCTGGGATCCACCAGCTACACCTTCGCATGCAAGGAAGTGCGTCTGGGCAAAAAAAACGATTCACCCCTTGACTGCTGGGACCCACCAGCTACATCTTCGCACGCAAGGAAGTGCCTGATAGTCGGGACCCACCTTGTCGAAGCGTACGTAGCGTTGTCATTCTGGTCGTGAACGTGTACATACATATATACTGGTGGATGTAGAGGCGTGCACGTGTCGTAGTAGAGGCGCGCACATAGCATGTACGCGTACGTATAGTGGCTAGTGTGCAAGATAGAAAATACGGCCACGTATGTGTACATATGGGCGGGGTCCCGAACGCCTACTCGCGCATACGTACGGCCAGGGCTCGTGTACATGGCTGGGTCGGAACGGAGAAACAGCGTCATCGTCGTGTTCCTGGGGAGCCAACTGGCTGGGTCGGAACGGAATGCGTCGTCATGTTCATCGGGAGGGCTTAGACGGAACGAGGCCTGGCGTACCGCAAAACGGAGGAAACGGCCTTGTGTTCGACCGGCCACATTCGAAACGGGATCATGTTCATCGGGAGGGGTTTGGCATACCGTAAAACAGAGGAAACGGACCTCCTATGGTCGAAATGGGGGTCCTATTGATCGGGAGGGGTGTGTCGTACCGCAAAACGGACAAAACGGACTTGTGTTGGAGCGCTATGGTCGAAACGGGGGTCCTGTTCATCGGGAGGGGTGTGGAGTACCGCAAAACAGGACTCCACACGATACTGTTCATCTGCACCGTCTACCTCCTCCAGTCTCCACGGGCTACCGTGGACCTCCTCCAGCCTCCACGGGCTCCTGTTCATCCAGCCTCCACTGCGCGCTACTCCACTGGCTACTATTCAACCACCCCTCCACGAGCACCCCTCCACCGTCTACTATTCATCCAGCCCTTCGTGGGGTCGTCCTGCTCATCCAGCCCTCCACGGGGTCCTGTCCATCCAGCCCCAACCGGCTCGATCGATCGAGGTCCTGTTCATCCAGAGGCAATGCCACGGGGTCCT